>NW_022630151.1:0-320196 GCF_010909765.2 Amblyraja radiata | reverse complement strand
CTTCTCTCCCCCCCACCCCCTGACCACCCACCACCCCTCCAACACCCACAACCCCGTACCCAGTCTACCCACCTGCCTTCCTCTGGCCCCAACTCCCACCCCTGCCGGGTGTTCACCATCCCCCCCGACCTCCCCCTCTCCCCCACCCAACGGTCTGTCCTCAGCAGAGGTCTCACCTTTGTCCCCCTCCGTCCCCATCTCAATGAGTTCCGCGCCCACCATGACTTGGAGAGCTTCTACCGTCGTCTCCGCCTCACAGCGCACTTCCATGGGAAGGAGTCCTCGCCCCCTAATGATGACCCATTTTCCCGTCTCCAACGCACCCCCTCCTCGTGGAACCCCCCTCAGAAAGTCCCGGCTCTGGAACTCTTCATTCAGAACTGCCGCCGCGACGTCAACCGCCTCAACTTCTCCACTCCCCTGTCTCACTCCAATCTTTCCCCCTCTGAACGCACTGCCATCGAATCTCTCCGCAAAAACCCAGACTGGGTCATCAAACCAGCCGACAAGGGAGGTGCCGTGGTAGTCTGGCGCGTCGATCTCTACAAAGCTGAGGCCACGCGCCAACTCTCGGACACCTCCTCCTACTTACCCTTGGACCATGACCCCACTGACGAGCACCAGGCCACCATTTCTAGCACCATCACCGACTTCATCAATTCCCACGCCCTACCTGACCAAGCCTCCAAACTCATCGTTCCCCAGCCCCGCACGGCCCGTTTTTACCTTCTCCCCAAAATCCACAAACCCGGCTCTCCCGGCAGACCATTGTCTCTGCGTGTTCGTGCCCCACCGAACTCATCTCCACATACCTTGACTCCATCCTATCCCCCCTTGGTCAAATCCCTCCCCACCTTTGTTCTAGACACCTCAGACACTCTCCGCCGCCTCCACGCATTCCACTCTCTGGGCCCTCACCCCCTCATCTTCACCATGGATGTCCGGTCACTCTACACCTCCATCCCCCACCAGGATGGCCTCAAAGCCCTCCGGTTCTTCCTCGACCAGAGGAGCAACCTTTACCCAGCCACTGACACTCTCCTCCGCTTAGCGGAGTTGGTCCTCACCCTCAATAACTTTACATTTGACTCCTCCCATTTCCTCCAAACACAAGGCGTAGCTATGGGCACACGCATGGGCCCCAGCTACGCCTGCCTCTTTGTCGGGTACGTTGAACAATCCTTGTTCGATGCGTACCAGGGCCCCATCCCCGACCTCTACCTCCGCTACATTGACGACTGCTTTGGTGCCACCTCCTGCACCCACACACAACTGACTGACTTCATCCACTTCACCACCAACTTCCATCCGGCACTCCAATACACCTGGACGATTTCCGACACTTCCCTACCATTCCTTGACCTCACCATCTCCATCGCAGGGGACAGACTCCTGACCGACATACATTATAAACCCACTGACTCACATGGCTATCTGGACTACACGTCTTCCCACCCTGCCCCCTGTAAAGACTCCATCCCCTACTCCCAATTCCTCCGCCTACGCCGCATCTGTTCCCAGGATGAGACATTTCATACCAGGGCATCGGAAATGTCCTCGTTCTTCAGGGAACGGGGATTCCCCTCCGCCACCATAGATGAGGCTCACACCAGGGTCTCATCCATACCCCGCAACACTGCTCTCTCTCCCCATCCCCGCACACGCAACAAGGGCAGAGTCCCTCTGGTCCTCACCTTTCACCCCACCAGCCGGCAAATACAACACATAATCCTTCGCCATTTCCGCCACCTCCAACGTGACCCCACCACTCGCCATATCTTCCCATCTCCCCCCATGTCTGCCTTCCGCAAAGACCGCTCCCTCCGCAACTCCCTCGTCAATTCTTCCCTTCCCTCCCGCACCACCCCCTCCCCGGGGCACTTTCCGTTGCAACCGCAAGAAATGCAACACCTGTCCCTTCCCCTCCCCCCTCGACTCCATCCAAGGTCCCAAGCAGTCGTTCCAGGTGCGACAAAGGTTCACCTGTATCTCCTCCAACCTCATCTACTGCATCCGCTGCTCTAGATGTCAGCTAATTTACATCGGTGAGACCAAGCGTAGGTTGGGCGACCGTTTCGCCGAACACCTCCGCTCAGTCCGCCTTAACCTACCTGACCTCCCGGTGGCTCAGCACTTCAACTCCCCCTCCCATTCCCAATCCGACCTCTCTGTCCTGGGTCTCCTCCATTGCCAGAGTGAGCAACAGCGGAAATTGGAGGAACAGCACCTCATATTCCGTCTGGGGTCCTTGCGCCCTTATGGCATCAACATTGAATTCCCCCAATTTGGCTAGCCTGTGCTGTCCCCTCCCCTTCCTTCACCCTCTAGCTGTCTCCTCCCACCCTCCCATCCGCCCGCCCTCGGGCTCCTCCTCCTCCCCCTTTTTCCTTCTTTCTTTCCCCACCCCCCATCAGTCTGAAGAAGGGTTTCGGCCCGAAACGTTGCCTATTTCCTTCGCTCCATAGATGCTGCTGCACCCGCTGAGTTCCTCCAGCAATTTTGTGTACCCTCTCCTCTACTCCCTCTTCACCCATGACTGCATCCCTAGGAATGGCTCCAACGCCATCATTAAGTTTGCTGACGGTGGTGGGACTGATCAGTGACAACGACGAGTCAACCTACAGGGAGGAGGTCCAGCACCTGACAACCTGGTGTGCCAACAATAACTTCGTCCACAACTCCGAGAAGACGAAGGAAATTATTGTTGACTTCAGGAAGAACAGAGGGGCAGACATACCCCCATCCATATAAACGGGACTGAGGTGGAGCGCGTCTCCAACTACAAATTCCTCGGGGTACACATCTCGGAGGATCTGCCCTGGTCTCTCAATACCTCCAAACTGATCAAAAAGACGCATCAGCGCCTTTACTTCCTGAGGAGGCTCAAGAAAGCTCACCTGTCCCCCCAGATCCTGACCAACTTTTACCGCTGTACCATCGAAAGCATTCTGACCAGCTGCTACACGGTATGGTACAACAGTTGCACCGTAGCTGATAGGAAGGCACTACAACTGGTGGTAAAAACGGCTCAGCACATCATCGGTGCCCCGCTCCCTGCCATGGATGCCTTCCACCGAAAATGGTGTCTGAGACGGGCCGGGAAGATCATCAAAGACCCCTCCCACCCAAACCATGGACTGTTTGCCCTCCTCCCATCAGGGAGGCGGTACAGGGGCTTCAGGTCTCGCACAAGTAGGATGAGGAACAGCTTCTTCAACAACACTATCACATTGTTGAACTCGGAGTCCCGCCGATAGATTTCTCCAGTCTATCCACCCACATTGTTTGCTTATTCTGTATTTTTATTTCTATATTGCACTATTACTACGAACTGACGTTAAACTGCATTTTGTTGTACCCATACTTGTATCTGTGCAATGATAATAAAGTTGAATTGAATTGAATTGAATTGAATTCACCAAACACCAAAACTGAACTACCCACTGTCCAATCATTTGCAAATCTACTCACTGCCCCCACTGAACTGCAACACCCCCCTCCCCACTGACCACACACACTGTTAACCGGGACAACCTCAGATCTCTCCAGCCTGCCCCCATCCCACCATCCTCTCACCATTCCAACTTTGCCCTCCTCAACAACCGATCGCTCAACAATAAAGCCCCTGCCCTCCATGAACTAATCCTAGACAACACACTGGACTTCCTTCTGCTCACTGAAACCTGGCAACAACACAATTACTTCTTCTCCCTCAACCAAGCACCCCCCCCCCCTGGTTTTAACTACATCTCCAACCCCCGCCCCTCCTGCCTTGGAGGTGGCCTCGCTGTTATTTTCAATCAGAACTCCCGGATCACAGAACTCACCCTCCCCTCAGTATCATTATTTGAATTCCTCGCTTTCAAAGCTCTTTCCTCCATGACAGTCATCCTCATTTACCGGCCACCTAAACTAAACCCCTCCTTCCTCTCCGATTTCACTGAACTCCTCACACTAGCCTCATCTCTCTCTCCACGTCTGCTGCTACTCGGTGACTTAAATATCTACATGGACTCCCCCACCTGCAAACTCTCATCTGAATTCACCATTTTACTGGACAACTTCACTCTCACCCAACATGTCACCTTCCCCACCCATGATAAAGGACACATCCTCGACCTGGTCTGCTCCACAAATCAACCGGTGCTCGACCTCCATCCATGCCTCTTTCCCCTCTCTGATCATAAACTCATACGGTTCACCATCCCTTCTCCCTCCCCCACCCCCGCCTCCTCAGATAAATCAGCTTCCGTAATTTAAAATCCATCGATCCCCACCATCTCTCTGACCTGCTCTCCACCACACTCCCCCTGGACTGAACCCGCATCTCACCTGATGATCTCACAAACCATCTCAACTCCACCTTATCTACCTCCCTCAACACTCTGGCCCCCTCAAAACAAAAAATTGAACTTTTAACACCTCTTCACACTGGTACACACCTGCACTGCGTAAGTTGAAACAGACTGGCCGCCAACTTGAACGACTCACAAATAAATCATCTCTCACAGTCCACCATGAAGCCTACAAACTCCACATCACTGCCTACAAAGACGCCCTCATTGCTGCCAAGTCTGCCTACCTCTCCACCATCTTCACCGACCCCTGCCAATACCCCATAACCCTCATCTCCACAGTGGGCAACCTCTTCAAGCCTCGGACCAACACTCTTCCTACCTCTACTCCGGATCTCTGCAATCATTCCTCCACTTTTTCGCTGACAAAATTAACATCATTTATCAATCTTTATCCCCTGTATCTGACCTCCCAGCATCTACTCCAGCACCTGCCAAGGCCCCTCTTCTCTCCATCTCTACTGACCTCCCGACCCCTCCTCCACACTGCCTCCTCTCCCAGATTGACCCGGTCACCCCTCCTGAAATCTCCAAACTCATCAGCTCTTCCAAACCCACTACCTGCTCCCTTGACCCCCTCCCCACTCCCCTGCTTAAGTCCTGCCTCCCCGTCCTCTGCCCCTACCTCACTAACCTCTTCAACTCCTCACTGTTCCAAGGAACTGTCCCCTCCGCCTTCAAACCTGCTGCTGTCACCCCAATCTTAAAGAAACCTGGTCTGGATCCCTCCTCTCTCAGTGAGAGTGAGTGAGTGAGATTGAGTGGGTAAGTGAGAGAGTGAATGAGAGTGAGTGGGTGAGTGGGAGAGTTGGTAAGATTGTGTGTGTGTGTGTGTGTGTGTGTGTGTGTGTGTGTGTGTGTGTGTGTGTGTGTGTGTGTGTGTGTGTGTGAGTGTGTGTGTGTGTGTGTGTGTGTGTGTGTGTGTGTGTGTGTGTGTGTGTGTGTGTGTGAGTGTGTGTGTGTGTGTGTGTGTGTGTGTGTGTGTGTGCGTACGTGTGCGTGTGTGTGTGTGTGTGTGTGTGTGTGTGTGTGTGTTAGAATTGTGCAGAACATACCAATATTATCACAGAATAAAAGGACAGAAAAGCGATAAAAGCCACCTTCCAGATAGTTGAGACTGCCCCTCCATGACACAGATCACAGATAAACAATGTAGACACCAAATAACCGTTCTATACGAAGCTGACCAGAATGTTGAGACCACTTCTGCACACCACATTTAGTTATCCCAGTTGGCCGATCCGTTTCCGACTTGACTGCAGTTCTCCTTATTCTTCTGGATAACGTGAACGTTGGCAGTGGGGCCCACCGCGTAGAATACATTGCCGTTGTCTGGAATGACCACCGCTGGGGACAGAAGAGGAAAAACACAATTAGTACATTTCCAAAAGTAGACTGGGCGACCGTTTCACTGAACACGAGGCCTACGAGGCCCATGTGATCGCCCTTCTGACAAACATTTCAATGGTCCTTTGTTGTCACATGTACCGAGGTACAGTGACATTTGGTTTATTATATAGTCAAACCAAAAAAGCAACAAGATACAAACCTACTTAAAAATTAAACATAAACAGCCACACAGCGGCGTGTGAGAATCCCCAGGCCACACAGCATAGACGGAGATCCAGAGTCATCGGTTTAATGTTCGGGCCACACACACACACTCACACACACGCTCCTTCACCATGATGTGACCAGAGTTGTACGGACCGATACCACTCTCTCTCTGCAGTCCCTGTCCACACGAACAGTCAGAAAGCTGCCAAGACTCCGTGATGTTCACATGGCGCCATGAACCCGTAAACACCGAGATCACTGCACACACCGCACTCCCTCCGAGTCCGCACCAGTGCAGGCAGCACCACCATCTTGTTGTTTTCAGCAACCTCACATTCCCCACTGTGATAGAAGACATATAACTTATACCTTCATCCCTGCTTTGAACACCCCTTCAGAATTAAAGGATGTGGGGTGGTGAATCTGTGTAATTATTTGCCACTGAAGGCTGTTGAGGGATTCTACACTTTGGAAGGCATGGACAGGCAACGTTTTGCGTTGGGGCCCTTCTTCAGACTCAACCCGAAATGGACGTGGGTTCCATATCCAGTATG
This sequence comes from Amblyraja radiata, assembly GCF_010909765.2. Lineage (NCBI taxonomy): Eukaryota > Metazoa > Chordata > Chondrichthyes > Rajiformes > Rajidae > Amblyraja > Amblyraja radiata. The sequence goes on along the minus strand of NW_022630151.1, from coordinate 313,730 downwards.
AAAGGTTTCAACCTGAAATGTCACCTGCCCATTCCCTCCACGGGTAATTTAGTTTCATTTTGTTCAGTATTTTTGTAGTCACACGCATGGAAACAGTCTCTTCAGCCCATCGAGTCCATGTGGACCTGCGATCACCTGTACACTAGCACTATCCTACACACCAGAGACAAATATTTTATGGAAGCCAATTAACCTACAAACCTGCATGTCTTTTGAGGGTTGGAGGAAACCGGAGCACCCGAAGAAAACTCCTGCGGTCATGGGAGAACGTACACACTCCGTACAGACAGCACCTGGAGTCAGGATGGAAATGGGGTCTCTAATGCTGTAAGGCAGCAACTCTACCGTTGTGCCACCTTATAACCATATAACCAGATAACAATTACAGCACGGAAACAGCCCTTCTAGTCCGTGCCGAACACTTATTCTCCCCTAGTCCCATCTACCTGCACTCATACCATAACCCTCCATTCCTTTCCCGTCCATATAACTATCCAATTTATTTTTAAATTATAAAATCGAACCTGCCACCACCACTTCTACTGGAAGTTCATTCCACACAGCTACCACTCTCTGAGTAAAGAAGTTCCCCTTCATGTTACCCCTAAACTTCTGTTCCTTGATTCTCAAGTCATTTCCTCTTGTTTGAATCTTCCCTACTCTCAATGGGAAACGCTTATCCACGTCAACTCTGTCTATCCCTCTAATCATTTAAAGCCCTCTATCAAGTCCCCCCTTAACCTTCTGCGCTCCAAAGAATAAATACCTAACTTGTTCAACCATTCCCTGTAACTTAATATACTGAACATAGTGCTTAATATAATAACCTTGATATGCTGAGCTCCTCCAACATATTGAGTTTAGGAGGAAGATTGCACATCTTCCAGCATCAATGAACCTATGCTTTATTCCTCACCTCTGTCTTTGGAGACGATCAGGACAAGATGATAATCCTACCAATCGCTATCCAGATTGTGCTTAGCCATGGCTCTCTGAATGACGACTGGGGATCTCTCTTCGTTGGTCACCTGGAGAGGAAGGGAAAAAGTATTTACTTCAGATGCTATATGTATTGAGTGGGGTGGCACTGAGGATCTACTGAAAGGAACTTAACAAGGGTTACCTCTTACCAGAAAACAAACAAGTGTTAGAAAAATGCTCCGCTTCAATCCGCATCGTCTGCTTTGATCTGTCATTTTCACACCTCACCCTTCGATGTCTTCAGACTCCGTCTCGACACGAAATGTCACCCATTCCTTCTCTCCTCAGATGCTGTCTGACCCGCTGAGTTACTCCAGTATTTTGTGTGTATCTTAGAAAAATGCTACCCCATTATTTGACCAGTCGTGTTGCAATCCTCCGGCCTGCGGTCAGTTAAATTTAGAGATACAGAATGGAAACAGGCCCTTCAGACCATCGAGTTCACACCATACATTGAATACCCTTTCACACCAGTCCTCAACGACCTCCTCACCTCTGCTGACACTGGTTCCCTCAACATCCTCATCCTCCTCGACCTGAGTGCAGCCTTCGAAACAGTGAACCATAAAATCCTGCTTACCAGACTTGGGGACCTTGGCATTGAACGTTCTGCACTCTGTTCTGGCTCTGTTCCCACCTTTCCAACAGATCCCACTTCATCTCACTCCATAAACCCACTTCTGCTACAGCCACAGTCACTCAAGGCATTCATCAAGGCTCCCTCCTCTTCATCATCTACATCCTCCCCCTTGGTCAGATACTCCGCCACTTCAACCTGGACTTCCACTGTTACGCCGATGACATCCAGATCTACCTCGGCACCAAATCCCCCCCCCCCCCCCCCCCCCTCTCCCATATCAACTCCTGTTTTTCAGCTATAAAAACTTTGATGCAACATAACTTCCTCAAACTCAACAGCGATAAAACAGAGTTCCTCCTCATAGGCTCCAAATCCACACTCAGCAAAATCAATAACCCCACTCTCACCATCGACGGCACCACTGTCTCACCATCTCCCCAGGCCCGCAACCTTGGCGTGACCTTTGATTCCACCCTCACACTTGAGCCTCACATCCGCCATGTCACTAAAACCTCCTTCTTTCACCTCCGCAACATCGCCAAAATCAGACCCTCTCTCACACCTCCCGCTGCTGAAAGACTCATCCATGCCTTCATCTCCTCCCGTCTGGACTACTGCAACTCACTTCTCCTTGGCATCAGCTCCATCTTCATCAATCGACTCCAACTGGTCCAGAACGCAGCCACCCGACTCATCACCCACACCAAATCCTGGCATCACATCACCCCAGTCCTCAAACAACTTCACTGGTTTCCCATCTCCCACCGGACCACCTACAAAACCCTGGTCCTCACCTACAAAGCCCTCCACCATCAGCCCCCCCTCCTCCCATATCTCACTGACCTCCTCTCCCCCTACCAACCTTCACGGTCCCTCAGATCCACATCAGCCAGTCTCCTCTCCATCCATAAATCCAACCTCCGTAGTTTTGGGGACAGAGCCTTCTCCAGGGCAGCCCCCAGGCTCTGGAACTCCCTCTCCCAATTGATCCGCAATTCCGTGTCCCTCTCCATCTTCCAGTCCCGCCTCAAGACCCATCTCTTCACCTCTGCCTATCCTTAGCCCCACGTCCCCCTCCCTTTTCATCTGTGCTTGAATTGCCTCATATTGTGTTTTGAATTGAATTCTGTCTTTAATTTGTGTACTAGTCATGTCCCTACTATTTATTTCATTCCGCCTACATGTTTTTCGTCTACTTCCTAAATGTTTGTAAGGTGTCCTTGAGACTCTTGAAAGGCGCCCATAAATAAAATGTATTATTATTATTATTATTATTATTATTATAATGTTATCCCACTTTCTGTTAACAGGCAACTGAGACATTCCAACCAGAGAGTGGCCTTGAGCTACTCGCTTCCTCATTGGAGATGCTCGGACTATCTTCAATCGGATTTTAGTGACTTTATCTTGCACTAAACGTTATTCACTTTATTCACTTTATCATGTGTCTTTACCCTGTGGATGGCTCGATTGTAATCATGTATTGTCTTTCTGTTGACTGGTTAGCACACAACAAAAGCTTTTTACTGGGCACATGACAATAAATTAAACTAAGCTTCCTGCAAAGTAGAAGTAATTTACTCTGAAAATATATAAAATTCAATTAGCTAACCAAGACGACATCCCTGGATCCTCTGCAGGGTTCTTGGTTTCAGTTTGTAACTAGATAATATACCAGTAATCTTTCAAAAGAGCCACAAGGCAGAACATCAAGGAAATGTAGGGAGTCACGGTGGTGCAGCAGCAGAGTTGCTGCCGTACAGCACCAGAGACCTGGGTTCGACCCCGACTACGGATGCTGTCTGCTGCCGTGTTCATAAGAAATAGGAGTAGAATTAGGCCATTCAGTCATGGCTGATCATCTCTCTCTCCTAACCCCATTCCCCTGCCCTCTCCCCATAATGCGCCGTGGAAAGTATCCTCTCCTATGGAATCCTGGTGTGGTTTGCTAGCTGTACTGTGGCTGAGAGGAGGGCGCTGCAGGGAATTATAAAAACAGCACAGAGCATTACAAACGCTCAACTGCCCTCATTGGATGGTATATATAGGGCCCGATGCTTGTGCCGGACCACAAATATCACGCAGGACACATCCCACCCTGCCAACCACCTTTTCACTCTGCTACCCTCTGGGAGGCGATTCAGGTCTCTGAAGGCTCGCACCGGTAGACTAAAAATAGTTTCTACCCATGTGCGATAAAATAGCTTAATTCCAACAGAGAACTCTGGGGAAGCAAAATGTAATTCAAAGAAATGCCGCCAAATTATTTTAAATTCTTTTTAAATGCTTATTTATTATTTTACTAATAAGTGTACATATGTGTCAGTGGTTGTCGTGTTTGTATTGTTTTAACCGGAGGAGATGTAATGGAATTTCGTTGCACAGTATTGTGCAATGACAATAAACTTATTCATTCATTCATTCATAACCTCTGACATCCATACTAATCAAGAATCTATCTATGCTTTAAAAATATCCACTGACTTGGCATCTAAGTTAACGATGTTACAAATCTTATCTTCAGCGGCGCTGCATTTCTGCCACTGGCCGTGTGCACCCCTTTGGTGGCTTTGAGGGGGAGGGATTAAAATGCCGTTTTCTCCTGCCTGTCGGAGGCGAAATTCCCCAGGCTGCCAGCGGCTGGACTTCCATTCTCAGAAGTTCTAAAAAAAAATTGCGGGACAATTTAATCGCTGGAGTAAAATAAAAATATATTTCTAACGCCGTCAATGCCTACAACGGGATGGATCTCAAGTAGGGACACAACATAATGTAAGTCGTATATTTTACATATAACTTGCTTCTTCGGATGACTTTAAACCAAAGTGATCGGCGAAAATGGGACTTTGGCTCCATACGAACCCGGCAGTGTTTTTCCTACCGATATGGGGTTCAAATTCACCGCAACCGCAACGCTCCAATCAATCGCGTTCCACAAACTAAAACACACTCGCAAGATGATTTAAATGCCCATTAATTTACGGGAATTAAGAATTGAATTCCTTCCATTTGCCCTATAAATTTATGACAATGAGATTTAAAAATCATGTTATATTGCGAATTCGTGTGTGAATGTTATTTGGACACTTAGGCTATTTAAAAATGTTAATCTTTTAAGAAATGGATAGATGTTTAGATCTAGTAATTGAATGTTGTAATTAGCTACAATTATGTAACTAACTAATTATATGCTTTAATTTCAGGTAATCTAAGTAAGATTGTTTCATATTTGTTTCAGAATGCTCAATCTATAATAACTGAAATTTTCATTCAATTCTCTTAAATTTTAAGAAAGTTGTGGGCTTTTGACTGTCACGGCGTTTGAGTTAAGTCAATGGAAAAGCAATAGGGAACAAGATGCTAATTTCCGAGTATAAAAATGTCCATAACTTTTTTTAATACTGAAGATATGAAAGTGAATTAGGTGTCAAATTAAACTTCTTTTTGTGCTTTATCTGATGGGATAAATTGCAGACTTGATTTTTTAAATCGCAACATTTTGTAACATTGCTATCTACAGCCTTCTGTGGCAATAGAAGTTAAAGTGGACTGTATTACAAAGAAACGAATCGGGTGGAGTTGAAATATTTCTATTGTTTACTTGGTCTACAACAGATGCGGATACGGTTGCTAACAATTGGGCGGTACAAAGCTGCCGCCTTACAGCGCCTGAGACCCAGTTCAATCCTGACTACGGGTACTGTCTGCACGGAGTTTGTACATTTTCCTGTGACCGTGTGGGTTTTCTCCCGACGCCCTTGTTTCCTCCCACACTCCAAAGACGTGCATGTTTGCAGGTTGATTGGCTTCTGTAAATTGCATATTGTCCCTAGTGTGTAGGATAGTGCTAGTGTACGGGATGATTTATGGTCGGCGTGGACTCGGTGGGACAAAGGACCTGTTTCCAACACTGTAAGTCTAATGTAGTTACAACATCCACTGCAGTAGGCAAAGGTCTCGTTAATTTTAAATTATTGACATTTAGATTGATTTTTCTGATGCCTTTACATCATGTTTGGCAAAGGATCATCTTTGCAACAAATAATTAACCCTACTTGATATTAGGATCTACATTCTCTCCTCCCATTTCAAACTACAGGGAGTCCAAGGCAATGAAAGATTAAGAGTGTCCCCAATCACATTCCACGAGTCATATACAGAGCATCTTTCAAACCATTATACCCTTAGCACCATGCACCACAGAAACAGGCCTTTCAACCCAATTTGCCCAAACCAGCCAAGATGCCCATTTTCTAATCCAGTCCTATCTGCCCACGTTTGGCCCATACCCCTTGAAACATTTTCTACCCATCTACCTGTTCAGTTGACTTTTAAATAGTGTGTAGTTCCTGCCACAAATACCTCCTCTGGCAGCTCGCACCCGAAACCTAACTCCCCTCAGATTCCTATTAAATCTTGCCCCTCTCACCTTAAACCCATGTCCTCTTGTCTTGATTCACCTCCCGGGATAAAACACCCTCTGCATTCACTCTTTCTATTCCCCTCATGATTTTATACAGCTCGATATGATCACCTCAGCCTTCTGTACCACTACACCCACCGCCTTCGGTGTGAAAAAGCTGTCCTCATGTCCCTATTACAGGTCCCACACAGAGAGTGGTGAATCTGTTGAATTCTCTGCCATAGAAGGAAGTTGAGGCCAGTTCATTGGCTATATTTAAGAGGGAGTTAGATGTGACCCTTGTGGCTAAAGGGATCAGGGGGTATGGAGAGAAGGCAGGTTCAGGATACTGAGTTGGATGATCAGCCATGATCATATTGAATGGCGGTGCAGGCTCGAAGGGCCGAATGGCCTACTCCTGCACCTATTTTCTATGTTTCTAAATCTCCCCCTCTCACATTGAGGTGGGTGTATGGAACGAGCTGCCAGAGGAGGAAGTTGAGGCATTGACTATCGCAACGTTTAAGAAGCAATTGGACAGGTACATGGATATGACAAGATTGGAGGGATATGGACCAAATGCAGGCAGGTTAGACACGTGGCCGGTGTGGGCAAGATGGGCCAAAGGGCCACACTGCATAATTCTATATCCTCTGACTCTTGCCCCCTATGAGAGAAACCTGAATCTCATTAAAGTTTGCATCTGTTGTAGACTTTGAACAAAACAGCATGGAAACAAGCTCCTGCGTTTTCAACTTTTCACATTTACAAATGTTTGATTCAGAAGTCACAAATATATATATAGCAATGGTAGATGTGCTGCCATACAGCGCCGGAGACCCGGGTTCCATCCTGACTGTGGCTGCTGTCTGTGGGGAGTTTGTATGTTCTCCCTGTGAACGCATGGGATTTTCTTCGGGTGCTCATACGGTCATAGCAGAGTTAGGCCATTCGGCCCATCGAGCTTAATCTGCCACACAATCATGGCAGATATTTATCTCCCTCCTAACCCCATATTTCTGCCTTCTCCCCATAACCCCTGACAAACACCAGTTCCCCGGTTTCCTCCCACACTTCAAAAATATATGGGATTGTAGATTAATTGGCTTCAGTAAATTGTCCCTAGCATACATGAACTAGTACATCCTATCCAATCGTTGGTCAGCACGGAATCAGTGGGACGAAAGGCCTGTTTCCATGCTGTGCATCTGCTATAAAGTAGTATCTGAGCCGTGGAAGAATGCCATGCACCTACCAACATTCTTTTGGACACCTTTCTACGGCCGTTTTCGAGGCGGACCCGAATTACGACATATTCCTTGATGGACTGAGGTGTGGAGCTGCGGGAACTCCCGATGATGGTGCCTTTGTTGTCGTTGAGGCAGCAAGGCCAGCAAAAAATGCTCTGCAGAAATGTTGTTAGTCGGGAAGTGGCCTTGCCCGTCGAGTGTATTGATTCATTTGGCTGGAAAACAAAACAGTGCGGATGGGAATTTAGATATTTCCAATCCAACTTTTCAGTTCTATCCTCAAGCCAAGCTGCTCCCATCCTCTATATAGGATGTGGTGATCTTATAGACGTGTATACAACCATGAGATTAGTTGTTGCCTCACAGATCCAGAGACCAGGGTTCGATCCTGACCTCAGTAGCTGTCCATGCAGAGTTTACACATTCGCCCTGTGAGCACGTGGGTTTTCTCCGGTTTCAAGAGTCATGAATGTTTATTGTCATATCCCATGTCCTATCACATCCCAAAGATGTGCAGGGTTATTGGTTATTTAGCTTCTGTAAATTGTCCTTAGTGTGTAGCATAGAACTAATGAATGGGGTGATCGCTGGTCGGCACAGACTCAGTGGGCCGAAGGGACTGTTTCTCTAACGTAAACTAAACTAAATATCGGTGTGATGCACTTGCAACATGCAAAGCTTCACTTGTAATGTATTGCTTCTGCATAACACAACGACTGCTTAAGAAGCAGCCAAGTCTTATTTGAGTGATTTTACAGATACCGTGCGGAAACAGGCTCTTGAGCCCACCGAGTCCACACCGACCAGCGATCCCCACACACTATCCTACACACCAGGGACAATTTACAACTTGCAGAAGCCAAGTAACCTACAAACGTACACGTCTTTAGAGTGTGAGTGGAAGCTGGAGCACCCGGGGAAACCCCGCGTGGTCACAGGGTGAACGTAAACTCAGTACAGGCAGCGTCCGTGGTCAGGTTCGAACACGGGTCCCTGGCGCTGTAAGGCAGCAACTCTACCGCTGCACCACAAAATGCTGGAATAAGGCAGCTCACTCCATAGTTCTCAGCTTCACTTTATCCTTCCTCGGGATCCACACGCACAATCAAAGCTCCTCCACTTACCTAACCTCCACACAGGATCACAGACCTGCCTTTCTCCAGACCAGGCCCCCCTGCGACTGTGGAGTTACTCCAGCACTTTGCCTTTTTATGTAAATTAGCATCTGCAGTTCCGTGCAAAGATCTTATATCTTTGGTTCCGTGCGTCCACCCCTCATTAGAACGCGTTAGACCGACGTGCGCAGCACAAAACGTTTTATGAGGAAAAGGTTCTAACTATTCCTAAACAAAATGTTTTAACAGAAATTCGCCTGGATTCGAGGGCTTCGGCTACAGAGAGAGGTCTGCATTGATAGGATAGACCTGCATTGATTTATCTGCAATGTTGGAGGTTGAGAGGAGACCAGTTAGAAATACATAAAATTATGAGAGGCACAGTTAGGGTAGACACTCAGTATGTTTTTACGCCAGGCTGCAACGAGAGAGGGGGAAAGTTTAATGGGGATGCGCGGGACAGTGGTGGAGGCCTCATGTGCCTGACCTGGGGAGGTGGTGGAGGCAGATATGACAGGGGTGTTTAAGAAGCTTTTAGGTGGGCAAGTAGAGGGGAGAGCGGGATATGGATCATGTACAGGCAGATGAGAGTTTAACCTGGCGTCATGTTCGGCACAAACATTGTGGGCCGAAGGGCCCGTTCCTGTGCTGTACTGCCCTACGTTCTAACCATCCAATCACCAACTAGAGAGCAGACCCCACCTACCATCTACTGCATTGGCAGATGTTTTCTGCCGCTATCACCTCCGGCGACAAACACTTTGAATCACTTCCCTCTGGGAGGCGACTCCGGCTTCTTCCCACGAGCAGTAACTCTATTCAACAGCCAAAAGAGTGTAGCCTCTTTTTACTCTGGTACTTTATTTTCACATGTTTAAATTATAATGTTTTATTTTTAATTGTGTACTGAATATCTTGTTGTTACCTGCGAGCAAAGCACCAATGTAAATTCCTTGTATGTGGACATACTTCAGATTCAGATACAACTTTAATTGTCATGGTCAGTGTACAATACAGAGACAACGAAATGCGGTTAGCATCTCCCTGGAAGAGCGACATAGAATATGATTTCAATAAATAAATCTATTTACATGTATACAGTCATAGTGTTTTTCCTGTGGGAGGAGTGTCCGGGGGGGGGGGGGTGATTAGTCACCGAGGTACATTGTTGAGTAGAGTGATAGCCGCAGGGAAGAAGCTGTTCCTGGACCTGCTGGTCCGACAACGGAGAGACCTGTAGCTCCTCCCGGATGGTAGGAGGGTAAACAGTCCGTGGTTGGGGCGAGAGCAGTCCTTGGCAATGCTGAGCGCCCTCCGCAGACAACGCTTGCTTTGCACAGACTCAATAGAGGGGAGGGAGGAACCGGTGATGTTTTGGGAAATTTTCACCACCCTCTGCAGTGCTTTCCGGTCGGAGACAGAGCAGTTGCCATACCATAATGTGATACAGTTGGTAAGGATGCTCTCGATGGTGCAGCGGTAGAAGTTCACCGGGATCTGAGGAGACAGATGGACCTTCTTCTGTCTCCTCAGGAAGAAGAGACGCTGGTGAGCCTTCTTGACTAGTGTTGAGGTATTGTGGGTCCAAGAGAGGTCATCGGAGATGTTGACCCCCAGGAACCTGAAGCTGGAAACACGTTCCTCCTCCGTCCCGTTGATGTGGATGGGGGTGGCCGTGCCGCCCGTCCTGAAGTCTACAATTAGCTCCTTGGTCTTCTTGGCGTTAAGGGCCAGGTTGTTGTCAGCGCACCATGCTGCTAAGCGCTGGCCGACTCATCGTTGTTGCTGATGAGGCCAATCGCCGTTGTATCATCTGCATACTTGATGATGGTGTTAGTACCATGTACAGGTGTGCAGTCGTAGGTGAAGAGGGAGTAGAGGAGGGGGCTCAGCACACAGCCCTGTGGAACGCCGGTGTTCAGCGTGAGGGTTGAAGAGGTGTGCTTGTCTAACCTAACAGACTGGGGTCTGTTGGTTAGAAAGTCCAGTATCCAGTTGCGGAGGGAGGGGTCGATGCCCAGGTTACCGAGTTTGGTGATCAGTTTAGATGGTATAATTGTGTTGAATCTTCAAACCGCTCTAAATCATTCGCTACTGCTCTAAACCCCCTCTAAACCGCTCTATCCCCCTCCAAACACATCTAAACCCTTCTAAACACATCTAAACCACTCTAAATCACTCTAAAGCACCATAAACCCCTCTAAACCCCTCTAACTCAACACAATCCCTCTAACCCCCTCTAAACCCCTGTAAACGCCTACAAGCCCCTCTAAATACCTATAACCCCTTCCAAACGCCTCTAAACACCTGGAAACCCTCTAAGCCCCTCTAAAGCCCTGTAAACCCCCCTAAACCCCACTAAGCCTCTATAAACCGCTCTAAGCCCATCTAATACCCTCTAGCCATCTAAATTCCTAAAAACACTTTTAACACACTAACCCCCTCTAAAACCCTCGAAACCCTTCGAAACATTTCAAAACCCTCTAAATCCTTCGAAACCCCTCTAAACCCCTCTAAACACGTCTAAACACGTCTAAGCACGTCTAAGTCCCTCGGAACCCCTCTAAAAACCTCTAAATACCTCTAAACCCATCTAAACCCCTCCAACCCCCTCTATACCCCTCTAACCCTCTCTGAATTCCTCTAAACCCCTCTAATAACCTCAAACCCCTCTAAACCCCACTGAAGCCCTCTAAACACCACTAAACACCTCTATCCCATCTAAACCCCTCCAAATCCCTCTAAACCGCTCGGAACCTCTCAAAACCACTCTAAAACCCCTAACCCCACGATACCCCTCTAAACCGCTCGAACTAAATTCTAAATTCCTAAATTCCTAAAACCTAAATTCTTCGAAACTCCTCTAAATCTCTCCAACCCCTCGAAACTGCTCTAAGCCCCTCTAAACCCCTCTAATCACCTCTAACCCCCTCTAACATCCCCTCCCCTCCTCGAAATCCTTCTTAACCCATCTAAACCCCTCTAAACCGGTAAACATCCCTCTAAAACCCTCTAAACACCGTTCAGCCATTCTAAAGCCCCCTAAACACATATAAACCCCTCTAAGGTACACACAAATGCTGGAAAAACTCAGCGGGTGCAGCAGGACCTATAGAGCGAAGGAGATATGCAACGTTTCGGGCCGAAACCCTTCTTCTGAAACGTTGCCTATCTCAGTCGCTCCATAAATGCTGCTGCGCCCGTTGAGTTTCTCCATCATTTGTGTGTACCTTCGATTTTACAGCATCTGATTCAGATTCAGATTCTAGTTTAATTGTCATTTTCAGTGTACAGTACAGAGACAACGAAATGCAGTTATCATCTCCCTGGAAGAGCGACATTGAATAGATTTCAATAAATAAATCTATTTACATGCATACAGTCATAGTGTTTTTCCTGTGGGAGGAGTGTCGGGGGGGGGGGGTGATTGGCAGTCACCGAGGTACAGTGTTGAGTAGTGTGAAAGCCGCAGGGAAGAAGCTGTTCCTGGACCTGCTGGTCCGGCAGCGGAGAGACATGTAGCGCCTCCCGGATGGTAGGAGGGTAAACAGTCCATGGTTGGGGTGAGAGCAGCCTTCTTGACCAGAGTTGAGGTATTGTGGGTCCAAGAGAGGTCATCGGAGATGTTGAACCCCAGGAACCTGAAGCTGGAGACACGTTCCATCTCCGTCCCGTTAATGTGGATGGGGATGTGCGTGCCGCCCATAGACTTCCTGAAGTCTACAATGAGCTATTTGGTCTTCTTGGAGTTAAGGGCCAGGTTGTTAAGGGCCAGGGGAAATTAAGTGTTCGGCACGGACTTGTAGTGCCGAGGTGGCCTGTTTCCGTGCTTTAATTGTTCTATGGTTATATGGTTGTTGTCAGCGCACCATGCTGCTAGGAGCTGGACCTCCTCGCTCCGGCCGACTCATCGTTGTTGCTGATGAGGCCAATCACCGTTGTATCATCTGCATACTTGATGATGGTGTTAGTACCATGTACAGGTGTGCAGTGGTAGGTGAAGAGGGAGTAGAGGAGGGGGCTCAGCACACAGCCCTGTGGAACGCCGGTGTTCAGGGTGAGAGTTGAAGAGGTGTGCTTGTCTAACCAAACATACTGGAGTCTGTTGGTTAGAAAGTCCAGTATCCAGTTGCAGAGGGAGTGGTCGAAGCCCAGGTCACCGAGTTTGGTCATCAGTTTAGAGGGTATAATGGTGTTGAATGCTGAGCTGTAATCGATGAACAGCATTCTTACGTAAGTGTCTCTGTTGTCGAGGTGGGAGAGGGCATCCTCGGTACTCCTGTTCTTGCGGTAGGTAAACTGATAGGGATCCAATGTGGGGGGTAAGCAGCCTTTGAGGCGTGCCAGGACCAGCCTCTCGAAGCACGTGGTGATGATGGGAGTAAGTGCAACTGGGCGGAAGTCGTTGAGGCTTGCCGCAGTGGAGTGTTTTGGCACCAGCCTTGTTGGCTGTCTCTAGATTGTCCCTGTCGAAGCGGCCAAATAAGTGGTTAAGCTCCTCCAGGAAGGAGGCGTTGCTGGATGTGGGGATAGTGTTGGTGGGTCTATAGTCCGTGATGGCCTGGATGCCTTACCACATGCGTCGGGGGTAGGAGTTGTTGTTGAAGTGCTCCTCAATCTTGAACGTATGGCAATGCTTGGCCTTCTTGATGCCCCTCTTCAGGTTAGCCCTGGATGAACTGTAGGCTCGAGCATCGCCTGACCTGAAAACGGTGTCCCGTGCTTTCAGCAGTTGCCTGACTTCGCTGTTCATCCATGGCTTCTGAGTCGGGAATACGGTCACCCGTTTGAGGGAGGTGACACTATTGATGGTGGAATTTATAAAGTCCAGAACAGAGGATGTGTAGGAATCAATGTCCGTGTAGGAGTCGAGGGTGGCCTGGGCTACGAACGCCTTCCAGTCAGTGTTTCCAAAACACTGCTGAAGTGTGGAGTCCGCTTCCTCTGGTCAGACTTTAACGGTCCTCGCAGTGGGTTTACCCCGTCTGATGAGTGGGGAGTACTTAGGGAGCAGGAACAATGAGAGATGATCAGACTGACCAAGTTGGGGGAGGGGGACGGCGTTGTAAGTTAGTGTAGACTTGGTCCAGTGTCTTGTCTTCTCTAGTGGCGAAGGAGACATGTTGGTGGAATTTGGGAAGTACAGTCTTCAGGTTGGAGTAATTGAAGTCACCCGCAACAATGAAGGCTGCCTCGCGGTTGTGAGTCTGTTGTTAGCTAATGGCAGTATGCAGCTCTTTCATTGCACGCTTGGCTTTAGCATCAGGAGGAATATAGGCTGCAGTCACCAAAGTGGAGGTAAACTCTCTGGGCAGATAGTACAGTCTGCATCTAACCAAGAGGAACTCTAGGTTAGCTGAGCAGTGACTCTCGATGATGGTGGAGTCCGTGCACCTTGCTTTATTTACATAAATGCACAGACCTCCACCTCTGGTCTTACCGGAGTCTGTTGTCCTGTCCGATCGGAGTAAATGACGCCCAGTTAGCTGGACGGCGCTATCAGGAACGTCGATGTTGAGCCAAGTATCCGTGAAGATCAGGATGTTGCAGTCTTTGATACAGTTGTGGGAGGTGATCCTTAGCCGGAGTTCGTCCATTTTGTTTGCCAGTGAGCGCACGTTGGCGAGGAAAAGGCTAGGAACCGCTAGCCTGTGTGGGGATAGCTCTGACCTGGCCTTTAATCCACCTCTGCGTACCCGGCAGTGCTTTCGTACGCGTCGCCGTCTGTTGGTGCTTCCGGTCGGCCGAGCTGGCATTGTGCGCGCTGGTGTGCTGCCGCTCCGCTGCTCCGCGCCTCCGTGGCACCGGTGGCGGGCTCCAGCCCCGCAGCCCCGCTAGCGTTCTCCAGCCCCGCGGCTCCGCTTGCGTTCTCCAGCCCCGCGGCTCCGCTGGCGTTGTCCAGCCCCGCGGCACCGCTGGCAGACTTCAGCACCGCGGCTCCGCTGGCAGACTCCAGCACCGCGGCACCGCTGGCAGACTCCAGCCCCGCGGCTCCGCTGGCAGTCTCCAGCCCCGCGGCACCGGTGGCGTTCGCCAGCCCCGCGGCTCCGGTGGCGTACACGAGCCTGGCGGCACCGGTGGCGTTCTCCAGCCCCGCGGCTCCGGTGCACCGCTGCTCTGACGTTCTCAGGAGAGAGACGGAGATCGCCCAGAAAGTTGTTGCACCCGCAGGAACAGAAGTCCAGAAGTTCCTGTCGGCTGTACGAAAGGGATTCAAGACTGCTCCGTGTGAGCAGCCTTCAGACAGACAGTTCCTTCTTAAACTCTAAACCACTGTATCCACTCTAAACCTGTCTAACCGCCTCTACGTACCACGAAATCCCTCTTAGCACCTCTAAACCCCTCCTAAACACTCTAAAGATCTCTAGTGTCCTATAGAAACATAGAAACATAGAAAGTAGGTGCGAGAGTAGACCACCAGGTCCGTCGAGCCCGCACCGCCATTCGCTCATGGCTGAACACTAAACAGACACACTTACCCACAAACAGTAGACACAAGACACAGAACACAAGACACTACCCTCCCCTTCATACCGCTATCACACCTCTCCACCCCAAGAACCGCGTGATCTCCTGGGGGAGGCAAAAAAACGGATAAAAACCCAGGTCCAATTCGGGAAAAAAAATCCGGGAAATTCCTCTCCGACCCCAATCCAGGCGATCGACACTTGTCCAGGAGATCACTCAGGTCTTACTATACTAACCATACCTAGGTCCATATCCCTGCCCTCTCCCCGTAGCCCCTTATCCCCTCGGCAGCTAAAAAACCATCTATTCTAGACTTAAATATATTTAACGTTTCTGCTTCCACTGCTCCCTGGGGCAGTGAATTCCATAAATTAACCACCCTCTTGGTGAAGAAGTTCTTCCTCATCTCAGTTTTAAAAGAGCCCCCCCTTATTCTGCAACTATGTCCCCTAGTTCTAGTTTCCCCGATCATTGGGAACATCCTCGGTGCATCCACCCGATCAAGGCCCCTCACGATCTTATATGTTTCAATGAGATCGCCTCTCATTCTCCTAAACTCCAAAGAGTAGAGCTCCAGCTTACTTAACCTTTCCTCATATGTCAATCCCCTCATTGCAGGAATTAATCTTGTAAACCTTCGCTGCACTGCCTCCAGGGCTAGTACATCCTTCCTTAAGTATGGACCCCAGAACTGTACACAGTATTCCAAATGTGGTCTCACTAATACTGTGTACAGCTGCAGCAAGACCTCCGTGTTTTTATACTCAATCCCCCTAGCAATAAAGGCCAAAACTCCATTGGCCTTCCTGATTGCTTGCTGCACCTGCATACTGACCTTTAGTGATTCATGTACTAATACCCCTAGATCCCTTTGCGTTGCATTACAACGCAGCTCCTCCTCATTTAGAAAATAACTTGCCCTATCATTTTTTTCCCCAAAGTGAATGACTTCACATTTATTAGTATTACATTTCATCTGCCAAGTTGTTGCCCACTCACCTAGCTTATCTATATCCATTTGCAGACTCTTCCTATCCTCCTCATCCCCAACTTTTCCTCCCATTTTTGTATCGTCCGCAAATTTTGATATATTACACTTGGTTCCCTCCTCCAAATCATTTATATAAATTGTGAACAACTGGGGTCCCAGCACCGACCCTTGCGGAACCCCGCTAGTTACCGGTTGCCCTCCCGAGTATGAACCATTTATCCCCACTCTCTGCTTCCTATTTGTCAGCCAATCCTCTACCCATGCTAATATATTACCCCCAATCCCATAATTTTTATTTTTAGCAACAGTCTCTTATGTGGCACCTTGTCAAAAGCCTTTTGGAAGTCCAAGTATACCACATCCACCGGTTCCCCTTTATCCACCCGGGTTGTTACTTCCTCAAAGAATTCGAGCAGATTCGTTAAACAGGATTTCCCCTTCACAAAACCATGCTGGTTCTGTCCGATGAAGTCATGTTTATCCAAGTGCCCCGTTAGTGTTTCTTTAATAATTGTCTCTAACATTTTACCCACCACCGATGTTAGACTAACCGGTCTATAGTTACCCGCCTTCTGTCTACTTCCTTTTTTAAATATAGGTGTTACATTGGCCATTTTCCAATCCACTGGGACCGTTCCTGCCTCCAGGGAGTTTTGGAAAATTATCACCAATGCATCCACAATCCCCACCGCTATCTCCCTCAAGACCCTTGGATGTAATCCATCAGGCCCAGGGGATTTATCCTCCTTCAGTCTCACTAATTTCCCTAATACCACCTCCTTGGTGATCTTAATAGTATTTAGCTCCTCCATTCCTACCGCCCCCTGTTTATCCAGCGTTGGAATATTTTTTGTGTCTTCTATGGTGAAGACTGATACAAAATACTCGTTTAATGCCTTTGCCATTTCCATGTTCCCCACCAACAACTCTCCAGTCTCACCCTCCAATGGACCAACGTTCACCTTAGCCACCCTTTTCTTTTTATATAGCTATAAAAACTCTTACTATTAGTTTTTATGTTGTTCGCTAAATTCCTTTCATAGTCTATTTTCCCCGTCTTAATTAATCTCTTAGTCATTCTTTGCTGACCTTTAAATGCTTCCCAATCCTCTACCCTCCCACTATCTCTGGCTACCTTATATGCCCTTGCCTTCAGCCGAATACTATCCTTTATAGTTTTACTGAGCCATGGCTGACTGTTCTTACCCTTACCCCTTTTTTTCTTCATAGGTATAAATTTTTCTTGAAGGTTATACAGTAGATCCTTAAACGTACACCACTGCTCATGTACCGTCTTATTCTTGAGTCTGCTATCCCAGTCAACTTTGATCAGCTCAGTCCTCATACCTTCATAATCCCCCTTATTTAGACTAAGCACCCTAGCCTGAGTTTCAACCTGCTCCCCTTCTATTTGAATATGGAATTCGACCATATTGTGGTCACTTGTTCCCAACGAGTCCCTAACTATGACATTTTTAATCAATCCTGCTTCATAACACAGGACCAGATCCAAGATTGCCTCCCCCCTTGTCGGTTCTGTGACATACTGTTCTAGGAACCCGTCTCTAATACATTCTATAAACTCTTCCTCTAGTCTACCCTGCCCAGTTTGGTTTGCCCAATTAATATGAAAATTGAAGTCCCCCATGATTACAGCAGTTCCCTTTTTACATGCGTCAACTATTTGCAGATTTATGTTCTGACTAACAGCGTCACAGCTATTTGGAGGTCTATAAATTACACCCACTAGTGTTTTTTTCCCCTTGTTATTCTCTATCTGTACCCAAGCTGTTTCACTATCCTGATCCTTCAACGCAATATCCTTCCTCTCTATTGCCGTTATTCCCTCCCTTATTAAAAGGTCCACCCCTCCTCCCTTTCTTTCCTGTCTATCTTTTCTAATTGTCGAGTACCCCTCTATATTTAACTCCCAGTCCTGATCCCCTTGCAGCCATGTCTACGTAATGGCCACGATATCATAACCATATATACTTAATTGCACCGTTAATTCATCTATCTTATATCGAATACTCCGTGCATTTAGATAAAGCACTTTCAGATGATTTTTACTACCCTTCCTTTCCGTTTTTGCCCCTTTTACATCTAGAGCTTTATCTTCACACATTCTGGATCCTCCTGTCACATTTTGATTTTCCGCTTCCCTAGCCTCCCTAGATGAGCCCTCCAATCTATCCTTCCAAAGCACTGCTGTAATATCTTCCCTGACTAGCAATGCAACACCACAACCTCTTGCCCCTCCAATTCTATCACACCTGAAGCAACGAAATCCTGGAATATTTAGTTTCCAATCACAGCCCTCCTGCAACCATGTTTCACTGATCGCCACAACATCATACTTCCATGTGTCTATCCAGACTCTAAGCCCATCCACCTTTCTTACAATGCTCCTAGCATTAAAATATGCACATTTAAGAAACCCCCCGTCTCTTCTTCTCTGTTTATTTCCTTTTTTTTCTTTCTCCTCTTGTGTCCGAGTGCTTCCCTTTTCTGCTTCCTGCCTCCCATTCGGTCTACTAGCTTTCTCTATTTGAGTCCCTCGCCCCAACCATTCTAGTTTAAAGTCCCCCCAGTGACCTTTGCAAATGTCCCCGCCAGGATGTTGGTCCCCCTCGGGTTCAAGTGCAACCCATCCTCTCTGTACAGGTCCCACCTTCCCCAAAAGAAGTCCCAATGATCCAGAAACTTGAATCCCTGCCCTCTGCACCAGTCTTTCAGCCACGCATTTATCCTCCACCTCGCTCCATTCTTACTCTCACTGTCGCGTGGTACAGGCAGTAATCCTGAGATTGCTACCTTTTTGGTCCTTTTCCTTAACTCTCCTCCCAACACCCTAAATCCTCCCTTCAAGACCTCTTCACTTTTTTTACCTATGTCATTTGTACCAATATGTACCACGACCTCAGGCTCCTCTCCCTCTGATTTCAGGATATCTTGGATGCGTTGAGACACGTCCGAGACCTTGGCACCAGGGAGGCAGACCACCATCCTGGTCTCCCGACTGCGTCCACAGAAACGCCTATCCGACCCCCTAACAATAGAGTCCCCAATTACTATTGCCCTCTTCTTTTTTTCCCTACCTTTCGGAGCAACAGGGCCGGTCTCTGTGCTGGAGGCCCGTCCGCTGTTGCTACTCCCGGGCAGGCTGTCATCCTCATCCGTACTCAAACAGGAGTACTTATTTGCAAGGTGTACCGACATTGGAGTACTCCCTCGTTCCTGCCTCTGCCCCTTGCCCTTCCATAGCGTGACCCATATGTCTCTCTCCTGTGGTTTTGGAGTGACCACCTCCCTATAACTCCCCTCTATGACCTCGTCACTCTCCCTGACAAGACAGAGGTCATCGAGCTGCTGCTCCAGGAACCTAACACGGTCCCTTAGGAGCCCCATCTCTCTGCACCTGGTGCAGATGTGGACGTATGGAGGGCCATCCGACACCATGACCTCCCACATCTGACATCCAGAACAGTACACATAAACAGTACTATAAACCCCTCTAAAATCATGTACATTCCTCTAAACAGCTCTAGACTTCTCTATCCACCCTAAACCCTCTCTCAACCCCTCTAAACCACTCCTAACCCATCGTGACCCTTCTAAACCCCTCGAAACCTCACTAAACCCATAGAAACACCTCTAAAATATTTGACACACACTATTCATCTCCAAACACCACTCTAAACACCTCGACACCCCTCCAAACATCGCTAAAGCCCTCTAAATGCTCTAAACCCCTCTAAAGCTCGAAATTCCTCTAAATCCCTCGAAACGCCTCTAAACCCCTCTAACCTCCTCTAGAACACTCTAAACCCATCCGAACCTCTTCAAACAACTGGAAATCCATCTAACCCCCACACACATATAAACACATCAAAGACCCTCTAAACCCCTCTAAACCCCTCTAAACCCCCTATGTACCCCTCTAAAACCCTCGAAACACATCGAAACCCTTCGAAAGCCCTCAAAACCATTCGAAACTCTTATAAACACCTCTAAACACGGCTACGGCACTCTAAGCACATCTGAACCAATCTAAACACATTGAAACACCTCTAAACGCCTCTAACCCACTCTAACCGATCTAAACTCCCTCTGAAACCCTCTAAAGCCGTCTAAACACATCGAAACCCCTCTAAGCCCCTCTAAACCCCTCTAAACACCTCTAAACACATCTAAGCCCCTCTAAACCCCTCTAAGCCCATCTAAACCTATCTAAACACTTCTAAATCCCTCTAAACCTCTCGAAAACCCTCGAAACCCTTCGAAACCCCTCTAAACCACTAAATCCATCGAAACCCATCTAAACCCCTCTAAACACTTCTAAACCCCCTGTAAGCGCCCCTGGACAGCTCTAAAGAGTTGTAAGCCCAAACATCTCTAAACATCTCTATCCCCTTTTAACCGCCTCAACCCACCTCGAAATCACTCTTAACCCATCTTAACCCCTCTTAACCCCTCTAAACCCATCTAAACCCCTCTAAATCCCTTTAAACCACTGTCCTCTAAGCACCTTTAAACTCCTATAAACCATCTAAAGCCCTCTAAACACCTCTAAACTCCTCTACACCCTTTCCGACCCCCTCTAAACCCTATAACCCACTCCAAACCCCTCTAAAACCGTCTAACCCCACTAAACCCCTCTAAACTTCACTACTACCCTCTTAACACCTCGAAACCACTTTACACTTCCAAGTCCCTCTAATCCCCTCAAATCCCGTCAAAACACCTCGGAACCCCTCTAAACCCCTCTAACACCCTACGAATCCTCTACATAGAAACATAGAAACATAGAAAGTAGGTGCGAGAGTAGACCACCAGGTCCGTCGAGCCCGCACCGCCATTCGCTCATGGCTGAACACTAAACAGACACACTTACCCACAAACAGTAGACACAAGACACAGAACACAAGACACTACCCTCCCCTTTATACCGCTATCAGCCCTCTCCACCCCAAAAACCTCGTGATCTCCTGGGAGAGGCAAAAAACCGGATAAAAACCCAGGTCCAATTCGGGGAAAAAATCCGGGAAATTCCTCTCCGACCCCAATCCAGGCGATCGACACTTGTCCAGGAGATCACTCAGGTCTTACTATACTAACCATACCTAGGTCCATATCCCTGCCCTCTCCCCGTAGCCCCTTATCCCCTTGGCAGCTAAAAAACCATCTATTTTAGTCTTAAATATATTTAAAGTTTCTGCTTCCACTGCTCCCTGGGGCAGTGAATTCCATAAATTAACCACCCTCTGGGTGAAGAAGTTCTTCCTCATCTCCGTTTTAAAAGAGCCCCCCCTTATTCTGCAACTATGTCCCCTAGTTCTAGTTTCCCCGATCATTGGGAACATCCTCGGTGCATCCACCCGATCAAGGCCCCTCACGATCTTATATGTTTCAATGAGATCGCCTCTCATTCTTCTAAACTCCAAAGAGTAGAGTTCCAGCCTACTTAACCTTTCCTCATATGTCAATCCCCTCATTGCAGGAATTAATCTTGTAAACCTTCGCTGCACTGCCTCCAGGGCTAGTACGTCCTTTCTTAAGTATGGACCCCAGAACTGTACACAGTATTCCAAATGTGGTCTCACTAATACTGTGTACAGCTGCAGCAAGACCTCCGTGTTTTTATACTCAATCCCCCTAGCAATAAAGGCCAAAACTCCATTGGCCTTCCTGATTGCTTGCTGCACCTGCATACTAACTTTTAGTGATTCATGTACTAATACCCCTAGATCCCTTTGCGTTGCATTACAACGCAGCTCCTCCTCATTTAGAAAATAACTTGCCCTATCATTTTTTTTCCCAAAGTGAATGACTTCACATTTATTAGTATTAAACTTCATCTGCCAAGTTGTTGCCCACTCACCTAGCTTATCTATATCCTTTTGCAGACTCTTCCTATCCTCCTCATCCCCTACTTTTCCTCCCATTTTTGTATCGTCCGCAAATTTTGATATATTACACTTGGTTCCCTCCTCCAAATCATTTATATAAATTGTGAACAACTGGGGTCCCAGCACCGACCCTTGCGGAACCCCGCTAGTTACCGGTTGCCATCCCGAGTATGAACCATTTATCCCCACTCTCTGCTTCCTATTTGTTAGCCAATCCTCTACCCATGCTAATATATTACCCCCAATCCCATAATTTTTTATTTTTAGCAATAGTCTCTTATGTGGCACCTTGTCAAAAGCCTTTTGGAAGTCCAAGTATACCACATCCACCGGTTCCCCTTTATCCACCCGGGTTGTTACTTCCTCAAAGAATTCGAGCAGATTCGTTAAACAGGACTTCCCCTTCACAAAACCATGCTGGTTCTGTCCGATGAAGTCATGTTTATCCAAGTGCCCCGTTAGTGTTTCTTTAATAATTGTCACTAACATTTTACCCACCACCGATGTTAGACTAACCGGTCTACAGTTACCCGCCTTCTGTTTACTTCCTTTTTTAAATATAGGTGTTACATTGGCCATTTTCCAATCCACTGGGACCGTTCCTGCCTCCAGGGAGTTTTGGAAAATTATCACCAATGCATCCACAATCCCCACCGCTATCTCCCTCAAGACCCTTGGATGTAATCCATCAGGCCCAGCGGATTTATCCTCCTTCAGTCTCATTAATTTCCCTAATACCACCTCCTTGGTGATCTTAATAGTATTTAGCTCCCCCATTCCTACCGCCCCCTGTTTATCCAGCGTTGGAATATTTTTTGTGTCTTCTATGGTGAAGACTGATACAAAATACTCGTTTAATGCCTTTGCCATTTCCATGTTCCCCACCAACAACTCTCCAGTCTCACCCTCCAATGGATCAACGTTCACCTTAGCCACCCTTTTTCTTTTTATATAGCTATAAAAACTCTTACTATTAGTTTTTATGTTGTTTGCTAATTTCCTTTCATAGTCTATTTTCCCCGTCTTAATTAATCTCTTAGTTATTTTTTGCTGACCTTTAAATGCTTCCCAATCCACTACCCTCCCACTATCTCTGGCTACCTTATATGCCCTTGCCTTCAGCCGAATACTATCCTTTATAGTTTTACTGAGCCATGGCTGACTGTTCTTACCCTTACCCCTTTTTTTCTTCAGAGGAATAAATTTTTCTTGAAGGTTATACAGTAGACACTTAAACGTACACCACTGCTCATGTACCGTCTTATTCTTGAGTCTGCTATCCCAGTCAACTTTGATCAGCTCATTCCTCATACCTTCATAATCCCCCTTATTTAGACTAAGCACCCTAGCCTGAGTTTCAACCTGCTCCCCTTCTATTTGAATATGGAATTCGACCATATTGTGGTCACTTGTTCCCAACGAGTCCCTAACTATGACATTTTTAATTAATCCTGCTTCATTACACAGGACCAGATCCAAGATTGCCTCCCCCCTTGTCGGTTCTGTGACATACTGTTCTAGGAACCCGTCTCTAATACATTCTATAAACTCTTCCTCTAGTCTACCCTGCCCAGTTTGGTTTGCCCAATTAATATGAAAATTGAAGTCCCCCATGATTACAGCAGTTCCCTTTTTACATGCGTCAACTATTTGCAGATTTATGTTCTGACTAACAGCGTCACAGCTATTTGGAGGTCTATAAATTACACCCACTAGTGTTTTTTTTTCCCTTGTTATTCTCTATCTGTACCCAAGCTGTTTCACTATCCTGATCCTTCAACGCAATATCCTTCCTCTCTATTGCCGTTATTCCCTCCCTTATTAAAAGGGCCACCCCTCCTCCCTTTCTTTCCTGTCTATCTTTCCTAATTGTCGAGTACCCCTCTATATTTAACTCCCAGTCCTGATCCCCTTGCAGCCATGTCTCCGTAATGGCCACAATATCATAACTATATATACTTAATTGCACCGTTAATTCATTTATCTTATTACGAATACTCCGTGCATTTAGATAAAGCACTTTCAGATGATTTTTACTACCCTTCCTTTCCGTTTTTGCCCCTTTTACATCTAGAGCTTTATCTTCACACATTCTGTCTCCTGTCACATTTTGACTTTCCGCTTCCCCACTCTAAACCCTTCTAAACCCCTCTAAAACACTGTAAAGCCCTCTAAACACCTCTACACTCCTCTATGCCCTCTAAATCCCTTTAAATCACTAAACCGCTCCCAAACACCTCTAAACCCCACCAAACCACTCCAAACCTCTCGAACCCATCGAAACCACTCGACACACCTCGAAACCCTCCAATAGAGTCTAACGACACTATACCCCTCCAAATCCCACAACTGCTCTCCAAACCCCTCGAGAGCCCATTAAACATCTCTAAACCCCTCTAACCCACACTTAACCCTTCTAAGCCCGTCTAAGCTCCTCTGACACCCTCTAAACAACTCGCAGCGCCACAAAACCCCTACAGACCCCTCGAAACCCCTCTGGCCGCCTCTACCTCGAAATCACTCTGAACCCCTCTAAACCCCTCTAATACTCTAATTCCTCTAAATCCCTCTAAACACCTTTAATCCACTCTAAACCCATCGAAACCCCTTTGAACCCCTCTAAACACTCTAAAGCTCTCTGAAACTCCCGAAACCCCTGTAAGACCCCCCCTAAACCCCTGTAATCCCCTCTAACCCCCACAAAGCCGATCTAGCCCTCAAAACCCCTCAAAACCCCTCAAACCCCCTCAAACCCCCCTCAAACCCCCTCAGAACCCCTCAAAACCCTTCAAAACCTCTCAAACCCCCTCAAACCCCCTCTACCCTTCTCCGTATCACTCTAATCCCTCTAACCCCCCTCTAAACCCTTCTAACACACTCTAAACCCATCTAAACCCCTCGAACCACTTCGACCCCCCTCTAAACCCCGCTAAAATTCTAAACCTCTCAAAACCTCTCTAAACCCCTCTAATCCCTTCTAAACCACTCTAAGCCCCTCGGAACCCCTCTAAACACATCTACGCTCATTTACACCTCTCTAACACCCATGTATCTATGTATCTAGGTAAACCCCTCATAACACCTCTAAACCACTCTGAAGCCCTCTAAACCCGTTTAACCCCTCGAAACCGCCCCCGCACCCCTCTAAACCCTTCCAAACTTCTCCAAACCCCTCTAAAACTCTAAATAACTATAACCTCCTCTAAACCCTTCTAAAGCCCTCTCTAAACCTCTCTAAACCTCTCTAAACCATCGAAACTAATCAAAACCCCTCGAAACCACTCTAACCCTCTCTAACCCTCTCCAAACCTCTATTGAAACCCTCTAAAACCGTGTAAATCCCCCTAAACACCTCCAAACCACTCTACACCCAAACATCTCAAAACCCATGGAAACCTTCTAAAACCGTGTAAATCCCCCTAAACACCTCCAAACCACTCTACACCCAAACATCTCAAAACCCATGGAAACCTTCTAAATTCCTCGAAACCCCTCTAAAACCCTCAAACCACAATATACTTCTCTAAACACATCTAAACATATCGAACCCCCTCTAATGCCATCTGAAAAGCGATAAATCCCTTCTAAAGCCCTCTAAACACATCAAACATCGGTTTAGAGGGCTTTAGAAGGGTTTAGAGGAGGTTATAGTTATTTAGAATTTTAGAGGGATTTGGAGAAGTTTGGAAGGGTTTAGAGGGGTGTGGGGGCGGTTTCGAGGGGTTAAACCCTCTAAACCGCTCGAAATCCAACTAAACATCTATAAATCCCTCTAAACCCCTCAAAACCCATTTTAACACTTGGTAATCCCTCTAATCCCCGACACACACATATAAATATCTCTAATACCCTCTAAACCTCTCGAAACCTTTCGAAACCCTCTAACCCCCTATAAATCCTTAGAAACCCCTCGAAACCCCTCTACACCCCTCTGAACCCCTCTATATTATTCTAACACTCTCGAATCCCTTCTAAACCCCTCTAAATCTTTCGAAACACCTTTAAACACGTCTAAAAACCTCTACACCCTTATAAACCCCTCTAAGCCACTCTGAATCCCTCTAAACACGTCTAAGCCCCCTTGAACCTCGCAACTCATCTAATCCCCTCTAACCCCTACTAAACCCCTCTAAAACACCCTTACCACCTCTGGCCCCCCTGAATATCTCTAAACGTCTCTAAACTACCTCGAAACACTATAAGCCCCTCTAAACCCCTGTAAATCCCCGATCACTCTCTAAACCCCACGGAACACATCTAAGTCCCTCTAGCCCTCTAAACTCCTCTAAACCCTTCTAACACTCCAACCCCCTCTAAATCCTGAAGATAAAATGATTAGTTAAAACAAATGTAGGTCCCTTGCGGTCAGAAGCACGTGCATCGATCAAGGGGAACAATGACATGGCAGACCAATTGAATAACTACGTTGGTTCTGTCTTCATAAAGAATACATAAATAATCAGCCGGTAATAGCAGGGGACCGGGGGTCAAATGTGATGGTGGAACTGAGTGCAATCTAGGTTAGCCGGGAAATGGTGGTAGGTAAATTGAATGGATTAAAGGCCGATAAATCCCCATGGCCAGGTAGGCTGCATCCCAAAGTACTTAAGGAAGTAGCACCAGAAATAGTGGATGCATTAGTGATACATTTTCAAACCCCTTTAGATTCGGGCGTAGTTCCTGAGGATTGGAGAGTAGCTAATGTAACCCCTCTTTTTCAAAAGGGAGGCAGAGAGAAAACGGGGAATTACAGGCAGTTAGTCTAACATCGGTAGTGGGGGAAATGCTAGAGTCAGTTATTAAGATGGGATAGCAGCACATTTGGAAAGTAGTGAAATCATTGGACAAATTCAGCATTGATTTATGAAAGGTAAATCATGTCTGACGTATCTTATAGAATTTTTCGAGGATGTAACCAGTAGAGTGGATAAGGGAGAACCAGTTGGTGTGTTATATCTGGAAATTCAGAAGGCTTTCGACACGGTCCCAAATAAGAGATTAGTATACAAACTTAAAGCACACGGTATTGGGGGTTCAGTATTGATGTGGATAGAGAACTGGCAGGCAGACAGGAACCAAAGAGTAGGAGTAAACGGGTCCTTTTCAGAATGGCAGGCAGTGACTAGTAGGGTACAGCAAGGCTCAGTGCTGGGACTCCAGCTATTTACAATATATATTAATGATTTGGACGAGGGAATTGCATGCAACATCTCCAAGTTTGCGGATGACACGAATCTGGGGGCAGTGTTAGCTGTGAGGAGGATGCTAGGAGGCTGCAAGGTGAATTGGATAGGCTGGGTGAGTGGGAAAATGCATGGCAGATGCAGTATAATGTGGATAAATGTGAGATTATCCACTGGTGGCAAAACAGGAAAGTAGCGTGTTATCTGCATGGTGGCCGAATAGTAAAAGGGGATATGCAACGAGACATGGGTGTCATGGTACACCAGTCATTGAAAGTAGGCATGCAGGTGCAGCAGGCAGTGAAGAAAGCGAATGGTATGTTAGCATTCATAGCAAAGGGATTTGAGTATATGAGCAGGGAGGTTCTACTGCAGTTGTACACGGTCTTGGTGAGACCACGCCTGGAGTATTGCGTACAGTGTTGGTCTCCTAATCTGAGGAAAGGCATTCTTACCATAGAGGGAGTACAGAGAATGTTCACCAGACTGATTCCTGGGATGTTAGGACTTTCATATGAAGAAAGACTGGACAAACTCGGCTTGTACTCGCTAGAATTTAGAAGATTGAGGGAGGATCTTATAGAAACTTACAAACTTCTTAAGGGGTTGGACAGGCTAGATGCAGGAAGGGGTCATAGTTTAAGGATAAGGGGAAAATCTTTAAGGACCGAATTGAGAAAAACATGTTTTACACTGAGAGTGGATGATCTCAGGAATTCTCTGCCACAGAAGGTAGGTGAGGCCAGTAGCTATATTTAATAGGGAGTTAGATGTGGCCCTATTGGCTAAAGGGATCAGGGGGTATGGAGAGAAGGCAGGTACAGGATACTGAGTTGGATGATCAGCCATGATCATATTGAATGGCGGTGCAGGCTCGAAGGGCCAAATGGCCTACTCCTGCATCTATTTTCTATGTTTCTATGTTTCTAAACACCCCTAAACCCCTCTAAACCCTTCTAAATCTCTAAACCATCTAAAGCTATGTAAACCCCTCGAACCACCTCTAAAGCCCTCTAAACGCCTCTAAAACACCTCTAACCCCTCTAAACCATTCAGAACCCCTGTAAACCCCTCCAAAACCCTCTAACCCCCTGGAAACCCTCTAAACCCATCGAAACCCCTCTAAACGCATCGAAACCCCTCTAAAGCCCTCAAAGCACATTATACAACTATAAACACCTCTGCACCCCTCGAAACCTCTCCAAACCTCTCCAAAGCCCTCCAAATCCCTCTAAACTCCTCTAATGTCCCCTAAACACCTCTAAAGCACTCTAAACCCCTCTAAATCCCTCTAAACAACTATAATCCCCTCTAAACCCCTCCAGAACACTCTAAATACCTCTAAACCCATATAAACACACGGGAATCTCTCTAATCCCATACACACACATCTAACTACCTCTAATCTCCTCTAAATCCATCCAAACCTTTCGAAAAACTCTAACCCCCCTTAAAATCAATCGAACACACTCGAAATCCCTCTAACGCACTCGAAACTCCTCTAAACCCCTCTAAATCCTTCTAACACTCTCGACTCCCCTCTAAACCCCACTAAATCATTTGAAATCCCCCTCTAAACACCTCTAAACATCTATAAACACTTCTAAGACTCTCTGAAACCCTCTAAACCTCTCAACACATCTAATCCCCTCTAACCCCTCTAAAGCACTCTTACCATCTCTAGCCCCCTCTAAATCCCTCCAACCACTCTACACCATTCAGAACCCATGTAAACCCCTCTAACCCCTCGAAACCCCTCCACCAACTTCTAACCCCACCGAACCCCTCTTCACCTCTCTAAATCACTCCACCGCTCTAAACCCCTCTAAAAACCGGTAAACACCTTTAAACCACTAAATCCCTCTAAATACCTTTAGACCCCGCCAAAACATTCTAAACTCCTCTAATCCACTCAAAAGCACTCTAAAACTCTAAAAACCACTGGAAACCCCTCTAAACCCCTCTAACCACTCTAAACCATTTTCAACCCCTCTAAAACCTCTAACCACTCTAAAACATTTTCAACCCATCTAAACCGCTCTAAACCGCTCTAAACCCCTTTCAACCTCTCTAAACCCCTCTAAAATCCTGTATGCACTCTAAACATATCTAAGCCCCTCTAAACACATCTAACTACATCTAAACACCTCTAAAGCACTCTAAACCCCTCTAAACTCCACGAAATGTATCTAACGCCCTCTAAACCTAAACGGCTCTAAGCCGCTCTAACCACCACTAAACATCTATAAACCCCTCTAATAACCTCCCTAAAACCAACTAAAGTCCTCAACCCACCTCTAAGCACCCCTATCCCATCTAAACCACTGAAAACCCCTCCAAACCCCTCTAAACCACTCGTAAACCCTTGAAACCATTCTAAAACCCTCTAACCCCACTATACCGCTCTAAACCCCTCGAAACCCCTCGAAATCCCTCTAAAGTCCTCTAAACCCCTATACACCCTTCTAACACCCTCTAACACCCTCTAAATCCATCTAAACCCCTTCAAACATCTCTATACCCCGTTAAACCCCTTTAGATCCTCTAATCCCCTATACAGTACTCTAAACCCCTCTAACCCCCCCAACCGTTCTAAACCCCTCTAAACTCCTCTAAAACACTCTAACGCCATCTAAACACCTATACACCGCTCTATCCCATCTGAACCCCTCGAACCCTCTCTAGCCCCCTCTAAACCCCTCCAACCCCCTCAAGGCCCCTCTAAACCCGTCTAACTGCCTCTACTCACCTCTAAACCCCTTAACCCCTCTAAACCCAATTATACCGCTTTAAACCTCTCTAAATCACTCGAAACACCTTTAAATCCATCTAAACACTTCTAACCACGTCTAAGTCCCTCTAAACCCCTCTAACACCCTCTAAACCCATCCAAACCCCTCTAATAACCTCTAAACTCCTCTAAAACCCAATACAGTCTTCTAAACACCTCTATCCCATCTAAACCACTTGAAACCCCTCTAAAACCCTCCAACCACACTATACCACACTATACCGCTCGAAACCCCTCGAAACCCCTCGAAAGCCATCTAAAGCCCTCTAAAACCATATACACCATTCTAACACCCTCTAAACCCCTCTAAACACGGCTATCCCTCTAACCACATCTAACCTCGTCTAAACCCCTAACCACCTCTACTCACCTCGAAACCGCTTTTAAGCCCTCTAAACTAATCTAAACCGCTCTAAACCCCTCTAAATCCATCAAAACACTTTTAAAACATATACACTGTATTTATAAAGCGCTTTAAACAACCGCAGTTGCCACAAAGTGCTGTACATGAGAACTCATGTTCAAAAAGTTATTACAAACCATCAAAAACCGTAAAACGAAGGACTAAAAACAGTAAAAATTAAAATACATTAAAAGCAGTAAGAACAGGAGCAATGTCTCAGCCAGTGTCGAAAGCCAGAGAATAAAAATGAGTTTTTAGGGAGGATTTGAAGATGGACAGTTAGGGGGCCTGTCTGATGTGCAACGGCAAGGTGTTCCAAAGTGCCGGAGCAGCAACAGAAAAGACTCTATCCCCTCTGAGCTTCCGCTTAGACCGTGGTACCTCAAGGAGCAGCTGATCAGCTGACCTGAGGCACCGGGCAGGAGCATATAGATGGAGCAGCTCAGAGAGGTAAAGCGGGGCTAGCCCATTCAACGATTTGAAAACAAATACAATAATTTTAAAATGAACTCGAAAGTGCACTGGGAGCCAGTGAAGGGAGGCCAACATTGGCGTAATGTGCTCC
This sequence comes from Amblyraja radiata, assembly GCF_010909765.2. NCBI lineage: Eukaryota > Metazoa > Chordata > Chondrichthyes > Rajiformes > Rajidae > Amblyraja > Amblyraja radiata. The sequence goes on along the minus strand of NW_022630151.1, from coordinate 283,092 downwards.
CTCTTTCGAGTTCCGGTCAAAAGGCGAGCGGCAGCATTTTGAACCAGCTGGAGACGAGCCAATGAAGCTCGTGCGACTCCAGAGTAGAGTGCGTTACAGTAATCCAGCCTATATTTAATAAAGGCATGGATTACTGTTTCAAAATGCTGCCGTTCGAGGATAGGCTTCACCTTTGCCAGCTTCCTTAGGTGAAAGAAGCTGGGCTTAACCACCGCGCCTATTTGTTTATCTAGTTTAAAATCACCGTCCATCCTAAAACCCAGGTTTAAAACTGTTGGCTTTACGGACAATGCCAGTGGTCCCAAGTAAACAAAGGGAGTTTCACGGCAGCCATTGGGGCCAAACAAAATCACCTCTGTCTTTTTTTCATTAAGTCCCAGAAAGTTTAAGGCCATCCAGGACTTAATGTCCTCAAGACAAGACAGAAGTGATTTTTGAGAATAGTCGTCTTCTTTCCTGAGTGGCATATATAACTGGCTATCATCTGCGTAAAAGTGAAAGGAGATGCCATGCCTTCTTAAAATTGAGCCCAGAGGAAGTAGGTATAGAGAGAAGAGCAGGGGCCCTAAAATTAAGCCCTGTGGAACCCCATATACCAAGGGAGGGGAGGAGGATTCAAAGCCAGCAAGGCGTACACGCATGGTTCTGTCTGCCAGATAGGACCTGAACCATCCCAGGGCACTGCCACAAACGCCCACTTGGTGTTGTAATCGGGAAATTAAAATTCCATGGTCCACTGTATCGAAGGCGGCAGATAGGTCCAGCAAGACAAGAACCACACAATTACCGGAGTCGTTTGCCAGGAGGATGTCGTTAAAAACCCTTAGCAGAGCCGACTCTGTGCTATGCATAGCTTTGAATCCAGACTGGAAAACCTCCCGAATATTGTGCTCATCCAGGAAGAGTTTCAGCTGAGCATAAACTACTTTCTCCATGATTTTAGAGATACATGACAACTTGGAGATCGGCCTAAAATTTAAACCTCTCTATACCCCGTGAAACCCCTCTAGACACTCTAAACCCCTATAAAGTACTCGACACCCCTCCAAACACCTCGCCCAACCGTTATAAACCCCTCTAAACCCCGCTAACGTCCTCTAAACACCTATAAACCCGGCTATCCCCTCTAAACCCCTCTAAATCCCTCGAACCCCTCTGAGCCCCTTTAAATCCCTCAAAACCACTCGAAACCCCTCTAAGCCAATCTTGCCTTCAAAATTAATCTGAAACCCTCGAAACCACTCTAAACCACTCTAAACCACACTATATGCCTCTAAAACCCTCTAAACCCCCTATAACCCCCTCTAAACCCATCCACGCCACTTTAAACCCCTCTAAACCATTCGAACAGTATCTAACCCGCTTGAAACTCCTCGAACCAGCTAGACGTGCCCTACAATCTATCCTGCCAAAGCATTGCTGTAATATCTTCCCTGACAAGCGATGCAACACCTCCATCTCTTGCCCCTCCAATTCAATCACACCTGAAGCAACGAACTGCTGGAATATTTAGTTTACAATTACAGCCCTCCTGCAACCATGGTTCACTGATCGCCACAACATCATACTTCCAGGTGTCAATCCAGGCTCTAAGCTCATCCACCTTTCTTGCAAGGCTCGTAGCATTAAAATATGCACATTTAAGAAACCCACCGCCCCTTATTCTCTGTTTATTTTCATTTTCTTCTTTCTCCCCTAGATTTTGAGTCCAAGTGCTTCCCTTCTCTGCCTCCTGCCTCACTCCAGCTTTCTCTATTTGAGTCCCTCCCCCCAACCATTCTAGTTTAAAGTCTCCGCAGTACCTTTTGCAAATCTCCCCGCCAGGATATTGGTCCCCCTCTGGATGAAGTGCACCCCGTCCTTTCTGTACCGGTCACACCTTCCCCAAAAGAAGTCCCAATGATCCAGAAACGCGAATCCCTGCCCACTGCACCTGTCCTTTAGCCACGTATTTAACCTCCACCTAGCTCCATTTTTACTCTCACTTTCGCGTAGCACAGGCAGTAATCCTGAGATTGTTACTTGTTTGTACTTTTCCTTAACTCTCCTCGCAACTCCCTCAATTCTCCCTTCAGGACCTCTTCTCTTTTTTTTTTTACCTATGTCATTGGTACCTATATGTACCACGACCTCAGGCTCATCTCCCTCTGATTTCAGGATATCTTGGACGCGTTGAGACACATCCGAGACCCTGGCACCAGGGAGGCAGACTACCATCCGGGTCTCCCGACTGCGTCAACAGAATCGCCTATCCGACCTCCTAACTATAGAGTCCCCAATTACTATTACCCTCCTCTTTTTCCCCTACCTTTCTGAGCCCTGTAAATCCCTCTGAACCCTTCTAAACTCCTGCAAACGTCTCTAAATCCATGTAATCCCCTGTAAACCCCTGTAAACACCTATAACGTCTCTAAACCCCTGTAAATCTCTTTAACCCCTGTAAATCCCTATAAATCCATCAACGCCCCTCAAAACCCTTGTAAACACGTTTAAACCCCAGTAAACCTCAGTAAATCATCTCAAAGCCCCTCTAAACATGTCTAAACTCATCCAAACCAATCTAAACTCCTCTTAACCTCTGTAAATTAGTTTTTTTTTCTGTTAATCATTACCTTATTATTTTTATTTTAATTTTTATTTTATTTTATAGTTATTTTTCTGTTAATCATTACCTTGGTTTTCGCCCGGAGCACCCGAGCGAAGACTCTATACGGCCGTCAGGAGCTATTAGAGCTCGGCCGTCTCTGCGTAACGAGCCCCAGAAGCGACTTTCAACTGCCGCCGGAGATCGCCAAGACACCGTGGTCTAGCGGGCCAGCTTCCCCGACAGGTAGTGCCCGGAGGCGGCGCAGGGACCGCAAACAAAGACGTGGGAAGCGGGGAGGACATCGAGCTAGGCTGAAATTAAATCCTCACCAGCCAGCTCTGCCCAGCATTTTCCTCGCGAATATCCGGTCCCTGGTGAGTAAAATCGATGAACTAAGGCTGCGGATCAGCACACACTGACGGATCGCTGACTGCAACGCCATGGTCTTTACTGAAACATGGCTCAACGGCAACATCCCGGACAACGCCATCGAGCTGGAGAGGCGCACTGTCTTCAGGGCCGACAGAACAGCGGAGGACTCCGGTAAGACCAAGGGCGGCGGACTGTGCATCTATGTGAACAACTCATGGTGTACGGACGTCGTTAGGATTGGTAGTCACTGCTCTGCTGACCTGGAATACCTGATGTTAAAGTGCAGGCCCTTCTATTTGCCCAGAGAATTCTCATCGACTGTTATCACCGCAGTCTATGTACCCCCGGACGCTAATGCCAGGCTAGCAATGGAAGATCTGCAAGCTGCTATCAGCAAACATCTATCTGCTCACCCAGAGGGGGCATTTATTGTTGCGGGTGATTTCAACCACTCCGACCTTAAAACTGTACTCCCCAGGTTCCATCAGCATGTTTCCTGCACAACCAGAGGAAACAATATTCTGGACTTAGTTTACACTAATATTACTGAAGCCTACAAAGCCCTCCCCCTCCCCCACCTTGGTCAGTCTGACCACCTCTCTCTGTTCCTGCTCCCCAAATACACACCTCTGATCAGACGTGTGAAACCTACCATGAGGACAGTGAAGGTTTTGCCTGAGTGGGCTGTCTCTGTTTTACAGCAGCATTTTCAGCAGACAGACTGGAGTCTGTTTGCTACCCAGTCCACCTTCAATTCACAAGTGGACATCAACTCATACACCTCAACAGTTATGGACTATATAAAATTCTGCACCGATAATGTCACTACACACAAAGAAATAAAGACCTTCCCTAACCAGAAGCCGTGGATGAGCAGGGAGGTCAGACTCCTACTGAAGGCTCGCGATGCCGCTTTCAGATCTGGCGACGCTGAGGGATACAGTTCATCCAGGGCCAATCTGAAAATGGGAATTAGGAATGCCAAACTCAATCACAAACGGCTGATTGAGGAGCACTTCCAAAACAACTCTGACCCCAGGCGCATGTGGCAAGGAATCAAATCCATTGCCGATTACCAGAAAGTTAACACCCCTCCCCCAGACAACGCCACCATTCCTGACGAGCTAAACCATTTCTATACTCGCTTTGACCGAGATAACAAAACCCCAGCCATCAAAGTTGCTCCACCCCCAAATGAACAACCCCTCAGTCTCTCCACCTCTGCTGTACAATATGCACTGAGCAAGGTGAATGAGCGCAAAGCTGCCGGCCCCGATGGCAGCCCTGGCCGGGTGCTTAGGGCATGTGCTGGACAACTATCCCAAGTCTTTACCGACATTTTCAATCACTCACTGGCCCAGGGTGTTGTCCCCACTTGCCTCAAGACCTCAACCATTGTGCCAGTGCCCAAACCGTCAGCCACATGGAGCCTCAACGATTTCCGCCCAGTGGCACTCACCCCTGTCATTGCTAAGTGCTTTGAGCGGCTGATCTTGGCTCACCTCAAAGCCAGCCTCCCCCCCACACTGGACCCCCATCAGTTTGCCTACCGGGCCAACAGGTCTACAGAGGACGCCATATCGGCGGCCCTACACTCTGCCCTGACCCACCTGGACAACAACAACTCCTACATCAGGTTGCTGTTCATTGATTTCAGCTCCGCTTTCAACACTGTCATCCCCGCCAGCTTGATCACCAAACTCAGCGGGCTTGGCATCTCCACCTCCCTCTGCAACTGGACACTGGATTTCCTCACCAACAGACCACAGTCTGTTAGGGTCAACAACCTCACCTCCACCACTATAACACTGAACACCGGCGTGCCACAGGGCTGTGTGCTCAGCCCTCTCCTCTACTCCCTCTTCACCCACGACTGCATCCCTAAGTACGGATCCAACGCCATCATTAAGTTTGCTGACGACACCACGGTGGTAGGACTGATCAGTGACAACGATGAGTCAGCCTACAGAGAGGAGGTCCAGCACCTGACAACCTGGTGTGCCAATAATAACCTCGTCCTCAACTCCAAGAAGACGAAGGAACTTATTGTCGACTTCAGGAAGGTCAGAGGGGGCAGACATACCCCCATCCACATAAACGGGACTGAGGTGGAGCGCGTCTCCAGCTACAAATTCCTCGGGGTACACATCTCGGAGGATTTGTCCTGGTCCCTCAACACCTCCAAGCTGATCAAAACGGCACAGCAGCGCCTTTACTTCCTGAGGAGGCTCAAGAAAGCCCACCTGTCCCCCCAGATCCTGACCAACGTCTACCGGTGTACCATCGAGAGCATCCTGACCGCCTGCTTCACGGTATGGTACAGCAGCTGCACTGTTGCGGACAGGAAGGCACTTCAACGGGTGGTGAAAACCGCGCAGCACATCATCGGTGCCCCGCTCCCTGCCATGGATGCCCTCCACCGAAAACGGTGTCTGAAACGAGCTGGGAAGATCATTAAAGACCCCTCCCACCCCAACCATGGACTGTTTGCCCTCCTCCCATCAGGGAGGCGGTACATGAGCCTCAGGTCTCGTACCAGTAGGATGAGGAACAGCTTCTACAATCATACCGTCGCATTGCTGAACTCGGAGTCCCGCCGATAGATTCCTCCGGTCCCTCCGTCCCCATTGTTTAATTATTCTGTATTTTTTATTATTCTGTATCCTCTTTTTTTTTTAAATTTCTATATTGCACTACGACGGACTGACGCAAAACTGCATTTCGTTGTACCCATACTCAGTATTTGTGCAATGACATTAAAGTTGAATTGAAAAATTGAATTGAATTAAACCCCTCTAAGCCCCTGTACACCACTCTAAGCCAGTCTAAACACACTCTAAACCTCTCGAATCCCCTCCAACCCCCTCTGAATTCATTTGAAATTTTCTAAACCATTATAAACCCATTTACACCCTCGAAACACCCCGAAACTCATCTAAACATATATAAACCCGTCTAACCCCCTCGAAACCCCGCAAAACCCCTCTAAAAAGTTCTACACCCATTCAATCCCATCTAAACATCTCTAAACCCTTCGAAACCCCTGTAAGCCCCTCTAAACCCCTCTAATCCCCTCTACGCCATTGAAACCCATCTAAACCACTCCATCCCCTCGATACCATCTCGAACCCATTCTAGACGCCTCGAAACCCCTGTAAACCCCTGTAAACCTTTCTAAACTTTTCTAAACGCATCTATACCCTATCACCTTAAACCCCTCTAAACACATCTAAACCCCACCAAACCCCTTAAACACCTCTAAACACCACTAAACCCCTCCAAACCTCTCTAAACCTTTCCAACCCCCTCTAGCCCACTCCAGACACATGGAAACCCCTCTAAACCTCCCTAAGCCCCTCCAAACCACTCAACACACCCTAAACACTTTAAACCCTTGTAAACCCCTCTAAACTATTGTAAACCCCCTGTAAACCCCTGTAAACCCATCTAAAACCGTCTAAACCACTAAACCCATCTAAAGCTCTTGGAACCGCTCTAAACGCATCTAAACCCGTCTAATCACATGTAAATCCCCGTAAACCTATGTAAACCACTGTAAACCGCTCTAAACCCATCTCAACCCCACTACACCCATGTAAACACCTGTAAACACCTGCAAAGCCCTATAATCCACTCTAAGCCCCTCTAAGCACGTCTCATACCCTCCAAACCACTGAAAACTACTCTAAACTTCTGTAAACGCATCGAAATCCCTGTAACCCCATGTAAACCACTAAACCCCCCTATAAACCACTCTAAACCCCTATAAATATTGTCTAAACCCCTCTAAACCCCTGTAAATCCATCTAATAATAATAATGCATTTTATTTATGGGCGTCTTTCAAGAGTCTCAAGGACAAAAATCTAAAGCCCTCTACACCCCTCTAAACAACTCTAAACCATTCTACACCCTTCCGAACTCCTCTAAATCTCTCTACCCTCTAAACCTCCCTAAAACCCTCTAACCCCCTCTAAACCCCTTTAAACCCCTCCAGACCCCTCTAAATCACTCTAAACCCCTCTAAACCCGATCAAACCCCTCTATACACATCCAGACCTCTCTAAACCCCTCTAAACCCATCTAAACACCTGTAAACCCTATCAACCCCAAAAATCGCTATAAACCCCTGTAAACCCCTCTAAACCTCTCAAAACACATGTATACACCTCTAAACCCATCTAACCCCTCTAAACCGCTATAAACCACTTTAAATCCGTCTAAACTCATTTGGACCGCTCTAAACACCTCTAAACCACTCTAAACACATGTAATCCCACGTAAACACCTGCAAACCACTCTAACCCCTTGTAGATCCCTCCAAACATCTGCAAACCCCTCTAAACCTACCTTGACAAGTCTAAACCCCTGTGAGCTGCTGTAAACCCCTCTAATCACACCGTCACACCCTGTAAACCACTCTAAACCACTCGAATCCCCCTGTAAAACCCTGTTAACCCCAGTAAAGTATTCTAACCCACTCTAAACCCCTATATATAAACCATATAACCATACAACAATCACAGCACGGAAACAGGGCATCTCGGCCCTTCTAGTCCGTGCCGAACACTTACTCTCACCTAGTCCCATCTACCTGCACTCAGACCATAACCCTCCATTCCTTTCCCGTCCATATACCTATCCAATTTGTTTTTAAATGATAACATTGAACTTGCTTCCACCACTTCCACTGGAAGCTTATTCCATTCAGCCAACAGAAGTATCCCCTCATGTTACCCCTAAACTTTGTCCCTTAATTCTCAAATCATGTTCTCTTGTTTGAATCTTTCCAACTCTCAATGGAAAAACTTATCCACATCAAATCTGTCCATCCCTTCTAAACATCTCCAAACCACATTAAAACCCATGTAAACCTATCTAAACCCTTATAAACCGCTCCAAACCCATCTCAATCCGTCTTAACCCATGTAAACACCTCTAAACACCTGATAATCTCATCTAAACCTCTCCAGAACAATCTAAACCCACGCGAACTGCTGTAAACCTTTCTAAACTAACCTACACCACCTGTACACCCCTCTAATCCAATCTAACACCCATGTAAACCCCTGTAAACCCCATGCAAATACCAGTAAACGCATCTAAATTACTCTAAACCCCTGTAACGCATCTAAACACCGCTAAACCCCTATAAACACCCCGATGTCCCTGTAAACCCCTGTAAACCCCTGAAAACCCCTCTAAAGCACTGTAAACCCCTCTACTCCCCTGTAAACACTTATACACCTCTGTAGACCCCTGTAATCCCCACTAAACCCATGAAACCGCATGTAAACGTCTCCAGCCTTCTTTCAACCCCTGTAAACCACTCTAAATCACTCTAAACGTGTTAACCTCTGAAAACCACTCTAAACCCCTCTGAAACACTTTAAACTCCTCTAAACCTTGCTAACGCCTCTAAATCCCTTGCAAAATCCCTAAACACCTGCAAACCTCTGTAAACCCTCGCAAACGCCTCTAAACCCCTGTAAATACCTGTAAACGTCTTTAGACGCCCTGTAAACTCCTCTAAAACCCTGTAAACCCTCCAACGATCTTCAAACCACTGCAAAGCACACTAAACTGCTCTACACCCGTCTAAAGCCCCGACAACCACACTAAAACCCTCTATATCACTTTAAACCACACTAAAGCTTGCCATCCATCTAAACAAATCAAAACCCCTGTCTAACCCCACCCTAACCCGAACCTGAAGCTGAACCCTAACCCTAACCCTAACCCTAACCGTATCCCTAACCCTAACCCTAACCTTAACCCCAACCCTAACGCTAACCCTAACCCTAAACCTAACCCTCCCTAAACCCCTCTAAACCCCTCGGAAAGCAGTCAATGACTGATCTCCTCCTCGCCACACCGCTCTCCTTCTTGCCCCTCTCTCTGTGTCTGCCGCTTCTCTCTCTGCCCTCACTCTCTACCCCCCCCCCTCCCTAGATGTGACTGCAAGTTGGGGGCTATGCGTCAGTAGATAGGGTGGTTATGGGGTAAAAGGAGCACATTAATAATATTAATATAATCTCAAGGGGGGGTAATTAGCGTGAGTGCGGGGGGATAATTAGTGTGTGTAACGCTGCATGCCGCCTCCCCCGCCCACAACCGCACGTTGGGGGAAGAGACGACACGGGTCTGCACTTGGTCTAGTATATATATATATATATATATATATATATATATATATATATATATATATATATATATATATATATATTATCGATCCATTATTCTATGTTCGCACTTCTGGGTGAGATGCTAACTGCATGTCGTTGTCTATGTGTACACTGCACAATTACTTTAATGATTGAATCTGAACCTGAAACGCATCTAAACATCTGTAAACCCCTGCAAACCCCTGTAAACCCCTCAATACGCCGCTAAACAACTGTAACCCACTGCAGACCCCTCTAACCCTCCTGTAAACCCCTTTGAGCCTCTGTAACCCTCTGTAAACCCATCTTAATCCCTCTACACCCCTGATACGCTCTCCATACTTTAATCTCCGCAACTTCTCCAGAGTCCGCCCCTCCCTCTCCAAAGACAATACAAATGTCCTCATCCGCGCTCTGGTCACATCCCGCATCGATTACTGCAAGGCCCTCCTCACTTGCACCTCCAATAAACTTCTTCATCGCCTCCAATGCATTCAGAACTCTGCAGCCCGGATCATCACCCGCACCAGATCATCGGATCACATCACACCCATCCTCACTCAGCTCCACTGGCTCCCTGTGCATCACCGGATTAACTACAATATTTTACTGCTGACCTTCAAAGCCCTACACCACCTTGTTCCCCAATACCTCTCTGACCTGCTGCTACCATACAGTCCTTCCCGGTCACTTCGTTCCTCCTCAGCTGCAATTTTAACTGTCCCCACATTTAGACTCCGCACCATGGGTGCCAGAGCCTTCAGCTGCTCTGCCCCCCGCCTCTTGATCACTCTTCCACCTCCCATCCGTCACCTGGACACTATCGATCAATTCAAATCACAACTCAAAACACACCTGTTTAGATTAGCATACCGGACATAACTTCCACCATGTTCACCCTGATTTTAATTACTTAAGATGTTTTGTGTATTTTTTTATTTTTTTTTAATCAACTTGTTTTTAATATTGATAAATGTATTGTGATTTAATGTCCGTGGGTGTCCAGAAAGGCACCAGCAAATAAAATGCAATATTATTATTATAATTAAAACACATCCAAATCTCTGTAAATCCCTGTAAACCCCTGTAATCCACTCTAAACACATCTCAATCCTTCCAATTCACTATAAACCCCACTAAACGTCCGTAAACACATCTAAATCCCTTTAAACACCTCTAAATCACTCTAACCCCCTGTAAACCGCTCTAATCCCCTGAAAACCACTTAAACACCTCTAAAAATATTTAAACCCTTCTAAACCCCTGTAAATCCCTCTGAATCCCTCGAAGCCTCTGTCAAATACTCTAAACCCCTGTAAAACCCTCTAAACAACCCTAAACCAGTCAAAACCCCTCTAAATACCTCTAAGCACATCAAAACCCCTCTGAAAACCTCCAGACCTCCGTAAACCCCTCTAAACCCATGTAATCCCCTCCAAACGACTCTAAATTACTCTAAACCGCTCTACCACTCTACACTCATCTAAACCCCTCTAACCCCTTCTAAACACACCTAAACCCCTCCAACCCCCTGCAAATCCCTCTAAACCGCTCTCACCCCCCTCTAATCCCCTGTAAATTACCCTCCACCCTGCTAACCCCGTCTAATCCCCTCTAAACCCCAGGAAAACACCTCAAACCAGCTTCGAATCCCCTCTAAACACCCCTAGCTGCCTGTAAATCCCAGTGAACCACTGTAAACCTCTGTAGACCCCTGTAAACCCCTCTACAACCATGTAAACGCCGCCAGCGCTCTTTAATCCACTGTAAACCGTTCTAAACCGCTCTAACCCCCTCTACAGCACTGAAAACCACTCTAAAACCCTCTAAACCACTGTAAACCGCTCTAAATCTTGCCATCCCTCTAAACCACTCTAAACCCTTGTAAACCTCTCTAACCGCTCTAAACCCCCCAGGAGAGCAGTCAATGACTGCTCTCACCCCAGCCACAGTCTGTTTACCCTCCTCCCATCCGGGTGGCCCTACAGCTCACTCCGTTGACGGACCAGCAGGTTCAGGAACAGCTTCGTCCGTGCGGCTGTTACACTACTTAACTCTGCACCTTGGTGATTGACAGCCCACCCCCCCGGACACTCCTTCCCCCAGAAAAAGTGCACTAGTATTACTGTATGTATATATATATATTACTGTACCATTATTCTATGTTCGCTTATCTGGGTCAGATGCTAAGTGCATTTCATTGTATCTGTACTATAAACTGCACAATGGCAATAAAGAATGCATCTGAAACGCCTCTAAACCTCTGTAAACCCTTGTAAACTCCTGTAAACCCCTCTAAACCCCTCAAAACGCCTCTAGACGTCTGTAAACCACTACAACCCCCTCTAAATCCCCTGTAAATCCCGTTAAAACCATGTAACCCCCTGTAAACCCATCTTAACCCCTCTACGCCCATGTAAACACATCCAGATTCCTGTAAACCCCTGTAATCCACTCTAAACCCCTCCAAACACATCCCAATTCCTCCAATCCACTCTGACCACTTTAAACTTCTGAAAACACATCTAAACCCCATATAATCACGTCTAAATCGCTCTAACCCCCTGGAAACCGCTCTAATACCCTGAACACCACTTAAACCTTCTCAACACTTCTTTAAACCTCTCTAAACCCCTCTAAACCCCTGTAAATCCCTCTGAACCCCCTGAAACCCTCCAGACCTCTCTAAACCCATTTAAACCGCTCCAAACCCCACCAAACCACTGTAAATTACTCTAAACCACCCTATCCCTCTAAACCCCTCTAAACCCCTCTAATGATAATAATAATTGTAATACATTTTATTTTTGGGCGGCTTTCAGAAATCTCAAGGATACCTTACAGAGATTAACAGGAATTAAAAACTTATAATCAGAATAAAATAAATAATAAAGACATCACAGAAACACAAATTAAAAACTGAAATTGATGAGGGTAAAGCCGTGGATGTTGTATATATGGACTTCAGTAAGGCCTTTGACAAGGTTCCTCACGGAAGGTTGGTTAAGAAGGTTCAATGGTTGGGTATTAATGGTGGAGTAGCAAGATGGATTCAACATTGGCTGAATGGGAGATGCCAGAGTGTAATGGTGGATGGTTGTTTGTCAGGTTGAAGGCCAGTGACTAGTGGGGTGCCACAGGGATCTGTGTTGGGTCCACTGTTGTTTGTCATGTACATCAATGTTCTGGATGATGGTGTGGTAAATTGGATTAGTAAGTATGCAGATGATACTAAGATAGGTGGGGTTGTGGATAATGACGTAGATTTTCAAAGTCTACAGAGAGATTTATGCCGGTTGGAAGTGTGGGCTGAAAGATGGCAGATGGAGTTTAAAGCTGATAAGTGTGAGGTGCTACATATTGGCAGGACAAATCAAAATAGGACGTACATGGTAAATGGTAGGGAATTGAAGAATGCAGGTGAACAGAGGGAACTTGGAATAACTGTGCACAATCCCTGAAAGTGGAATCCCATGTAGATAGGGTGGTAAAGAAAGCTTTTGGTGTGCTGGCTTTTATAAATCAGAGCATTGAGTATAGAAGTTGGGATGTATTGTTAAAATTGTACAAGGCATTGGTGAGGCCAATTGTGGAGTATGGTGTACAATTTTGGTCGCCTAATTATAGGAAGGATGTCAACAAAATAGAGAGTACAGAGGAGATTTACTATAATGTTGCCTGGGTTTCAGCAACTAAGTTACAGAGAAAGGTTGAACACGTTAGGGCTTTATTCTTTGGAGCGCAGAAGGTTAAGGGGGGACTTGATAGGGGTCTTTAAAATGATGAGAGGGATAGACAGAGTTGACGTGGATAAGCTTTTCCCACTGAGAGTAGGGAAGTTTCAAACAAGGGGACATGACTTGAGAATTAAGGGACAGAAGTTTAGGGATGACATGAGGGGGAACTTATTTACTCAGAGAGTGGTGTCTGTGTGGAATGAGCTTCCAGTGAAGGTGGTGGAGGCAGGTTCGTTTTTATCATTTAAAAATAAATTGGATAGTTATATGGACGGGAAAGGAATGGAGGGTTATGGTCTGATCGGAGGTATATGAGACTAGGGGAGAATACGTGTTCGGCACGGACTAGAAGGGTCGAGATGGCCTGTTTCCGTGCTGTAATTGTTATATGGTTATATGGTTATATGGTTATATATATATATATATATATATATATATATATATATATATATATTACTGTTCCATTATTCTATGATCGCCTTTCTATGTGAGATGCTAACTGCATTTCGTTTTCTCTGTCCTGCATACTGCACTTCTGTAAACATCTTTAAACGCCTCTAAATGCCTATAGACCACCACACACCCCTCTAAACCCCCCTGTAAACCCCTTCAAACCCACGTAACCCCCTGTAAACCCATCTTGACCCCTCTACAACCCCGTAAACACATCCAAATTCCTGTAAGCCCCTGAAATCCACTCTGAGCCCCTGAAAACCACTTACAGCCCTCTAATCCTCTTTAAACCCCTCTAAACCCCTGTAAATCCCTCTGAACCCCTCTAAAGCCCTCATAACCTCTGTAAACTCCTCTAAACCCCTGTAAGCCCCTCTAAACAACTAAGCCATTCAAAACCACTCTAAAGACCTCTAAACACATCTAAACCCTTCTGAAACATTCCAAACCTCTCTACACCCCTCTAAACCAATCTCAACACCTCTAAAATCAGCTAAACCACTCCAAATTACTCTAAACCACTCTACACCTCTAAACATGTGTAAACCGCTCTAACCCATCTAAACAAATCTAACCTCTTCTAAACCCATTTGAACCCCGCTAAACCGATCTAAGCCCCCTGAAAAACACCTCTACCCCATTCTAAACCCCCCTAAACACCATTAACTGCCTGTAAATCCCTGTAAATCCCTGTAAACCACTGTAAACGCCTCTAAACAACACTAAACACATGTAAATCCCTCTAAACCCCCGTAAAAAACATCTGAACCGCTCGAAATCGCTCTTAGCGCCTCAGGCCCTCTAAACCCCTCAAAACTAATCGAAACCCCTCTGAACCCCTCTAAACGCCTCGAAACCCCTCTGTAGCGGCAGATTTTTCAAATCTCTCAGGAAATTACCTCCCTAGCCACTAATTTGGTGAGACGGGATAAGGGGAATATCTTCGGTACGCATGCAAGCTGCCTCAGAGACCTTCAAAGCATCTCCTTTCATTAAGCTTCAGCACACAGTCTTTTAATGAATATTTTCTTTATTGTAGATATAAAACAGTAAGATACATCCAAGGGAGTTTCGACTTGTTCCGGCAATCTTCTTCGAACTCCAGCTCATTACTTCAGATACTAGAAAACTCCTCGTGTCTCCATGCTTCACACGATCTTGACATCTGGCTTGACATGCTCGACATGTGGCTTGACATCCTCGACATGTGGCTTGACATGGTCGAAGGATTAACCTTCTCCCTCTTCACTCAAAAACGAATCTAACCAACTAAACTACCACGCAAGCAATTAAGCTGCATAAACAAGCTCAAAAACACGTCATAAATCCCACCCACATTATAACGGGCAGTCTACAATTTAAAGGAACATGCCATCCACAATGACATGCAAAACAGGCCAAATGGCCACTGCACTCTCTAAATCTTTTTAAACCCCTCTACCCTCTCTAAACCAGTCTATACCCCTCGAAATAATTCGAATCCCCAGTAAAGACCGCTTAAACACTCTAAGCCCTTCTAAGCGCATCTGAGCCCCTCACAACCCCTCTAAACATCTCTAAGCCCATCTAAACCCCTCTAAACAACTCTAAACCTCTCTAAGCCCCCCCTAAACCCTCTAAAACCCACTAAACCCCTTGAAACCCCTCTAAATCCTTCGAACCCGCTCTAAACCTATCAAAACCCCTATATCCCATCTAAACCTAAACCCATGTAAACCCCGCTAAACCCCCTCAAAACTCATATAACCCCGTCTATACCGCTCTAAACATCTCAATTATCCAGACTTATGAACAGCTTCGCACAGGATGGAGCTTCAGATGCTGGATTCAACCGAAGATAGACACACAATGCTGGAGTAACCCAGCGTCACAGACAGTTTCTCTGGAGAAAAGTGTCTCGAAAAGGAACTGTGCGAGTCCGCACTGACAAGCGATCCCCACATATTATCGATGTCCTATACGCACTGGGGAAAAATTACATTTAAACCTGTATTAGTTGCTGTCTTACAGCGCCAGAGTCGCGGGTTAAATCACGACCAAGTGTGCTGTATGTATGGAGTTTGTACGTCCTCCTCATGACCGCGTGGATTTTCTCCGACATCTTCGGTTTCCTCCCAATCTCTAAAGTAGCATAGGTTTGTACAATACATACAGCACACTTGGTCGTGATTTAACCCGCGACTGTGGCGCTGTAAGACAGCAACTCTACCGTTGTGCCTCCGAGCTGGATAGCTTTAGCTGAGAAACACAGATATAACCAGCGGGACAGGCAGCATCTCTGGAGAAAATCCACGCGGTCACGGGCAGAACGTACAAACCGTGCGGAATCGAACCCGGGTCTCTGAACGAGAGGCAGCTGTGCCACTGTTTACTCTCTCCTAATTTCCGATTTACTGATGCCATCCCCTAAATCCCCATTTATTGGTGTCCTCCCCTGATTCACCATTTAAAGCTGCGCTCCCTAATTCCCCATTTATGAGTGCCCTCCCCTAATTTCCCATTTACTGAGGCTTGCTCTTTTTGCACCAGGCAGCTTGCGCGCTCGGCTCGTAGTTTGCAGACCAGGTTCGCAGCTTTCGCAGCAGGCTCGTACTTTTCGCACAAGGCTCGCACATTTTTGCGCAACGCTCGCAATTTTCGCACTTTTCGTAGCAGGCTCGTAATTTTCTCTCCAGTCTCGCAATTATCGCAGGCGCCCCTCTAAACCCCTCCAAGCCCCTCTAAACCACTATACATCCCCCTGAACTCCTCTGAACACTACACCCCTCCAAACCCCATTAAACTCATCGGGATGGCTCTAAACCCATATATTCCCCTCTGAACCCCTCTGAACCACTCTAACCCCATCTAACCCCATCTAAACCCCTCTAAACCCATCTAAACTCATCTAAACGCTTCTGAACACCTCTAAACACAAATGAATCCCTCAAAACCCCTATGAACCCCACGAAATTCATCTGAACAATTCTGAACCCCTCTGACCCACTGTGAACCCTTCCAAACCCCTCTAAACCCATCTAAACCCATCTGAACCACCCTGAAACCCCCTCTAAAACCCTCGGAACTCCAGTAATCCCCTCTAAACCCCTCTAAACGTCTCTAAACCTCTCTACACCTCCCGGAACCACTCTCAACCCCTCTAAACACCTCTGAAACCCTCTGAACAGTTCAGAACCCCTCTGAACCTCTCTAAACGCACGCCATTCCACTCTAAACCCCTCTAAACCCCCTGTAAATCTCCCTGAACCACTCTTAACACCTCCGAACCTCCTCTAAACCACTGAAACCACCCGTAATCCACTCCTAAGCCCTCTAACCCCCTCAGAAACTCCTCTAAACCTTTCTGAACCGCTCTGAACCCCTGTGAACCCCTTGGATATACTCTAAGTCCCTCTAAACCGAGATGAGAAGAACTTTTTTCACACAGGGAGTGGTGAATCTCTGGAACTCTCTGCCACAGAGGGTAGTCGAGGCCAGTTCATTGGCTATATTTAAGAGGGAGTTAGATGTGGCCCTTGTGGCTAAGGGGATCAGAGGGTATGGAGAGAAGGCAGGTACGGGATACTGAGTTGGATGATCAGCCATGATCATATTGAATGGCTACTCCTGCACCTAATTTCTATGTTTCTATGTTTCTATGTAAACACCTCAGAACCACTCTGAAACCGTTTAAACACTTATACACATTTCTAAACACCATAAACCGCTCGAAACCCCCCGAAACCTCTCTAATCATCTATGGACCCGTCTAATCTCCTCTAAACCACTCTAACCCATCTAAACACCATCAAACCCATCTAAACCACTCTAAACCCCTCTAATGCCTCGAAAACCCTATTTTTGCACCAGTCAGCTTGTGAGCCCGGCTCGTAGTTTGCAGACGAGGTTCGCAGCTTTCGCAGCAGGCTCGCTTTTCTCGCACCAGGCTCGCTTTTCTCGCACCAGGCTCGCACATTAAGCACCAGGCTCGTACTTTGCGCACCAGCTCGCACTTTTTGGACCAGGTTGGCATTTTTTGCAGACGGCTCGTACTTTTCGCACCAGGCTCGCACATGTTTGCGCAACGCTCGCAATTATCGCACTTTTCGTAGTAGGCTCGTACTTTTCTCTCCAGTCTCGCTATTTTCGCAGGCACCCCTCTAAACCCCTCTGAACCCCTCTGACCACCTCTAAACACATTTAAACCCGACCAAGCCCATCTAAACCACTCTACATCCCCCTGAACTCCTCTGAACACTACACCTCTCCAAACCTCACTAAACTCCTCTGAATCCCTCTGAACGGCTCTAAACCCATATATTCCCCTCTGAACCCTTCTGAACCACTCTAACCATACCTAACCCCATCTAAACCCCTCTAAACCCATCTAAACCCCTCCAAGCGCGTTTGAACACCTCTAAACACAAATTAATACCGCTAAACCCCTCTGAAGCTCACGAAATTCATCTGAACATTTCCAAAACCCTCTAAACCCCTCTAAACCCACCTGAACCCCTGAAAACCCCTCTAAAACCCTCGGAACCACAGTAAACCCATCTAAACTCCTCTAAACCTCTCTAAACCTCTCTATACATCCCTGAACCACTCTCAACCCCTCTAAACACATCTGAAACCTTCTGAACAGTTCTGAACCGCTCTGAACCTCTCTAAATGCACTACAAACCACTATAAGCGTCTCTAAACCCATGTAAACCTCCCTGAAACCATCTGAACACCTCCAATGGAACCCCCCGTAATCCGCTCCTGTCCTGAACCCCTCTGAACACCTCCAAACCCATCTAAACCCCATGAAACCCATCTACACCACACTAAACTACTCTAATCCCTCGAAACCCATCTAAACCCCACCAATCCGCTCGATTACCCTTCGAAACCAATCTAAACGACTCGAAACCCCTCTAAACCCGTCGAACCCCCTGTAAAACCCGGTAAACCCCTCTAACCCCTCTGAACCACTCTAAACCCCTCTAAATCCCATCTAAACCCATCTAAACCCATTTGAATCGCTCTGCGCCCCTCTGAACGCCTCTACATCCCTCAGATCCCCTCTGATCGCCGCTAAACCCGTCCAAATCCCACAGAATAACTCTGAAACCATCTAAACACCTCTAAACACTTCTAAACACCTCTAAACCCCTCGAAACCCCTCGAAACCCCCCGAAATCCCTTTAAACAGCTATATACCCGTCTAATCCCCTATAAACCCCATCCAAACCCCTCTTAACCAAACCCCTCTAACCCCTCGAAACCCCTCTAAACATAGAAACATGGAAAATAGGTGCAGGAGCAGGCCATTCGGCCCTTCGAGCCTGCACCGCCATTCAATATAATCATGGCTGATCATCCAACCTGTACCTGCCTTCTCTCCATAACCCCTGATCCCTTTAGCCACAAGGGCCCCATCTAACTCCCTCTTAAATATAGCCAATGAAATGGCCTCAACTACATTCTGCGGGAGAGAATTTCAGAGATTCACCACTCTCAGTGTGAAAAAGATTTTCCTCATCTGGGTCCTAAAAGATTTCCCCTTCATCCTTAAACTGTGACCCCTTGTGCTGGACTTCCCCAACATCGGGAACAATCTTCCTGCATCTAGCCTGTCCAACCCCTTAAGAATTTTGTAAGTTTCTATAATATCCCCCCTCAATCTTCTAATTTCTAGCGAGTACAAACCGAGTCTATCCAGTCTTTCTTCATATGAAAGTCCTGACATCCCAGGAATCAGTCTGGTGAACCTTCTCTGTACTCCCTCTATGACAATAATGTATTTCCTCAGATTTGGAGACCAAAACTGAACGCAATACTCCAGGTGTGGTCTCACCAAGACCCTGTACAACTGCAGTAGAACCTCTCTGATCCTATACTCAAATCCTTCTGCTATGAATGCTAACATACCATTCGCCTTCTTCACTTCCTGCTGCATCTGCATGCCTACTTTTAATGACTGGTGTACCATGACACCCAGGTCTCGTTGCATCTCCCGCTTTCCTAATCGGCCACCATTCAGATAATAATCTACTTTCCTGTTTTTGCCATCAAAGTGGATAACCTCACATTTATCCACATTATACGGCATCTGCCATGCATTTGCCAACTCACCCAGCCTATCCAAGTCACCTTGCAGCCTCCTAGCATCCTCCTCACAGCTAACACTGCCCCCCAGCTTCGTGTCATCCGCAAACGTGGAGATGTTGTATTCGTCCAAATCATTAATATATATCGTAAATAGCTGGCGTCCCAGAAATGAGCCTTCCGGTACTCCACTAGTCACTGCCTGCCATTGTGAAAAGGACCCGTTTATTCCTACTCTTTTCTTCCTGTCTGCCAGCCAGTTCTCTATCCACATCAATACTGAACCCCCAATACCGTGTGCTTTAAGTTTGTATACTAATCTCTTATGTGGGACCTTGTCGAAAGCCTTCTGAAAGTCCAGATATAACACATCCACTAGTTCTCCCTTATCCACTCTACTAGTTACATCCTCGAACAATTCTATAAGAATCGTCAGACATTATTTACCCTTCATAAATCCATGCTGACTTTGTCCAATGATTTCACCAATTTCCAAATGTGTTGCTATCCCATCTTTAATAACTGATTCTAGCAGTTCCCCCACAACCGACGTTAGACTAACTGGTCTGTAATTCCCCGTTTTCTCTCTCCCTCCCTTTTCAAAAGGTGGTGTTACATTAGCTACCCTCCAATCCTCAGGAACTACTCCAGAATCTAAAGAGTTTTGAAAATTATCACTAATGCAGCTCTACCCATATCGATTCCACATCCTCAAAGCTAATGCCCTTCCTTTCTATTGCGTTAATCATGCTCTCTAACCAGCTGTGATGGTATCTCAGTCTCACTGACAGAGGCCGACGTCAGGAAATCCTTCAGAGGGGTGAACCCTCGAAAAGCACCTGGACCTGATGGTATACCCGGTCGTGTTCTAAAAATCTGTGCGGACCAACTGGCTGGTGTTTTTACCGACATTTTCAACCTGTCACTACTGAGGTTGAGGTTCCCACCTGCTTCAAAAGGGCATCAATTATGCCAGTGCCGAAGAAGTGTAAGGTGACGTGCCTCAATGACTACTGATGCGTGGCACTAACGCCTGTGGTGATGAAGTGCTTCGAGAGGTTGATCATGGCGAAAATCAACTCCTACCTCAACAAAAACCTGGACCCACTGCAGTTTGCTTACCGCCACAACAGATCAACGGTGGATGCGATGTCGCTGGCCCTCCACCCCATTCTGGACCACTTGGCCAACACAAATTCATATGTCAGGCTGTTATTCATTGATTATAGCTCGGCATTTAATACTATCATCCCCTCCAAGCTGGTTACCAAACTCGCAGAACTGGGTCTCTGCGCATCCCTCTGCAATTGGATCCTCGATTTCCTCATTCACAGACCACAGTCTGTTCATATTGGTGGAAATGTGTCAGACTCGATAACAATCAGCACGGGAGCACCTCAAGGCTGCGTGCTCAGCCCCCTGCTGTACTCCATCTATACTCATGACTGCGTAGCCGGTCATAGTGCGAACTCCATCATCAAGTTCGCTGACGACACCACTGTCGTGGGACGTATCACTGATGGTGATGAGTCCGAGTATAGAAGAGAGATTGAACAACTTCCCATATGGTGCCAGAACAATAACCTGGCCCTCAACACCAGCAAAAGCAAGGAACTGATTGTGGACTTTGGAAGGAGAAGGATGGGGACCCACAGTCCCGTTTATATCAACGGGTCAATGGTTGAAAGGGTCAAGAGCTTCACATGCCTGTGCGTGCAGATCTCTGAAGATATTTCCTGGTCCGAGAACACTGATGTAATTATCAAGAAAGCACATCATCTCCTCTACTTCCTGAGAAGTTTACGGATAGTCGGTTTGACAAGGAGGACTCGCTCTAAATTCTAGAGGTGCCCAGTAGAGAGCATGCTGACCGGTTGCATCGTGGCTTGGTTCGGCAACTTGAGTGCCCTGGAGAGGAAGATACTACAAAAAGTAGTAAACACTGCCCAGTCCAACATCGGCTCTGAACTTCCTTCCATCGAGGGGATTTATCGAAGTCGCTGCCTTAAAAAGGATGGCAGTATCATCAAAGACCCACACCATCCTGGCCACACACTCATCTCCCTGCTACCTTCAGGTAGAAGGTACAGGAGCCTGAAGACTGCAACGACCAGGTTCAGGAATAGCTACTTCCCCACAGCCATCAGGCTATTAAACCTGGCTCGGACAACACTCTGAACATTAATAACCCATTATCTGTCATTTTGCACTTTATCAGTTTATTTATTCATGTGATTTGTAGTCAATGCCTATTATGTTTTGTGTGCTGAAGCAAAGCAAGCGTTTCATTGTGCTATCCGGGACACATGACAATAAACTTAAACTTGAACTTGAACCCAGCTGGAAACCCCTCTAACACTTCGAAACCCTCCAAATACGTCTAACCCCATATAAACCCATCTGAACCGCTCTGGATCCCTCTGGACAACTCCAACCCCCTTTGAGCACATGCGAACCCCTCCAAACCCATATAAACCCCTCTAAACCCATCCAAACCATTCTAAACACCTCTAAACCCTTCTGAACCGCTGTAACCCACCTTGAAACCACTCTGATTCACCCTGAACTGCTCTGAACCTCTCTAAACCGCTCTAATCACTTAAAACCCGTCCGAACCCGTCCAAACCACACTGGACCCCTCTGAAAACCTCTAAACTATCTGAACACAACTGAACCAACTTAAATCCCTCGAAACCTAAAGTCCTCTTAAACCCTCCAACCCCTCAAAACAACTAAACCTCTATAAACCACTCTGAACCCCTCAAAAACCCTCCACATTCCTCTAAATCCCTCCGCAACCATCTGAACACGTCTGTACCCCTCTAAACCGCTCTGAACATCTCTGACGCCTTTAAACCCTCAAAACCCACATGCACATCCCTAAACCACTCTAATACCCTCTAACCCCCTCTAAACTCCTCTAAACACATTTGAATCCCTCTAGACAATTTTAAACCCCTCTAGAACCATCTAAACCCATCTGAGCCCCTCTAAATCACTCTAAACCCCTCTAAACTCCACGAAACCATTGAACCCCTCTAAACCTCTCTAAACATTTCTAAACCCCTCTGAACACCTATGAACGCTTCAAAATCCCTCTAAACCTGTCTACACACCTCCAAGTCGCTCCAACCGCATGTACACGTCTCTGAACCCCTCAAAACACCTCTGAACACCTCTAAACCTCTATAAACCCCATGTGAAACCCTCTAAACCTCTGTAACCCAATCGAAACCCCTCTGGACACCTCTGAATAACTCTGAACCCCTCTAAACCACTCTAAACCCCTTTAACCCCTCTAAACCCACCAGAGCCCCTCTAAACCCATCTAAACCCCTCTACACCAATCTAAACACATTATTCACTCTTCTAATTGGGTTGGCGGCGCGACAGACGTCACAGCGGCCTCTGCAGTCCGTCAGTCTTTTTTAAATTTTATTGTCCTGTTGAGTGTACAGTTTGTGGTGGGTTTTTGACTGTGTATGTGTGGGGGGCGGGGGGGAGGGTGGGGAAAACTTTTAAATATCTTCCCTGCACGGGGACCCGACATTTTCTCTGTCGGGTCTCCGTTGCCGTTGGGGCCTAGCACCGTGGAGCGGCCTCCAACCGGAACGACAGCTCAAGTTACGGAGCCGGCGGAGCTGCGTACCTACCATCGTGGAGCTGGCCGGCTTGGGAGCGTGGAGAGCTGCGCTGGCGCGCGGCTGCGACCCGACTTCAGGTGGATGGTGACACCGGGAGCTCGCGGTTCCCGGTGGGAGACTGCTTTGCGGGGCACCGGCAACGGCGACTTCTCCCGCTCGAATTGCGGGGTTGAGAGTGAGCTGGAGCGGGGCCTTACATCGCCGGGCGCGGCTTTAAGTGGCCGTGGGACTTGCTAGCGCCCGCCGGGGGCTTTGACTTTGACTTCGGGAGAGTAATGGTGAGCAGGGGAGAGACAAGACTTTGCCTTCCATCACAGTGAGGAGGAGATTCACTTTAATGGATGTTTGTGTAAATTGTGTTGGTTGTGGGTCTTGGTTCTTTTCTTGTATGACTGCAGAAACCAAATTTCGTTTGAACTTCATGTGAGGTTCAAATGACAAATAAACGGTATTGTATTGTATTGGTATTGTAATCCTCTTCAAACCCGTCTAAACACTTCTAAACATCTCCACAACGCTATCAACACCTCTAAACCCCTCTAAACCAATCTGAAAACCTCAAACCGCTCCAAATCCCCCTAAATCCTCTGCACCTTTCTGAATTCCTCTAAACCCCCCTTAATCCCTATAAATCCCTCCAAATCGCTCCAAGCCCCTCTCAACCCGTCCGTACCCATATAAACCTTTCTAATCACCTCCAAATCACTAGTCCCCTCTAAAACGCTTCGAAACCCTCTGAACCACTAAACCCCTCTAAAGACCAAACCGCCGCTGAACCTCTCAGAACCATTGTGTACCCCGCAACACAACTCGAAACCCCTCGAAACCACTTGAAATCACTTTAAACACATCGAAACCCCTCGACACCCCTCTAATCTCCGCTGGACTCCTCTGGACACTTCCAAACCCCTCTTAGCCCCTAATCACTCTAAACCACTCTAAACTAATCTAAATCCCTCTAAACCCCTCTAAGCCACTTGAACACCTCTGAAGCCCTATAAATCCCTCTAACCCTGTCTAAAGATCTCCAAACCCCTCCAACCCCTCTAACCCCTCTGTACACCTCTAAACACATGTAATTCCCTCCGAATCCCTCTGTACCTCTCTGAACCCCTCTAAACCCCTCTGTACCTCTTCAAAGAAGTCTAAACTCATCTAAACCTATCCGAACGCCTCCAAACCCCTATGAATCATTGTGAACCCCTCGAATTCCTTCTAAACCAAAATAAACGCATTAAAACCCCTCGAAACCCCCCCCCAGACCCCTCTAAACCCCTCTAAACCCCTCTAAACCCCAGCTAACCCCCTCGAAACTCCTCTAAATACCGTCCACCACTTCTGAACACGTCGTTGAACTCACGTTAAACCCCTTGAAACCCCTCTGGATCCATCTGAACTCCTCTATACTCCTCCACACCCCTCTAAACCAGTCGAAACCCCCTCTAAACCCCTCTAAACCCCTCCAAACCTCTCTGAACGCATTACACCCATCTAAATACCCCTGAACACATCTGAACCCCTCTAAACTCCTCTGAACCCCTCTAAACCACTCTAATCCCGTCTGAACCGCTCGGAACCGCTTTGAACCAATCTAACCCGTCAAAACCCCTCTAAACTCCTCTGAACCCCTCTAAACCACCTCTAAACACCCATGAACACCTCTAAACACCTCTTGGCACCTCTCAACCGCTATAAACACTCCACACCCATTTGAGCCCCTCTGAACCATAGTATACCCCTCTAACACAATCTAAACCCCTCTAATCACCTCCAAACTACTCTGAACACTTCTAAGCCTATCTAAGCACATTTAAACCCCTCTAAATCCCTCCAAACATATCTGAAACCCTCTAAACCCAACAAAAGTAATCTAAACTACTCGAAACCCCTCTGGAGACCTCTGAATCCCTCTAACCCCCTCCAAACGTCTCTGAACGCTTCTGAACCCCTCCAAACACCTCCTAACCCCTCTTCACCGAATCGGAACACCTCTGAACCCCTCTACATTCGTCTAAAATTCTCAAAACCTCTCTGAACCCCTCTAAACTCCTCTAAACTAAAAACCGCCTCAAACACCTCTAAACTCCTCTAAACCTCTCTAACCCCATCTAAACATCTCCAGGCACACCCGAACCCCTCTAAACCCCTCTGAGCCCCTCTAAATCCCTGCAAACCCTTCTGAACCCCCTCTGAACCCCCCTAAACCTCTTTAAGCCACTGTCACTCAAGGCGTTCCCCAAGGCACCGTACTCGGCCCCCTCCTCTTCATCATCTACATCCTCCCCTTGGTCAGATACTCCGCCACTTCAAACTGGACTTCCACTGTTACGCCGATGACACCCAGAGCTACCTCGGCACCAAATCCCCCCCACAAAACCCCCCTCTCCCATATCAACACCTGTTTGTCAGCTATAAAAACCTGGATGCAACATAACTTCCTCAAACTCGACAGCGATAAAACAGAATTCCTCCTCATAGGCTCCAAATCCACACACAGCAATATCAATAACCCCACTCTCACCATCTCACTGTCTGCCCATCTCCCCAGGCCCGCAACCTTGGCGTGATATTTGATTCCACCCTCTCCCTTGAGCCTCACATCCACCATGTCATTAAAACCTCCTTCTTTCACCTCCGCAACATCGCCAAAATCAGACCCTCTCTCACACCACCCGCTGCTGAAAGATTCATCCATGCCTTCATCTCCTCCCGACTGGACTACTGCAACTCACTTCTCCTTGGCATCAGCTCCAGCTACATCAACCGACTCCAACTGGTCCAGAATGCAGCCTCCCGACTCATCACCCACACCAAATCCTGGCATTACATCACTCCAGTCCTCAAACACATTCAGTGGCTTCCCATCTCCCACCGGATCACCTACAAAATCCTGGTCCTCACCTACAAAGCCCTCCACCATCCCCCCCCCCCATATCTCACTGACCTCCTCTCCCCCTACCAACCCTCACGGTCCCTCAGATCCACATCAGCCGGTCTCCTCTCCATCCACAAGTCCAACCTCCGCAGTTTTGGGGACAGAGCCTTCTCTAGGGAAGCTCCCAGGCTCTGGAACTCCCTCCCCCAACTGATTCGCAATCCCGTGTCCCTCACCATCTTCCAGTCCTGCCTCAAGACCCATCTCTTCACCTCTGACTATCCTTAGCCCCACGTCCCCCTCCCTTTTCATCTGTGATTGAATTACCTCATATTGTGTTTTGGATTGAATTCTGTCTTGAATTTATGTACTAGTAATGTCTCTACTATTTATTTCATTACGCTTACATGTTTTTCCTCTACTTGCTAAATGTTTGTAAGGTGTCCTTGAGACTCTTGAAAGGCGCCCAGAAATGAAATATATTATTATTATTAAGCCTCTCCAAACAATATATTATTGTTATTAAGCCCCTCCGAACACATCTGAACCCCTATAAACCCCTCAAAAGCCCTCCAAACCACTCTAAACACGTCAGGACCCCTCTGAATCTGTTTAAACCTCTAGAAACACCTCTGAACTCCTCTGAACCACTCAAAACGCATCAGAACGCGCTACACCCCTCTGAACACCTCAAAACCCCCTCTGGACCCATCTAAACACCTCTAAACTCCTCTAAACACCTCTGAACCAATCTGAACCCCTCTAAACACACCTGAAATATTTGAATCCCTCTAAACACCTCTGAACCCCTCTAAATCGTTCTATACCCCTCTAAACTCTCCTGAAAACCTCCGAACCCCTCTAAACACCTCTGGTAAACACCTCAAATCAACTCCTACCTCGACAAAACCTGGACCCACTGCAGTTCGCGTACCGCCACAACAGATCAATGGTGGATGCGATCTCGCTGGCCCTCCACTCCGCACTGAACCACTTGGACAACAAAAACTCATATGTCAAGCTGTTATTCATTGATTACAGCTCGGCATTTAACACAATCATCCCCTCCAAACTGGTTACCAAACTCGCAGAACTGGGTCTCTGCACATCCCTCTGCAACTGGATCCTCGACTTCCTTGTCCACAGACCACAGTCTGTTCGTATTGGTGGAAATGTGTCAGCCACGATAAAAATCAGCACGGGAGCACCTCAAGGCTGCGTGCTCAGCCCCCTGCTGTACTCACTCTATACCCATGACTGCGTAGCGAACCACAGTGCTAACTCCATCATCAAGTTCGCTGACGACACCACTATTGTGGGGCGTATCACTGATGGGAATGAGTCAGAGTACAGAAGGGAGTTCGAGCAACTGTCCATATGGTGCCAGCAAAATAACCTGGCCCTCAACATCAGCAAAACCAAGGAACTGATTGTGGACTTTGGAAGGAGTAGGAGGTGGACCCACAGCCCCATTTATATCAACGGGTCGATGGTTGAAAGGGTGAAGAACTTCAAATTCCTGGGCGTGCACATCTCTGAAGATATTTCCTGGTCCGAGAACACTAACGCAATTATCAAAACAGCTCATCAGCGCCTCTACTTCCTGAGAAGATTACGGAGAGTCGGATTGTCAAGGAAGTATCTCTCTACTTTCTACAGGTGCACAGTCGAGAGCATGCTGACCGGTTGCATCGTGGCTTCGTTCGGCAATTTGAGCGCCCTGGAGAGGAGAAGTGTGAAACAAGTAGTAAACACTGCCCAGTCCATCATCGGCTCAGATCTTCCTTCCATCGAGGGGATTTATCGCAGTCGCTGCCTCAAAAAGGCTGACAGTATCATCAAAGACCCACACCATCCTGGCCACACACTCATCTCCCTGCTACCTTCAGGTAGAAGGTACAGGAGCCTGAAGACTGCAACAACCAGGTTCAGGAATAGCTACTTCCCCGCAGCCATCAGGCTATTAAACCTGTCTCGGACAAAACTCTGATTATTAACAACCACTTTCTGTTATTTGCACTTTACCAGTTTATTTATTCATGTGTGTATATATTTATATCATGGTATATGGACACATGTATCTGTTTTGTAGTAAATGCCTACTATTTTCTGTGTGCTTAAGCAAAGCAAGAATTTAATTGTCCTATACAGGGACACATGACAATAAACTCACTTGAACTCACTTGAACTTGAACTTGAACCCCTCTAAACACCCTCCAAACCCATTGTGAACATAGCTGAACCCCTCTAAACCCATCAAAGTCCTCTAAACCCGTCTGAACCCTTCGGGACCCGTCTGAACCCCTGCACACCGCTCCAAAACCCATCTAAACCCCTCGAATCCCCTCCAAACAGCACTCGAAACTCCTGTAAACCCCTCGAAACCCATTCGAAACTCTTCTAAACACCTCTAAACACCTCTAAACAAACCTGAACACATCTAAACCCCCATTCAACCCCTCTAACCCTGTCTAAAATTATCTATACACCACCAACCCCCTCTAAACAAATTTAAACAAATCTGTACACTTTTCCATCCCTCTAAACTCATCTAACCCCTTCAAAACACCTTTAAACCCCCCTGATTGAGATTCAGATTCAGATTCAAACGTTATTGTCATTGTGCAGTGTACAGTGCAGAGACAACGAAATGCAGTTAGCATCTCCTCCGAAGAGCGAAAATAGAATATGAGCAATATATATATTTACGTACATACTGTCGTAGTAGTGCAATTTTTTCTCGTGGAAAGAGTGTCTGGAGGGGGGAGGGGGTGACTAGCAATCACCGAGGTACAGAGTTAATTTATGTGAAAGCCGCAGGGAAGAAGCTGTTCCTATACCTGCTGGTCCGGCAACGGAGGGACCTATATCGCCTCGCGGATGGTAGGAGGGTAAACAGTCTGTGGCTGGGGTGAGAGTAGCCCTTAACCATGCTGTGCGCCCTTCGCAGGCATCGCTTGCTTTGGACATGCTCAATGGAGGACAGTGAGGAATCGGTGATGCGTTGGGCAATTTTCACCACACTCTGCAGTGCTTTCCGGTCGGAGACAGAGCAGTTGCCATATCATACTGTGTACAGTTGGTAAGGCTGCTCTCGATGGTGCAGCGGTAGAAGTTCACCAGAATCTGAGGAGAGAGATGGACCTTCTTTAGTCTCCTCAGGAGGAAGAGACGCTGGTGAACTCCTTTAAACGCATATAAGCCCATCTAAACCCCTCTAAACACCTCAACCCCTATACACCATCAAAACACCACTTAGCCCCACTGAACCCCCTGTATACCCCTCTAAAACAATTTAAACCCCTCTAAACACCTCCAAACTACTCTGAACCCATCTAAGCCTATCTAACCCCTTTAAACTCCTCTAAACCCTCCGAACACAACTGAACCCCTCTAAACATCCCTAAACCACTAAACCCCTCGAACCCCCTCTGCACCCCTCTGAATACCTCTAAACCCCTCCAAACGTCTCTGGACCCCTCTGAGCCCCTCTAAACATCCATAAACAACTCGCAACCCCTCTAAATCCCTCTAAACACCCCCAAACCCCTCTAAACCACTCGAAACCCATCGAAAGCCCTCTAAACCCCTCCAAACACCTCTGAAAATCTCTGAACCCCTCGAAATCACACCAAACCCCTCCAAACTCCCCTGAACCTCTCTGATCCCCTCCAAACCCATCTTAATCCCTCTAAACCTCTCCAAAGCCCACCCATCGAAACCCATCTAAACACCCTGAAACCCCTCTAAACCGCTCGAATCCCCTCGAAACCGCTCGAAACCCTTCAATACACATCTGAACACCTCTCAACGTTTCTAAACCCCACTAATCCCCTCCGAACCCATCTGAACTGCACTAAAGCCCTGCAAACTCTTCTAAACCCAACTAAACACCGCTAAACAACTCTGGACTCATCTGAACACCTCTAAACACCCCTACACCCCTCTAAACCACTCTGAACCACTCTAAACCCCTCTAAACCCATCGGAACCTATCGACACCCCTCCAAACCTCTCTAAACCCCGTCTAACCCCCTCCAAACCACTCTGAACCTATCGGAACCCCTCTAAACACATCTAAACATCACTGAACCCTTCTGAACCCCTCTAAACACCTCCTAACCCATCTACACCGACCGGAATCACTCTGTACCCCTCTACTACCGTTTACAATTCTCTACACCTCTCTAACCCCCTCTAAACGCCTCTAAACGCGTCTCAACCCCTCAAACTCCTCTAAACCTCTATAAACCCCCTCAAACCCCTTTAAAACTCTCTTCCCACCTCGACACCTCGAAACACATATAGATCCGTCCGAACCCATCTGAGCACCTCTACACCACCGTATACCCCTCTAACCACCCCCCTCTAAACCACTCTAAATCCCTACAAACCCCTCTGAATCCCCCTAAACCTCCCTAAGCCGCTCTAACCACACTCTAAACCGCTCCAAACACTTCTGAACACCTCTAATCTCCTCAGAGTCCCTCTAAACCACTCTAAACCCTTACGGACTCGCTCTCTGAACGACTAAACCCCTCTAAATACCTCAAACGCCTTTGGACCCATCTAACCCCCTCTACACTCCTCTAAACCCCTCTAAACAGCGGACGGGCCTCCAGCACAGAGACCGGCCCTGTAGCTCCGAAAGGAAGGGAAAAAAGAAGAGGGCAATAGTAATTGGGGACTCTATTGTTAGGGGGTCGGATAGGCGTTTCTGTGGACGCAGTCGGGAGACCAGGATGGTGGTCTGCCTCCCTGATGCCAAGGTCTCGGACGAGTCTCAACGCATCCAAGATATCCTGAATTCAGAGGGAGAGGAGCCTGAGGTCGTGGTACATATAGGTACCAATGACATAGGTTAAAAAAAAAGGGAAGAGGTCCTGAAGGGAGGATTTAGGGAGTTGGGAGGAGAGTTAACGAAAAGGACCAAAAATGTAACAATCTCAGGATTACTGCCTGTGCCACGCGAAAGTGAGAGTAGGAATGGAGCGAGGTGGAGGATAAATGCGTGGCTGAAAGACTGGTGCAGAGGGCAGGGATTCGAGTTTCTGGATCATTGGGACTTCTTTTGGGGAAGGTGGAACATGTTCAGAAAGGATGGGTTGCACTTGAACCCGAGGGGGACCAATATCCTGG
Organism: Amblyraja radiata; assembly: GCF_010909765.2. Classification (NCBI taxonomy): domain Eukaryota; kingdom Metazoa; phylum Chordata; class Chondrichthyes; order Rajiformes; family Rajidae; genus Amblyraja; species Amblyraja radiata. The sequence goes on along the minus strand of NW_022630151.1, from coordinate 252,050 downwards.
GGGGGAATTTGCAAAGGCCACTGGGGAGACTTTAAACTAGAATGGTTGGGGCGAGGGACTCAAATAGAGAAATCTAGTAGACAGAATGGGAGGCAGGTAGCAGAAAAGGGAAGCACTCGGACACAAGAGGAGAAAGAAAAAAAAGGAAATAAACAGAGAATAAGAGACGGGGGGTTTCTTAAATGTGCATATTTTAATCCTAGGAGCATTGAAAGAAAGGCGGATGCGCTTAGAGTCTGGATAGACACCTGGAAGTATGATGTTGTGGCGATCAGTGAAACATGGTTGAAGGAGGGCTGTGATTGGAAACTAAATATTCCAGGATTTCGTTGCTTCAGGTGTGATAGAATTGTAGGGGCAAGAGGTGGAGGTGTTGCATTGCTTGTCAGGGAAGATATTACAGCAGTGCTTTGGCAGGATTGATTGGAGGGCTCATCTAGGGAGGCTATTTGCGTGGAACTGAGAAGTGGGAAAGGTGTAGCAACACTTATAGGGGTCTATGATAGACCGCCAAATGGGGAACGAGAATTGGAAGAGCAAATATGTAAGGAGATAGCAGATATTAGTAGTAAGCACAAGGTAATGATTGTGGGAGATTTCCACTTTCCACACATAGACTGGGAAACACATTCTGTAAATGGGCTGGATGGTTTGGAGTTTGTAAAATGTGTGCAGGATAATTTTATGCAGCAATACATAGAGGTACCTACTGGAGGAGGGGCAGTGCTGGACCTCGTGTTAGGAAATGAGACGGGACAGGTGGCGGAGGTATGCGTTGGGGAGCACTTCGGTTCCAGTGATCACAATACCATTAGTTTCAATATAATTATGGAGAAGGTCAGAACTGGACCTAGGGTTGAGATTTTTGATTGGAGAAAGGCTAACTTTGATGAGATGCGAGATGATTTAAAAGGAGTGAACTGGGCATTTTGTTTTATGGGAAAGATGTCGAAGAGAAATGGAGGACATTTAAAGGGGACATTTTAAGTACAGAATCTTTATGTTCCTGTTCGGTTGAACGGAAACAGTAAAAATTGGAAAGAGCCCTGGTTTTCAAGGAAAATTGGACATCTTGTTCGGAAAAAGAGGGATATCTACAATAATTATAGGCAGCATGAAGTAAAGGAGGTGCTTGAGGAGTATAAGGAATGTAAAAAGAATCTTAAGAAATAAATTAGAAAAGCTAAAAGAAGATATGAGGTTGCTTTGGCAAGTAAGGTAAAAGTAAATCCAAAGGGTTTCTACAGCTATATTAATAGCAAAAGGATATCGAGGGATACAATTGGTCCATTGGAGAGACAGAGTGGACAGCTATCTGCAGAGCCAAAAGAGATGGGGGAGATATTGAACAATTTATTTTCTTCGGTATTCACCAAGGGGAAGGATATTGAATTATGTGAGGTAAGGGAAACTAGTAGTGAAGCTATGGATACTATGAGTTTCAAAGACAAAGAAGTACTGACACTTTTGAAAAATATAAAAGTGGTTAAGTCTCCAGGTCCTGACAGGATATTCCCTAGGACATTGAGGGAAGTTAGTGTAGAAATAGCCGGGGCTATGACAGAAATATTTCAAATGTCATTAGAAACGGGAATAGTCCCCGAGGATTGGCGTACTGCGCATCTTGTTCCATTGTTTAAAAAGGGTTCTAAGAGTAAACCTAGCAATTATAGACGTGTTAGTTTGACTTCAGTGGTGGGCAAATTAATGCAAAAGATACTTAAAGATAATATATATAAGCATCTGGATAAAAACAGGGTCTGAATAGGAACAGTCAACATGGATTTGTGCCTGGAAGGTCATGTTTGACTAATCTTCTTAAATGTTTTAAGAGGTTACTAGGGAAATTGACGAGGGTAAAGAAGTGGATGTTGTCTATATGGACTTTAATAAGGCCTTTTACAAGGTTTCTCATGGAAGGTTGGTTAAGAAGGTTCAACTGTTGGGTATAAATGCAGAAATAGCAAGATGGATTCAACAGTGGCTGAATGGGAGAAGCCAGAGGGTAATGGTGGATGGCTGTTTGTCGGGTTGGAGGCAGGTGACCAGTGGGGTGCCTCAGGGATCTGTGTTGGGTCCTTTGTTGTTTGTCATGTACATCAATGATCTGGATGAAGGGGTGGTAAATTGCATTAGTAAGTATGCAGATGATACCAAGATAGGGGGTGTTGTAGATAATGAAGAGGATTTCCAAAGTCTACAGAGTGATTTAGGCCATTTAGAAAAATGGGCTGAAAGATGGCAGATGGAGTTTAATGGTGATAAATGTGAGGTGCTACACCTTGGCAAGACAAATCAAAATAGGACGTACATGGTAAATGGTAGGGAATTGAAGAATACAGTTGAACAGAGGGATCTGGGAATAACCGTGCCTAGCTCCTTGAAAGTGGAATCTCATATAGATAGGGTGGTAAAGAAAGTTTTTGGTATGCTAGCCTTTATAAATCAGAGCATTGAGTATAGAAGCTGGGATTTAATGTTAAAATTGTACAAGGCATTGGTGAGACCAAATCAGGAGTATGATGTACAATTTTGGTCGCCCAATTATAGGAAGGATGTCAACAAAATAGAGAGAGTACAGACGAGATTTACTAGAATGTTGCCTGGGTTTCAACAACTAAGTTACAGAGATAGGTTGAATAGTTAGGTCTTTATTCTCTGGAGCGCAGAAGGTTAAGGAGGTACTTGATAGAGGTCTTTAAAATGTTGAGAGGGATAGACAGAGTTGAAGTGGACTATCTTTTCCCTTTGAGAATAGGGAAGATTCAAACAAGAGGACATGACTTCAGAATTAAGGGACAGAAGTTTAGGGGTAACATGAGGGGGAACTTATTTACTCAGAGAGTGGTAGCGGTGTGGAATGAGCTTCCAGTGGAAGTGGTGGCGGCAGGTTCGTTGGTATCATTTAAAAATAAATTGGATAGGCATATGGATGAGAAGGGAATGGAGGGTTATATTATGAGTGCAGGCAGGTGGGACTAAGGGAAAAGGTTGTTCGGCACGGACTTGTAGTGCCGAGATGGCCTGTTTCCGTGCTGTAATTGTTATATGGTTATATGGTTATAAACACACTCTGGAACCATCTGAACCCCTCTAAACCCCTCTAAACATCCCTGGAAATTTCTGAACCCATCTAGACACCTTTGAACCCCTCTAAACCGCTCTAAACCCATCTAAACACCCCTAAAACGAATGAAGCACTCTAACCCGCTCTAAACCCCTCTACACCGCTCGGAACCTCTATGAACTTCTCTAACCCCGTCTAAAACGCTCTAAACCCCTTTAAATCCCTCTAAACCCCTCTAAAAATTCCCAACATCCCTGAATCCCTCTAAACTCTTCTAACCCCCTCTAAACCCAGTTATACCCTTCTAAACCCATCTAGCCTCCTCGAAACATCTGTAACCCCATCCCAATCTCTCTAAACACCCCTGAACCCCTCTATTCACCTCTAAACACCTCTCCACCCCTGTAAACCCTCCAAACACCTCTGAGCTCCTTTGAACCCCTGTATACAATTATAACCCTCATCTAAACCACTCAAAACCCGTCCGAGCACATCTGAACCCCTCTAAATCCCTCAAAAGCCCCTTGAACCGCTCTAAACACCTCCAAACACCTCTCCACCTCTTTAAACCCTCGAAACCACTTTGCGCCCCTATGAACCCTTGTATACAATTCAAAACCCTTTCTGAACCCATCTGCACCCCTCTAAACCGTTCTAAACTAATCTGAACCCCTCTGAATGCCTCTCAATCCCTAAACTCCTCTAAACCACTCCAAACCAATCTGAACCGCTCTGAACTCCTCTGAAACCATCTAAACACCCCATAACACTTCTGAACCCCTCTAAACCCCTCCTAACCCCTCTATACCGCTCGGAACCATTGTGAACCACTCTAAACAGCCTAAACCACTCTAGCACCATCTAAACCCCTCCAAACCCCTCTTAAACCCTCTAAGCCCATCTAAATCACTCTAAACCCCTCTAAACGCATCGGAATCCCTCTAAACCACTCTAAACCCCTCCAACCTCTCTCCCCTGAACCGCTCTGAACCCCTCTAAACCCCACTGTAATCCCCATAGATACGCCTCTAAACCTCTCTGAACATCTCCGAACGCCTCTAAACCACTCCGATGCCCTGTAACACCCTCTAAACCCATCTGAATCCACTTGAACACCACTAACCCCCTCTAAACCACTCTAAACCCCTCTAAACCAATCGAAACCCATCTGAACCCCTCTAATCCAGTGTAAAGCCATCTAATCCCCTTTAAACACCTCTAAACTCATGTGAAACAGTCTGAATGCCTCTGAACCACTCTAAACCTCTCTAAATCCCTCTCAACCCATCTGAGCACATCTGAACCCCTGCACACCCTTCTAAACCACTCTAAACCCCTCTAAACACCTCTAACCCCCCTCTGAACACCACTGAAACCATCTAAACCCTTCCAGACCCCTAAACACGTCTAAACCCCTCTGAACACCTCTGAACCCCTCTGCACCGCTGTACAAACCATCTAAACCGCTGTAAACACCATCTAAACCGCTCTAATTCCCTCTGAACTGCCCTGAGCCCCTCTCAACCGCTCTAAACCGATCTAATCGTCTCGAAACACGATCTTTTAAATACGATCTAAACGTCTCGAAACTCTACACCCCCCTAAACACCTGTAAACATATCTAAACCGCTCTCAACCTCTCTAAACCCATCTGAACCCCTCTGTACCTCTCAGAAGCCCTCCTAATCCCTCTAACCCCCTCTTAACCCTTCTGAACCCCTCTAGCCCCTCAAAATCTATTTAAATCACACCAAACCGCATGAAACCACTCTGAACCCCTCTGAACCATATACAACTATCTAATCACATCTAAAACCCTCTAAGCCCCTCTAAATACCTCCAAACCTCATCTGACTCCTCTAATCCTCTCTAAACCGCTTTCAACGCTTCTAAACTCCTCTGATCGCCTCTAAACCGGTAGACTCCGGTGAGCGGCGCGACTCACGTCGCAGCGGTCTCTGCAGTCCGTCTGTCTTTTTGTTATTTTTTGTCCCGTTTTAATGTAGTTTTTTTTGTTCAAGGGGTATGCGTGTGTGTGTGTGTGTGTGTGTGTGTGTGTGTGTGTGTGTGTGTGTGTGTGTGTGTGTGTGTGTGTGTAGGGGGGGGGGTTGTGGGGGGAAAACTTTTAAAATCTTTCCCCTACACGGAGAACCCGCCCTTTTCCCTGTCTGGTCTCCGTTGTCATTGTGGCTGCAAAGTGGAGTCGCCTCCAGCTGGAACGACCTAGGGCTCCAGTCGCGGAGCTGCGGTCCTACTCTCCATCGTAGAGCTGGCGGAGTTCGGAGCGGGTGGAGCGGTGGTGGCGCGCTGCTGCGACCCGACCTCGGGGTTTCGGAGGCTTACCGCAGGTCCGGTGGAAAGTACCACCGGGAGCCCGTGGGTCCCTGGTGGGAGACGGCTTTTCGGGGATTCCGCAACGGCGACTTCACCCGCCCGAGTCACGGGGTCGAGGAGTGCCTGGAGCGGGGCCTTACATCACCGCCCAGCGCGGCTTCAACTGCTGCAGGACTTTGCTAGCGCCCGCCGGGGGATCCAACAACAAGACCCGGAGCGTGGCCTTGCATCACCCGGCGCGGCGCTAATGGCCGCGGGACAATTGCCATCGCCCGTCTGGGGCTTTGACTCTGACATCGGGAGGGGAATGGGTAGTGCAGTGGAGAGCTAAGTTTATTTGCCTTCCATCACAGCGAGGAGGAGATGCGCTGTGATGGATGTCTGTGTAAATTTTGTTGTGTCTTGGGTCTTTTTTTCTTGTGTGTATTACTGCAGAAGCAACATTTCATTTGAGCCTCTATGAGGTTCAATTGACAAATACATTGTATTGTGTATTGTGTATTGTGTATTGCGTAAACCCCTCTAAACCACTCTAAACCACTCTAAACCCCTCTAAACTCCTCTAAACCCTTCAAACACCTCATAATACATCTGCACCTCGCAAAACCAATCAAAAGCCCTCGGAACCCATGGAACCCCGATTAACAACACGAAATCCATCTATACACCCCGGAGCACCATTGCACCTCTGTAGACTCCTCCTATCCCCTCTGCACCGAACGGAACCCCTCTACCCCCGTCTAAAATACTCTAAACAGCTCTAAACCCCTCTAATCCCATCAAAACACCTCTGAACACCTCTGACCCCCTTTAAACTCCTCTAAACCTATATAATCCATCTCTAACCCCCTCTAAACCTCTCTCACCCTATCTAAACAACTCTAAAAACCGCTGAGCCCCTCTAAACACCTCTACACACCTCTAAACCCTGATAAACACCTGCAACCCCATCTGAGCACCTCTGAACACCTGTATACCCTTCTATCCCCCTCAAAACCCCTCTACACTTCTCCAAACCACTAGGAACCCACTGAACCCCCCAAAACTCTATAAGCCCCGCTAATCCCCTCCAACCCCCCCCCCCCGAATACATCTGATCCCCTCCAAACACCACAAAACCCTCAAAACCCCTCTACACCATTCTGGACCCATCTGAACCCCTCCAAATCCATCAACACCCATCTGAAACCCTCTGAACCCTCTTAAACTCTCTAATCCCCCGGAACCACCCGAGTCCCCTCTAAAGCCCACGAAAAACATACAGATACGTCGACACCACTCGAAACGCTTTTAACTCCCTCGAATCCCATCTAAACCAATCTAAACCCATCTGGACCCATCTAAACCCCTGTAAAGCCATTTAGCCTCCTTTAAACGCATCTAACCCCACCTGAAACGGTTTGAATGCCTCTAAACCCATCTGAACCCGTCAGTACCCAAATAAACCTCTCTAAACACATCTAAAGCCCGCTATGCCCATCTAAACCACTCTAAACACGTCTGAACACATCTAAAACAATCTAAACCCCTCTAAACTCAAACTCCCCTAAACCACTCTGCACCCCTCTGAACCCCTCATTAATTCCCATCTATACGCATCTAAACACCCGTGAACATCTCCGAACACCTCTAAACCCCTCTGATGCCCTGTAAACCCTTATAAACCTATCTGAACCCCTCTGAACACCCTTAACCCATGTAAACCACTCCAAACACCAAACCCCTCTAAACCCCTCTAAACCCCTCTGAACCTCTATAAACCCCTTTAAAGCCATCTAATCCCATGTAACCATATAACAACCATATAACAATTACAGCACGGAAACAGGCCATCTCGGCCCTACAAGTCCGCGCCGAACAATTTTTTTCCCCTTAGTCCCACCTGCCTGCACTCATACCATAACCCTCCATTCCCTTCTCATCCATATGCCTATCCAATTTATTCTTAAATGATACCAACGAACCTGCCGCCACCACTTCCACTGGAAGCTCATTCCACACCGCTACCACTCTCTGAGTAAAGAAGTTCCCCCTCATGTTACCCCTAAACTTCTGTCCCTTAATTCTGAAGTCATGTCCTCTTGATTGAATCTTCCCTATTCTCAAAGGGAAAAGCTTGATCACATCAACTCTGTCTATCCCTCTCATCATTTTAAAGACCTCTATCAAGTCCCCTCTTAACCTTCTGCGCTCCAGAGAATAAAGACCTAACTTATTCAACCTATCTCTGTAATTTAGTTGTTGAAACCCAGGCAACATTCTAGTAAATCTCCTCTGTACTCTCTCTATTTTGTTGACAAGAGTTTTGTAAATGCCTCTAAACCCCTCTAAACCCATCTAATTCCAACTGAACCCATCTGAACCTAAACCCGTGTAAATCCCTCCAAAACCCATCGGAACCACTCGGAACACCTCTAAACACCTCTAAACCAATCTAAACCCACCTGGACCAGTCTACATCCCTGTAAAGCCCTTTATCCTCCGTGAAACGCCTCTATATCCATCTGAAGATTAGTGAAAACAAATGTAGGTCCCTTGCAGTCCAAAACGGGTGAATTGATCATGGGGAACAAGGACATGGCAGACCAATTGAATAACTACTTTGGTTCTGTCTTCACTAAGGAAGACATAAATAATCTGCCGGAAATAGCAGGGGACCGGGGGTCAAATGAGATGGAGGAACTGGGTGAAATCCAGGTTAGTCGGCAAGTGGTGTTAGGTAAATTGAATGGATTAAAGACCGATAAATCCCCAGGGCCAGATAGACTGCATCCCAGAGTACTTAAGGAAGTAGCCCCAGAAATAGTGCATGCATTAGTGATAATTTTTCAAAACTCTTTAGATTCTGGAGTAGTTCCTGAGGATTGGAGGGTAGCTAATGTAAAACCACTTTTTAAAAAGGGAGGGAGAGAGAAAACGGGGAATTACAGGCCAGTTAGTCTAACGTCGGTAGTGGGGAAACTGCTAGAATCAGTTAATAAAGATGGGATAGCAGCACATTTGGAAAGTGGTGAAATCATTGGACAAAGTCAGCATGTATTTATGAAGGGCAAATCATGTCTGACGAATTTTATATAATTTTTCTAGGATGTAAATAATATAGTGGATAAGGGAGAACCAGTGGATGTGTTATATCTGGACTTTCAGAAGGCTTTCGATAAGGTCCCACATAAGAGATTAGTATACAAACTTAAAGCACACGGTATTGGGGGTTCAGTGTTGATGTGAATAGAGAACTGGCTGTCAGACAGGAAGCAAATAGTAGGAGTATGGGGTGTTCAAAAGGGAACTGCAGATGCTGGAATATCGAAGGTACACAAAATTGCTGGGGAAACTCAGCGGGTGCAGCAGCATCTATGTAGCGAATGAAATAGGCGACGTTTCGGGCCGAAACCCTTCTTCAGACTAGTAGGAGTAAACGGAGCATGTTCACAATGGCAGGCAGTGAATAGTGGGGTACCGCAAAGCTCAGTTCTGGGACGCCAGCTATTTATGATATATAATAATGATTTGGACGAGGGAACTGAATGCAACATCTCCAAATTTGCGGATGACACGAAGCTGGGGGGGGGGGCAGTGTTAGCTGTGAGGGGGATGCTAGGAGGATGCGAGCTGACTTGGATAGGCTGGGTGAGTGGGCAAATGCATGGCAGATGCAGTATAATGTGGATAAATGTGAGGTTATCCACTTTGGTGGCAAAAACAGGAAAGTAGATTATTCACTGAATGGTGGCCGATTAGGAAAGGGGGAGATGCAACGAGACCTGGGTGTCATGGTACACCAGTAAAAAAAGTAGGCATGCAGGTGCAGCAGGCAGTGAAGAAGGCGAATGGTATGTTAGCATTCATAGCAAAATGATTTGAGTATAGGAGCAGGGAGGTTCTACTGCAGTTGTCGAATGTCTTGGTGAGACCACACCTGGAGTATTGCGTACAGTTTTGGTCTCCTAATCTGAGGAAAGACATTCTTGCCATAGAGGGAGTACAGAGAAGGTTCACCAGACTGATTCCTGGGATGTCAGGACTTTCATATGAAGCAAGACTGGATATACTCGGTTTGTACTCGCTAGAATTTAGAAGATTGAGGGGGGATCTTATAGAAACTTACAAAATTCTTAAGTGGTTGGACAGGCTAGATGCAGGAAGATTATTCCCGATGTTGGGGAAGTCAAGAACAAGGGGTTACAGTTTAAGGATAAGGGGGAAATCTATTAGGACCGATATGAGGAAAGCTTTTTTTCACACAGAGAGTGGTGAATCTCTGGAATGCTCTGCCGCAAAAGGTAGTTGAGGCCAGTTCCTTGGCTATATTTAAGAATGAGTTAGATGTGGCCCTTGTGGCTAAAGGGATCAGAGGGTATGGAGAGAAGGCAGGTACAGGATACTGAGTTGGATGATCAGCCATGATCATATTGAATGGCGGTGCAGGCTCGAAGGGCCGAATGGCCTACTCCTGCACCCATTTTCTATGTTTCTATGTGTCTATGAATGCCTCTAAACATTTCTGAACCCGTCTGTACCCATATAAACCTCTCTAAACACCTCTAAAACCCTCTAAGCCCATCTAAATCCCTCTAAACCCCCCTAAACGGATCTGAACCCCTCTCAACCCCTCTAAATCCTCCAAACAACGAAACCTCCAAACCCTTCTGACTCATTTAAAACCGCTCTAATCCCACCAAGTCCCTCTGAACTCATCGAAATCCCTTTAAACGCCTCTAAACCCATAGCAACCTGCTTGAAACACATCTAAACTCTTCGAAACCCCTCCAAACACGTCTAAACACCTCTAGACCACTATGGACACATCTAAACCCCTCTAAGCTCCTCAACATCCCTCTAACCCCCCCGAAACCCCTCTCAACTCATTTGAGAACCTCTGCACCCCTCTAAATCCCTCCAAACTTATTTCAACCCTCGGAACCACTCTAAACATCTCTAACCCCTCGGAACGACTCGAGTTCACACTAAAGCCCCCGCAACCTCCTACAATCCCCTCGAAACACCTCTAAACACATCGAAACACATTGAAACCCCTATAAAACCCTCCAAACCCATGCGAGCACCTCTGAACACCTGTAATCTCCCCTAATAACTCTAAACCCCAACAAATCCCTCCAAAGCCCTCTGAACCACTCTGAATCGGCCTAAACCCATCCAAGTCCCTCTAAACACCTAAGAACACATCTGAACTCCTGTAAACCCCTCAAAAGCAATCGGAACCCCTCTAAACACTTCTGGACCTGTCTGAACCCTTCCAATCCCCTCCGAGCCCTTCTAACCCCAATGTAAACCCTTCGAAACACCTCCAAACACCCCTAACCTCCTCGAAACTCCTCTAAACTCATCTCAACCCATCTGAACACGTATAAACCCCTCTAAACAACTCTGAACACATGTAAAAGCCTCTAAACGTATCTAACCCCTTCAAAACTCCTTTAAACCCCCATGTAACCACATCTAAACACCCTCTAAACCCCCCTGAATACCTATAAACACATCTAAACACCTCTCAACCCCTGTAAACACTCCAAACCCCTCTATACACCTCTAAAGTACTCTGACCCATCTGAACCTCTTCAACCCCCTTCAAACACCACTGAACTCCCCTGAACCACTCAACACACCACAAACCCCTCTAAACCCCTGTAAGCTCATCCGAACCACTCTGAAACAATCTAAAGTCATCCACATCTCTCAAAACCACTTTAAACACCTCAGAACCCCTCTGGACACTTCAAAAGACCTCTAAACTCCTCTAAACCCACCTGAACCCCTCTAAACGCCCTTGAAAACGTCGGGACCCCTCTAAACCCCCCTAAACCCTTACAAACCTAAAAGCCATCGAAACCCATCTAAACACCCCTGAATACGTATGAGCCCCTCTAAACTCCTCCTAACCCATCTACACCGCACGGAACCCATCTGAACCCCTCTACCCCCGTCTAAAATTATCTAAACAGCTCAAAACAGCTCTAATCGCCTCTAAACACCTCTGAAAACCTCTGATCATCTTTAAACAACTCTACACCTGTATAATCCCACGTAAACCACTCTAAACCTCTCTAACCCCATCTAAACATCTCGAAGCACCCCTGAACCCCTCTAAACACCTCTAAACTTCTCTGAACCACTATAAACCCATGCAAACCCTCTGAGCACCTCTGAACACCTGTATACACTTCTAACACACTCTAAACCCCTCTAAATCTCCAAACCCCTCTGAACCCCTCTGACCCACCCACCCCCCCTAATCCTCTCCAAGCCCCTCTAAAACCCTCGAACCCCCTCCGAACACATCTGAACACATCTAAACCACTCAAAAGAAGCCCTCTAACCCCCTCTAAACATTTATGGACCCCTCTGATCCCCTCTAAATCCCTCCATACTTCTCTCAACCCCTCGGAACCCCTCTAAACCTCTCTAAAACACTTGGAATCACTCGAGTCCCCTCTAAAGCCCACACAACCCCTAGAAACACATCGGCACCACTAGAAACCCCTTTAAATCCCTCGAAAGCCCTCTAAATCCCTCTAAACACCTCTGAACATCTCTGAAACCCCCTAAACCCCCCTAAACCCCTCCAACTTCCACTGAACGCCTCTAAACCCCTTTGATGACATGCAAACCCTTCTAAACCCCTCTGAACACCTCTGAACATTTCTACACCCAAGTAATCCACTCCAAACCCCTCGATCCCACCTCTTTAACCCCCTTTAAATCACTCGAAAGCACTCGAAACCTCTCTAATCACACCTGAACACCTCTGAAACCCCCTAAACCCCTCCAACTTCCACTCAACACCTCCAAACCCCTCTGATGCCATGTAAACCCCTTTAAACCCCCCTGAACACCTCCGAACATTTCTACACCCATGTAATCCACTCCAAACCCCTCGACACCACCCCTTAAACCCTCTAAACCTCTCTAAACACCTCTAAACCCCTCTAAACCCCTCTAAATCCCTATACACCCATGTAAAGCCATCTAATCCCATCTAAAAGTCTCTAAACCCCTCTAAATCTCTCTAAACACAGCTAAACCCCTCTAATCCCATCTGAACCCTTATGAAGCTAAACCCCTGAAAACACCTCCAATTTCCTCCAAACCCCATCGGGACCACTCGGAACACCTCTAAACCCCTCGAAAACCATATGTATCCCTCTGAACGGCTCTGAATCCCTTTAAATCCTCTAACCCCTAAACCCCTCTAAACCTCTCTGAAAACTCAGAACTGCTCAAACCCCTCGAAACCACTCTAAATCCCCCGTTAAACCCGCAGAACCACTTTAAACTTCTCTAAACATCTGTAAACCAGTCATAACCCATCTGAACCCCTGTAAACCCATGTAAACCCCTCTAATTTCCTTTAAACGCCTCTAAACTCATCTGAAACTGTCTGAATGCCTGTAAACCACTCTAAAGCCATCTAAACCCCTCTGATCCCCTCTAAAATCCCCTAAACCACTCCAAACCAATCTAAAACCCTCTGACCCCATCTGAAGCCCTCTGAACACATCTAAAAACCTCTTAACACCTCCGAAACCCCCTAAACCCAGCCAAACCACTCTCAACCCATCTGAACACCTCTGAACCCCTCCAAACTCCTCTAAACAACTCTAAACCCATCTAAACACCACTGAACCCTTCTAAACCGCTCCAACCCACACCTCTAAACACATAATAACACCTCTGAACCCCTCTAACCCGCTCTAAACCGCTCTAAACCGCTCTAATCCCCTCTAAATCCATCTAAATCCCTCTAAACCGCTCTAAAGCCCTCTAAAACCCTCTAAACCACTCTAAACTCAGTTAAACCGCTTTAACCCCGTCTAAACCAATCTCAACACATATTAACTCCTCTAAACCATTCTGAACCCCCCTAAACACCTCTCAACATCTCAAACCGCTCTCAACCTTTCTAAACTCCTGTAAACACCTCTAAAACCTTCCAAAACACATCGGAACCACTCGGATCACCTCTAAACCCCTCGTAAACCTTCTGCATCCCTCTGAACGGCTCGGAAACCCCCTAAATCCTTCTAACCCCGAAACCTCTCAAAACCTCTGTAAAAACTCCGAACTCACTTAAACCTCTCGAATCCACTCTAAACCCTCTTAAACCCCACTGATCCCCTCTAAACATCTCTAAACCCCTCTAAACCCCTCTGAACCCCTTCTGAACCCCTCTGAATCCCTCCAAACCTCTGAACACCTCTAATCCCCTCAGAATACCTCTGAAACCTGAACCGCTCTTAACCTCCTCTAAATCCCTCTAATTCCCTCTGAACTGCTATGAATCCCTCTAAACCGCTCAAAACCCCCCATCTCATCCCATCTAAACCCATTTAAACCCCTCTAAAGTCCTCTAAAGTCCTCTAAAGCCCTCCAAATCCCTCTAAGCCCCTCTATCGAATGTAAACCCCTCTAAACCCCATTCAACCCCTTGAACCCCATCTAAACCCCCTTCAACCCCTTGAACCCCCTCTAAACCAATCTCAACACATATTAACCCATCTAAACCAGTCTAAACACCCCTAAACACCTCTAAACATCTATAAACCGCTCTCAACATATCTAAACTCATCTGAACCGTTCGTAACACCTCCGAACCCCTCGAAAACCCTCTAATTCACACCAAACCGCTCCAAACCCCTCTGAACTCGTCTGTACCCATATAAACAACTCTGAACACATGTTAAACCCTCTAAACGTATCTAACCCCTTCAAAACACCTTTAAACCCCCATGTAACCACATCTAAACACCCTCTAAACCCCGCTGAATACCTATAAACACATCTAAACACCTCTCAACCCTGTAAACACTCCAAACCCCTCTATACACCTCTAAAGTACTCTGATCCCCTCGAAGCCTATTTAAGCCCCTTTAAACCCCGCTAAAAACAACAACAGCCATCTAAACCACTCGAAACACCTTTGGACACGTCTGAAACCCTCTAACCCCATCTAAACATCTCGAAGCACCTCTGAACCCCTCTAAACACCTCTAAACTTCTCAGAACCACTATAAACCCATGCAAACCCCTCTAAGCACCTCTGAACACCTGTATACACGTCCACACACCCTCTAAACCCCTCTAAATCTCCAAACCCCTCTGAACCCCTCTGAACCCCCCCCTAAACCTCTCCAAGCCCCTCTAAAACCCTCGAACCCCCTCCGAATATATCTGAACACATCTAAAGCTCTCAAAAGAAGCCCTCTAACCCCCTCTAAACCTTTATGGACCCCTCTGAACCCCTCTACATCCCTCCATACTTCTCTCAACCCCTCGGAACACCTCTAAACCTCTCTAAACCACTTGGAACCACTCGAGTCCCCTCTAAAGCCCACATAACCCCTAGAAATACCTCGGCACCACTAGAACCCCTTTTAAATCCCTCGAACGCCTTCTAAATCCCTCTAAACACCTCTCAACATCTGTGAAACCGCCTAAACCCCCCTAAACCCCTCCAACTTCCACTGAACGCCTCTAAACCCCTTTTATCCATGCAAACCCTTCTAAACCCCTCTTAACACCTCTGAACATTTCTACACGCATGTCCATCTGTAACTCCATCTTGTCTCTGTACCTTCTCTTTGCGTCCTTCACCGCCCTTCGCAGTCGGTAGGACTCTGCCTTGTAGACGTCCATGTTTCCTGATGCCAGGCCCGAGTTGTAGGCAGCGGTGCGAGCATTCAGGGACATACGAACAGACCTGTCTACCCAGGGTTTTCGGTTCGGAAAGGTGCTTACCCTTACCGTGGGGACGGTGTTGTCGGTTACTGTTGCGATGAAGTCCGTGACTGCTTCCGCGAACTCACTGACGTCACTGGAACTTGCTTCGAACATATGTCAGTCGACATCACTCAGTGCATCTTGCAGCATGGCCTCTGACTGGTCGGACCACCGCTTTACGTCCCTCGACTCTACCGCTTCCCGAACTATCCTCTGTTTATACTCCGGCAACAGGAAATGGCAGCGTGGTCAGATGTTCCTAGGGGAGAGAGTGAAACGGCCTTGTAGCCTTTCCTGAACGGTGTGTAGCAGTGGTCCAAAGTTATCTCCCCCCTGGTGGCACACGTGATGTATTGGTAGAAGTTCGGCATGACCTTCTTGAGACTTGATTTATTAAAATCTCCAGCCACCACCATAGCCGCATTCGGGTACTTGTTTTGATGTCGACATAGCACATCGTGTAGGGCCGAGAGTGCCATGTCGGTGTCCGCCTGCGGTGGAATGTAGACGGCTGTGACGATCACTGAGCCGAACTCCCGGGGAAGGTAGAATGGGCGGCATGAGATCGTCAGATGCTCCAAGTCCGGCCGAGCAGGAACAGGAAAGCATCTTGATATTTCCAGGGTTGCACCAGCTGTTATTGGTCATGAAGCAGACTCCTCCACCCTTGGATTTCCCAGATGCTTCTGTTCTGTCAGCACGGTGGACAGTGAAGGACTGGGTTGGGCAGATTACCTGATCCGGAATCAGCGAGGTCAGCTATGTTTCAGTCAGGCAGGGGATGTTGCAGTCCCTTATGTCCCGCTGGAATCTGACCCTCGCCCTGAGGTCATCCAGCTTGTTTGCCAGGGACTGGACATTCGCCAGAAGAATGCTGGGCAGAGGTGGACGAAAGGCTTGGGCTTTCAGCCTATTCCGAATCCCCCCCCCCCCCCCCGCTTCCCTCGATGTTTTCTCCGGGTTTTCCTTGCATCCGAGCTCCCAATGTTGTTGCAGCAGCCTCTGCTGATCTCTGCTGGCCATGCTGGATCAGTAAGTACAGAGTTTAAAAAGTCTCCGTTTGCCCTGGAGTTTAGATTTAAGAGGGTTTCCCTGTCATACTTTGTTAGTGCTAGGGAGTTAGAACTTAGAAATAAGTTAAAAAGGAACATAAAAGTTAAAAACATACCCAATGTTCGCGGAGCTGCCACAACGGCGACATGAAAGTGCTGCGCCATCAATTTTTTTTTGAATTTTTTTTTTGCCAGTACCTCCCCCCACACCCAGGACACTCCTTCCCCCACAAAAAAATGCACTACTACTACTGTATGCACATATATATATATTACTGTTCCATTATTCTATGTTCGCTCTCCCGGGGGGTGAGATGCTAACTGCATTTCGTTTCTCTGTACTGTGCACTGCACAATGACATTAAATATTAAATCTGAACCTGAAACGCCTCTAAACCTCTGTAAACCACTGTAAGCTCATGTAAACCTCTGTAAACCACTGTAAACTCATGTAAACCTCTCTAAACCCCTCAACACGCCTCTAAACGCCTGTAAACCACTGCAGACACCATTTATGAGTGCCCTCCCCTAATTCCCCATTTACTGCTTGCTCTTTTTGCACCAGGCAGCTTGTGCGCCCGGCTCGTAGATTGCAGACGAGGTTCGCAGCTTTCGCAGTAGGCTAGCACTTTTCGCACCAAGCTCGCACATTCAGCACCCGGCTCATACTTTGCGCACCAGGTCGCACTTTTCGGACCAGGCTGGCATTTTTTGCAGACGGCTCGTACTTTTCGCACCAGGCTGGCATTTTTGCGCAACGCTCGCAATTTTCGCACTTTTCGTGACAGGCTCGTACTTTTCTCTCCAGTCTCGAAATGTTCGCAGGCGCCCCTCTAAACCCCTCTGAACCACTTTGAACACCTCTGACCACCTCCAAACACATCTAAACCCCTCGAAGCCCCTCTAAACCACTCCACATCCCCCGGAACTCATTTGAACACCTCTGAACGGATCTAAACCCATAAATGCCTATCTGAACCCCTCGGAACCACTCTAACCGCCTCTAATCCCGTCTAACCCCGTCTAAACCCCTCTAAACCCCTCTAAACGCTTCTGAACACCACTGAACACAACGTAAGCCCCTCTGAACCCGACGAATTTCATTTGAACCCTTCTGAACCCCTCTGACATACTGTAAACCCTTCCAAACCCCTCTAAACACCTCTAAACACTTCTGAACCCCTGAAACCCCCTCTAAAACCATCGGAACCCCAGTAAACCTCTCTAAACCTCTCTAAACCCATCTAAACCTCTCTAAACATCCCTGAACCACTCTCAACCCCGCTAAACACCTCTAAAAACCCTCTTATCAGTTCTGAACCGCTCGGAACTTCTCTAAACGCACTCCAAACCACTCTAAACTCCTCTAAACTCATGTAAACCTCCCTGAACCCCTCTGAACACCTCCAACCCCTTCTAAACCACTGGAAACCCCCGCCTCTAACCCACTCTTAACCACTCTAAACTCCTCTCGATATCATCTAAACTCCTTTAAACCCTTCCGAACCGCTCTGAACCCCTCTGAACCCGGCGGATACCCTCTAAACCCCTCTAATCCCCTCATAACCACTCTGAAACAGTCTAAACACCTATAAACACTTCTAAAATTAAATTAAACTAAATTAAATGTCTTTATTTATATAGCACATTTTTAGTCAACTTCACATAATTACATCTCAAGTTCAAGTGAGTTTATTGTCATGTGTCCCTGGATAGGACAATGAAATTCGTGCTTTGCTTAAGCACACAGAAAATAGTAGGCATTTACTACAAAACAGATAAATGTGTCCATATACCATGATATAAATATATACACACATGAATAAATAAACTGATAGTGCAAATAACAGAAAGTGGTTGGTAATAATCAGAGTTTTGTCCGAGCCAGGTTTAATAGCCTGATGGCTGAGGGGAAGTAACTATTCCTGAACCTGGTTGTTGCAGTCTTCAGGCTCCTGTACCTTCTACCTGAAGGTAGCAGGGAGATGAGTGTGTGGCCAGGATGGTGTGGGTCTTTGATGATACTGCCAGCCTTTTTGAGGCAGCGACTGCGATAAATCCCCTCGATGGAAGGAAGGTCAGAGCCAATGATGGACTGGGCAGTGTTTACTACGTTTTGTAGTTTTTTCCTCTCCAGGGCGCTCAAATTGCCGAACCAAGCCACGATGCAACCGGTCAGTATGCTCTCGACTGTGCACCTGTAGAAGTTAGAGAGAGTCTTCCTTGACAATCCGACTCTCCGTAATCTTCTCAGAAAGTAGAGGCGCTGATGTGCTTTTTTGATGATTGCATTAGTGTTCTCGGACCAGGAAAGATCTTCAGAGATGTGCACGCCCAGGAATTTGAAGCTCTTGACCCTTTCAACCATCGACCCGTTGATATAAATGGGGCTGTGGGTCCCCCTCCAACTCCTTCCAAAGTCCACAATCAGTTCCTTGGTTTTGCTGGTGTTGAGGGCCAGGTTATTTCGCTGGCACCATATGGACAGTTGCTCGATCTCTCTTCTGTACTCTGACTCATCCCCATCAGTGATACGCCCCACAATAGTGGTGTCGTCAGCGAACTTGATGATGGAGTTCGCACTGTGGTTCGCTACGCAGTCATGGGTATAGAGTGAGTACAGCAGGGGGCTGAGCACGCAGCCTTGAGGTGCTCCCGTGCTGATTGTTATTGAGGCTGACACATTTCCACCAATACGAACAGACTGTGGTCTGTGGACGAAAAGTCAAGGATCCAGTTGCAGAGGGATGCGCAGAGACCCAGTTCTGCGAGTTTGGTAACCAGTTTGGAGGGGATGATTGTGTTAAATGCCGAGCTGTAATCAATGAATAACAGCCTGACATATGAGTTTTTGTTGTCCAAGTGGTCCAGTGCGGAGTGGAGGGCCAGCGAGATCGCATCCACCGTTGATCTGTTGTGGCGGTACGCGAACTGCAGTGGGTCCAGGTTTTTGTCGATGTAGGAGTTGATTTGCTCCATGATCAACCTCTCAAAGCACTTCATCACCACCGGCGTTAGTGCCACTGGTCGATAGTCATTGAGGCATGTCACCTTACTCTTCTTGGGCACCGGTATAATTGATGCCCTTTTAAAGCAGGTGGGGACCTCAGACCTCAGAAGTGAGAGGTTGAAAATGTCCGTAAAAACTCCCGCCAGGTGGTCCGCACAGGTTTTTAGAACACGACCGGGTATACCATCAGGACCAGGTGCTTTTCGGGGGCTCACCCTCCTGAAGG
Organism: Amblyraja radiata; assembly: GCF_010909765.2. NCBI lineage: Eukaryota > Metazoa > Chordata > Chondrichthyes > Rajiformes > Rajidae > Amblyraja > Amblyraja radiata. Next base: position 232,623 of record NW_022630151.1, on the reverse strand, counting down.
ATTTCCTGACATCGGCCTCTGTGACTGAGACTGAAATGCCATCGCAGCGAATGGGGGATCGGGAAGGCACATCAGTATTTTCCCTGTCAAAGCGTGCGTAAAACGCATTGAGCTCGTCAGGGAGTGATGTTACACCGGCATTCGAGCTGCCTCCTGGTTTTGCCTTGTAGGAGGTGATTGCATTCAGACCCTGCCACAGCTGCCGGACATATGTCTCGTCCTCCAGTTTGGAGCAGAAGTCCCCTTTGGCCTTTTTGATGGCCTTACCAAGGTCGTATCTGGTCTTCATGTAGGCCACTGTATCGTTGGATGTGAATGCCCTGTGTCTGTACTTCAGGAGAGTGCGGATCTCAAAGTTCATCCAAGGTTTCTGATTGGGAAACACTCGGAAGGTTTTTGTAGGGATGCAGTCCTCCACACATTTCTTTATGAAGTCTGTAACGACTGTGGCATATTCGTTCAAGTCCGTTGCCGAGTCCTTGAACATTGCCCAGTCTACAGACTCCAAACAGTCCTGGAGTTGTTCTTCTGCCCCAACAACTTTAAACAACTTTAAACCCCTCGAAACCCCCCGAAACCTCTCTAAACATCTATAAACCCGTCTAAACCCTTCTAAACCTCTCTAACCCCTCTAAACCCCATCAAACCCATCTAAACCAATCATAACCCCTCTAATCCCTCGAAACCCCTCTAAACCTCACAAATCCCTTCGATAACCCCTCGAAACCACTCGAAACTCATCTAAACACGTCGAAACCCCTGTAAAATAGGCTAAACCCCTCTAACCCCTGATCCACTCTAAACCCGTCTAAATCCCATCTAAACCCTAAACCCAGTTGAATCCCTCTGAACCCCTCTGAACGCCTCTAAATCCCACAGATCCCCTCTGATAACATCTAAACCCGTCCAAATCCCTCCAAACAACTCTGAAACCGTCTAAATACATCTAATCACTTCTAAACACCTCTAAGCCCCTCGAAACCCCCCAAAATCCCTCTAAACATCGATACACCCGTCTAACCCCCTATAAACCCCTCCAAACTCCTCTTAACCAAACGCCTCAAACATCTGGAAACTCCTCTAAAACCCACCAATCTCCTCGATAAACCCTCGAAACCCCTCTAAATCCTTCGAAACCCCATGTAAACCACAAACCATAAACCACAAACCCCACGTAAAGCTCTGTACACACATCTAAATCCATCTAAACTCCTCTAACCACCTCTAAACCCATCTAAACCACTCTAAACGAGGTTTTTGGGGTGGAGAGGGGTGATAGCGGTATAAAGGGGAGGGTAGTGTCTTGTGTTCTGTGTCTTGTGTCTACTGTTTGTGGGTAAGTGTGTCTGTTTAGTGTTCAGCCATGAGCGAATGGCGGTGCGGGCTCGACGGACCTGGTGGTCTACTCTCGCACCTACTTTCTATGTTTCTATGTTTCTATGTAAACCTATCTAAACCCTTCTAACCCCCTCTAAACGCGTCTAACCCACTGTAAAACCCTCGAAACCCTCTAACCCCTCTAAACCCCTCTAAACCACACCAACCCCATCCAAACTTCTAAAAAAACATCTAAACACCTCCAAACTCATCTAAACCCCTCTAAACACCTCCAAACCACTCCGGACTCCTCTCAGCCTATCCACATCCCTCTGCCTCTCAACACCTCCAAACCCCTCTAAACCCCTCCACGCCCCTGTAAAACACTGCATCCTTGTAAACCCATTCAAAGCACTCGAAACCACCTCTAAACCCAACCCCCACACCCCTGTAAACCCCTCTAGACCTAACTAAACGGCTCTAAGCCCCTGTAAACCCCTGTAAACCCCTCTACACCGCTCTAACCCATCTCAATCGGTATAAACCCCTGTAAACCGCTCTCAACAAATCTAACCCCATCTAAACACATGTAAACAAAATGGTCAATGTGCAGGATTATGTCTGCTCCGCCTGCAGTCCGTCTTTTCGACATTGTTAGTGTCTAGAAACGTTTTATTTTCGAGGTCTAATCTTTTTCTGTGGGGGTGGGTGGGGGGGGGGGGGGGGGGGACACTGTATTTTCTCAGTCCTACCTTTTCGGAGAGGCGGTTTTCCTCCGAATCGCATCTTCGCCCTCTCCGTGCGGCCTACCTTCGGGTCTGGAGCGGCGTTTCCTTCCTCGATCGGCAGGGACTAGAGCATCATTGGCCGCACAGCGCCGGGTCACCATCAAGGAGCGGGCGATGCCCTTCCCGGGTCGCCGTGCGGTAAGCTCGGGACCAGCGCGGCCTGAAGACTCCGGGATCCGGGGAGGAAGCGGCCGCTCCAGACATTCCAAGACGCCGAGGAGTGATCTCCCGACGCCGGTGTCCCATCTTCCCGGCAAGAGGGCCGATAACATCGGGCCGCCGTTGCGGCGACGGGCTCCGGAGACCTCAAATAGGACCCGACCTCGGGTTGAATAAGTGGAGGAGGAGGACTGGACCTTTTCGGTGCCTTCCCTCACAGTGGAAAGTGTTGATTCTGCTGAGCGCGGACGTTCATGTTGAATCCTATAATGTATTGATTTTCTTTTTCATTTTTCTTTTATATGGATGGTAATCTAATTTCTTCTCTGTAAAGCACTTTGAGTTCAACGTTCAACGTGAAGTGCTATATACTGTAAATATAACATACTTACTTACTAAACCCCCGTAAACCCCTCTATCCCCTGTAAACCCCTCTAAACCCATCGAAACCACTCTAAACCCCTGCGAACTGCTGTAAATCCCTCTACTCACCTACATCCCCTGTAAACCCCTCTAAACCACTCTAAACCCCGTGTAAACCACTTTACACCCCTATAAACCCCTGTAAACATGTAAACCATAGTAAACGCATCTAAACTCTAAACCCCTCTAAACAACTCAAACCCCCCTCAAAACCCCGCTATACACCTCCAAACCCCTCCAACCCCATCACAACCCCTCCAAACCCATTTAAACACGTCTAACCCCTCTAAACCCCTCTAATCGTTTATCATTTAAAAATAAATTGGATAGTTATATGGATGGGAAAGGAATGGAGGGTTATGGTCTGAGCGCAGGTATATGGGACTAGGGGAGATTATGTGTTCGGCACGGACTAGAGGGGTCGAGATGGCCTGTTTCCGTGCTGTAATTGTTATATGGTTATATGGTTATATGGTTATATGGTTAATCCCCTTCAACCACCTGTAAATCCCTATACAACCCTCTAAGCCCATGTGAACCGCTGTAAACCCCTCTAAACCTCTGTAAACCCCATGTAAATACCAGTAAATGCAACTAAACCACTAAAACCCTCCAAACAACTCAAAACCCCTGAAAACACCTCTACACATCTCTAAACACCTCTAAATCCATCTAAACACATCTAACACATCTAAACACCTCCAAACCCCTCTATACAATTCTAAATCACCGCAACGACCTGTAAATCCCTCTAAATCCCTCTCATCCTCTCTAAAACACTGTACACACATCTAAACCCCTCTAAACCCCTCTAAGCCCTTGAAAACACATATAAACCCGTCTAAACCCCACTAATCTCCTGTAAATCCCTGTAAACTCATGTAAACCCATGAAAATGCTTCGAATCAACTCTAAATACCTCTAAACCCCTCTAAAACCATCTAAACCACTGTACACTCCTCTAAACCTCTAAATATATCGATATCCTTCTGGACCCCTCTGAATACATCTGATTTAACCCCTCTAAGCCCCTCTAAATCCTTCTAAACCACTCTAAGCTCCTATAAATCGCCCTAAACTTCTCTAAAACACTCTGAACCCATCTAGACCTCTCTAAACCCCTCTACACCCCTCTGAACACATATGAACTGCTCTAAATCCCTCTGAACCAGTCTAAACTCCTCTACATTCCTCCAACCCCCTGCGTACCCCTCTGAACCCTTCACAGCGCACCTGAACCCCTCTAAGCCCCTTGGACGGACCCCTCGGAACACCTCTAATCCGCTCTAATCCGCTCTAAATCCTCCTAAACCACTCTAAACTCGTATAAAACCTACCCTCTAAACCCCTCTGAACACCAATGAACCCATCTAAATCCCTATAAACCTGTCTAAACATATGAAAATCCCTCCAACTCCCTGTAAACCTCTCTGAACCCCTCCAAACGACCCGGAACCCTTTTAAACGCATCTAAACCCCTCTGAACTACTCGAAACGACTCTGAACCCCTCTAAACGCACCTAAACATCATCTAAACCTCAAAACAACTCTATACCTCACCTGTGAAACCCTCTATACCCCTGCAAACCCCTCTAAACTCCCCCGAACACATCGGGACATCTCTGAACGCCCCTGGGCCCTTATAAACGCTTCTAAACCCAATTAAACCACTCTAAACCCACACGAACACTTCTGAACCCCTCTAAACCCCTCTATACATCTCCAAAACGCTCTCAACCCGTCCAAAACTCCTCTCAACCCCTCTGAACCGCTCTGAACACCTCGAAACCCCTGTAAATCCATCTAAACCCCTCTGAACCTTTCTGAACCCCTTTAAACCCCTGTAAATCCCTCAATTCCTTCAATCCCTGCAAACTCCTCTGAACCCGTCTGTACCCATATAATCTTCTCTAAATTACCAAGCCCCTCTAAAACCCTCCGAAACCCTCTGAACCACTAAATCCCTCCAAACCCCTCTAAACCCCTCTGAAACACTGAATCCCTCGAAACTCATCTAAACCACTCTAAACCACATCAAAACCGCTCGAAACCGATCAGGACCTCTCTGAACACCGCACAACCACTCGAACCCAAACGAAACCACTTGAAACCACTCTAAATACCTCGAAACCCCTCGAACCCACTCTAAACCCCAGCGAACCACTCTAAACCGCTCGAAGCCCTTGTAAAAACGTCTGCACCCCTAGAAACATATTCTAAACCCCTCTAAACAAATTAATGATTTGGACGAGGGAATCGAATGCAACATCTCCAAGTTTGCGGATGACACGAAGCTACGGGGCAGTGTTAGTTGTGAGGAGGATGCTAGAAGGCTGCAAGATGACAGGGATAGGCTGGGTGAGTGGGTAAATTGCATGGCAGATGCAGTATAATGTGGACAAATGTGAGGTTATCCACGTTAATGGCAAAAACAGGAAAATAGTCTATTATCTTAATGGTGGCCGATTAGGAAAAAGGGAGATGCAACGAGACCTGTGTGTCATGGCACACCAGTCATTGAAAGTAGGCATGCAGGTTCAGCTGGCAGTGAAGAGAGCAAATGGTATGTTAGCATTCACAGCAAAAGGATTTGAGTATAGGAGCAGGGAGGTTCTACTGCAGTTGTACAGGGTATGGTGAGACCACACCTGGAGTATTGCGTACCGTGTTGTTCTCCTAATCTGAGGAAGGACATTCTTGCTATAGAGGGAGTACAGAGAAGGTTCACCAGACTGATTCCTGGGATGTCAGGACTTTCATATGAAGAAAGACTGGGTAAACTCGACTTGTACTCGCTAGAATTTAGAAGATTGAGGAGGGATCTTATAGAAACGTACAACATTCTTAAGGGGTTCGACAGGCTACATGCAGGAAGATTGGCCCCGATGTTGGTGAAGTCCAGAACAAGGGGTCACAGTTTAAGGATTAAGGGGAAATCTTTTAGGACTGAGATGAGAAAAACATGTTTTACACAGAGAGTGGTGAATCACTGCAATTCTCTGCCACATAAGGCAGTTGAGGCCAGTACATTGGATATATTTAAGAGGGAGTTAGATGTGGTCCTAGTGGCTAAAGGGATCAGGGGGTATGGTGAGATGGCAGGTACAGGATACTGAGTTGGATGATCAGCCATGATCATATTGAATAGCAGTGCAGGCTCGAAGGGCCGAATGGCGTACTCCTGCACCTACTTGCTATGTTTCTATGTTAATCCCTCTAAACCCCACTAAACCACGCTAAACCCAGCTGGACCCATCTGGACACCTCTAAAACCATCCGCGCACCTCTAAACCCCTCCAAACTAATCTAAAAACATCTTAACCACTCTAATCCAGTCTACCCCCCCCCCTAAACCCCTCTAACCAACCGCTCTCAACCCCTCTACACCACACTGAACCACTCTGAACCTCTTAAACCCCCTCTAAATACCTCTAACCCCCTCTGGACCATTCTGCACCGCTCTAAACCCCTCTAAATCCCTCTAAACCCACTAAATCCCTCTAAACCCCTCTAACCCCCTCTAAATCACTCTGAACCACTCTAAACACATCGACACTCTTGAATCCCCTCTTAACCCATCCAACCCGCTCAGAACCACCGAAACCCCTCGAAACCTCTTGAAACCCCCTAAACACCTGGAAACCCATCGAACCCGCTCGAAACCCCACCAAACCCCTCGAAACCCATCGAACCCATGTAAACTCATCTACACCCCTATACACCTGCTCGAAACCCCTCTGAAACCTTCGAAACCCATCCAAACACCTGTAACCACACGAACCCCCTCTTAACCCGTCCAAACCATGAACTCCTCTGAAACCCTCGAAACGATCTCAACACTCCTGAACCAATCTAATTCCCTCGAAATCTGTCTAAGGATCTCTAGCCCGCTCCTGCACCAATTGCTATGTTTCTATGTTAACCCCTCTAAACCACTCCAAACCCCCTTAAACTGCTCTATCTCTCTCGGCAGCTCTCAGCCCCTCTAAACCCCATCTGAACCCCTCTGAACTCCACAAACGCTCTCAAAATCCCTATAAACCAATCTGAACCGTTCTGAACCGCGCTAAAACCCTCTAAATCCCTACAGGCCACAACGGTGTTTAGATCCATCAACACAACCCCTACATCCAGCGACGCCACCTTCCTTGAGGAGCTTAACCACTTTTATGGCCGCTTTGACAGGGACAAGCAAGATATGGCCATCAAGGCTGTACTCCCTGCTGATTACCAGCCCCTCACACTCACCTCCTTCGACGTGTATGTGGCACTGAGCAGGATTAATGCACGAAAGGCTGCTGGCACTGACGACAGCCCCGGGAGCGTCCTCAGGGCCTGTGGTGCGCAGCTGCCAGACGTCTGGACTGACAGTTTAAACCTGTCACTTGCCCAAGCAGTTGTCCCCACGTGCCTTAAACCACCTCCATCGTGCCGGTGCCAAACACTCCACTGCAGCGAGCATCAATGACTCCCGCCCTGTTGCACTTACTCCCATCATCACTAACTGCTTCGTGAGGCTCGTCCTGGCACACCTCAAAGGCTGCCAACATCCCACACTGGACCACGATCAGTTCGCCGACCTCAAGAACAGAAGTACGGAGGATGCCATCTCAATGGCACTTCACTCCGCCCTCTCCCACTTCGACAACAGAGACACTTACGTGAGAATGTTGTTCTTCGACTATAGCTCAGCATTTAACACTATTATCCGCTCAAAACTGATCACCAAACTCACCGACCTTGGCATCGACCTCTCCCTCTGCAACTCTGGACCCCTCGAAACCCATCTAAACCACTCCAAACACCTCTAAACCCATCGGGAACCCTCTGAGCCCCTCTGAACCGTTATAACCCACCTCTAAACCCATCTAATTCACTCTGAAATGATCTGAACCACTCTAAACCGCTCTAACCCGCTCTTATCCCCTCTAAACCCGTCCAAACCACTCTGAACCCCTCTGAACCCCTCTAAACTATATGAACACTCCTGAACCAATCTAAATCTCTCGAAACCTGTCTAAAGACCACTAATTCCTTCCAATCCCCGCTAAACCACTCTGAAACCTTCTAAACACCTCTAAACCCCTCTAGGGCTTTTCTCTAGGGGCGCTGCACTAGCAGCAGCCTCTGCCTACAGCCTGTCTGTCATTTCTATCTTTTTTAAATTTTCAGTTAGTCCAACGTCTGTTTTAGGGGGACACTTTTACTTTCTATGTGGGGGAGGGGGGCAGGGTAAGGGGGAAACCGTCTCCCAGTCTCTTCCTGGCGGGGACGCGACCATTTCTCCGAGTCGCGTCCTCGCCCGCACCTCGCGGCCTAACAGCTGGATCGGAGCTGCCTTTCCTGCCGGGGACCGAGTACCGGACCAGGGTTTCTACAGCGGCGGCGTAGCGCTGGATTCACCGCGGAGCGGCCGATGCCTACCTGGGTCGCCGTTTGGCGGTCCGGAGCGTTGAGCCGCTGCTCCAACATCGTGGAGCTCTGGTGCGGAGAGCTTCCAAAGCGGGCGGCGCAAAACAACATCGTGGAGTCCTGGGGCGCCTTGCAGAGGGTCTACAGCAGCAGTCTCCACCCGGCGCGGCCTGCGGACTTTGGAAACCGCCGACTCCGGTAGGAGGTGGCCGACTCTGGTGCCACGCCGCTGAGGACGTCCAGCAGCCCCGTCGTCGGACTTGTATCACCCCAGTGAGCGGTCCTGGACATCGGGCCGCCCGTAGCTGTAACTGCGGAGGGCTTGGGGAGGCCCTGACCACTAGGAACAGTGAAGGAAAAGACTGACTTTGGTGCCTTCCCACACAGTGGGAAACGTGGATTCTGCATTGTGGGGGTTTTATTTCAAATTCTATAGTGTGTTGTGTTCTTTATTTTTATTGTATGGCTGTATGGGAATTTCATTTCACTGTGCCATCTGGCACATGTGACAATTAAATGTATCTTGTATCTTGTATCTTGTATCTAAACCCCTCTAACCCTCTCCAAACAACTAAACCTTTACAACAACCTCTGAACCCCTCAAACCCCCTATATCTCCCTCTAAGCAACTCTGTACCCTCGTGAATCCCTCTAAACCCCTCTAAATCCCTCTGACCGACTAAATCCCTCTAAACTCCTCTAAACTCCTCTAAACCCCTCTAAACCACTCTTAACCGCGCTGAACACATCGAAGTTCATCCAAACCCCTCTGAACCCATACACACCCCTCAGAACCCATCTGAACCCCTCTAAACCAATCTAAACACATCTTAACCACTCTAAACCTCTCATACACCCCCCCAAAACACCTCCAAACAAAGGACATCAATTACAACAGTGCCCAAGAAGAGTAAGGTGACGTGCCTCAATGACTATCGACCAGTGGCACTAACGCCGGTGGTGATGAAGTGCATTGTGAGGTTGATCATGGAGAAAATCAAGTCCTACCTCGACAAAAAACCTGGACCCACTGCAGTTCGCCTACCGCCACAACAGATCAACGGTGGATGCGATCTCGCTGGCCGTCCACTCCGCTCTGGACCACTTGGACAACACAAACTCTAAACACCTCTAAAACCAACACCTCTAACTTGCTCGAAACCCCTCAAAACGCATCTGCACCGTTCTAAACCCCATCTAAACCCATTTAAACCCCTCTAAACCAATCTAAACACATATTAACCTCGCCCCCCCAAACACCACTAAACATAACCCCCCCCCCAAACACCTCTAAACATCTTAAACCGCTCTCAGCCCCTATAAACACTTCTGAACCCCTCGAACCCCTCTAAATCCCTCTGAACCCTTCTGAACCCCGCTAAACACCTACAATTCCCTCTGAACCACTAACCCCCTCTAAACTCCACCGAACTACTCTGAACCCCTCGAAACCGCTCTAAACCTCACCATACACTTCAGAGCCCATCTGAACCGCTCAAAGCCACTAAACCCCTCGAAACCCATTGAAACCCCTCTAAACACCTCGAAAACAATCGAACCCGCTCTAAACCGCACCAAACCCCTCTAAACCTATCGACACCCCTGTAAACTCCTCTACACCCCTAGACACCTGTTGAAAACCACTCTAAACACTTCGAAACACCTCCAAACACGTCTAACCCAATATAAACCCCCCTGAACCACTCTGGACCCCTCTGGACAACTACAGACCCCTCTGAGCATCTCTGAACACCCCACCCCCACACCCATATATACCACACTGAACCCCTCTAAACACCTCTCATCCCCCCTGAACATCACTAAACACATCCAAACCACGCTAACCACCTCTAAACTCCTCGGAATTGTTGTGCCTTCCACCTCAGTGATGGATGCTGTGGTGGATGTTTGTGTTAATTTTTTTATTGTGTGTTTGTGTGTTCTTTATCATTGTACAGCTTCTGGCAAATTCATTTCACTTGCACTTTATGTGCAATGTGATGAATAAAACCGTATTGTATTGTATTGTATTGTATTGATTTGATCCCCTCTGGACCGTTGTAACCCACCTCTAAACCCACCTCTAAACCTCTCTAATAGTAAGATTAAACGAGAACTTACCAGTTTGAAGTTTGATCTGTATTTTATGAGGGGTTACGATGAGGGATTACGTGAAGAACCCGTTCAGCACGCATGCGCGCCATACTTCAAAGCAGCGGTGTGGAATCACAGATAGACACAGTTATTGAAGTAAACATAGTATAATAAGGAGACATCAGTTTATGAATTTGACCCATATTATTGAGGGTGGGAGTGGAGGGCACGTAATCCCTCATCGTAACTCCTCATACAATACAGATCAAACTTCAAACTGGTAAGTTCTCGTTTAATCTTACTATTTTACTTCGGAGTCACGTGAGTGATTCCGTGAAGATTTCAAAGCTGTGTGATTTCAAACCGTGTAACAGTTATAACTACATCACTGCCGAAGTCTTTGAGGGAGGAAGTGTGTTATCGAAATCAACCAATGAATCTGTTTGTAGAAAAACACAATGGTATTTTTTAACAATATCAACCAAGAAATTAAATTGTTCCCCTGGGTTTAAATTAAATATTTGCAGTCTGGAAAATCTTTTCTGCAAATAAAACAGGTTTTGCCAACGGCTTATTATAACATTTCTGAACGGTCTTTCCCCCCCACCATCCTGCTGTAGCCAGGATGTGGTTTATAGGCACGTCCATTCTTTTAGCCGTCGATGTGGATGCTGCCCTGGTGGAATGAACTTTGTGCATGTTAGTTTTAATCCCAGCAGCTTTTAGCACCTGCTTGAGCCATCCCGAAATGGCTCGTCACCCGACCACAAGGTTTTTTATGACTGACCCACAAGGCTTTTCATCTCCCTCGAATATTTTGGTTGTGTCTATGTAGGATAATAGGGTCATGGCACATAACCGTGTTTCTGGCGGGTAAACCCAGAATTCCACGACTGGATTAGGTGTTCCTGGTCTGCTCTGTTTGACCATTCCCTGGACAACGACAGAGATCTAGTCTGGAGCTGTGAGCATGGTGTCCAGTCGCAATAGGTGTAGGAACTGGACCCTCTGTGCAGCTACAAGTGCCATCAACATGAGTGTTTTGAGCATAGGTGGTTTCAGGTTGAGGGATCTGGCTGGTGGGCATCCCCTGAGGTATGTCAGGACCACACTGGCATCCCATATATGGGTGTACCTTGGTCTAGGGGTTTAGAGTTGTAAATACCCTTCATTAGTTTGACCACCAGCTGGTGGGACCCCATGGCCTGTTGTCCTGGAGCTGGTTTTGAAATAGACAGGCAGGGCAATTCTAGCTGTGTTGATGGCTCTGTAGCTGAAGTCCTGCATCGTGGTGAAGGTTCACCAGGAATTCCAGTACGTTGGTAACTGTAGCGGTTGAGTAGGTGGTCCCTGTATCCAAGCAGTACTTCTCCCATTTTTTGATGCTGGACAAGTGCTGTTTTTCAGTGGATGTTCGGAGGGATGCTGACATGGTGTCGACGGTTTTTTATGATAATCCCAGTCCCAGAAGTGGTTTGGGCAGAATCTGCAACCCAGGAGTTTGATTTATTCATGGCATGGGTGGCTTGTGCCCGACACTGGGTGTTAATAACTCTGGGTTACTGGGGAATACCATCGGGGTTTCAACAACCATGTCATGGAGTATTGGGAACCATGGCTGTGTAGGCCAGTCGGGTACTATCAAAATACCTGAAGCAGAGTCCCCGACTGATGAGGCAGAAGGGAGGAAATGCATAGAAGAAGCATTTCCCCAAACCAGCGCGAACGCATCTACCGCTGCTGCCTCAGGATCTGGTTCCCAAGCGACATACATAGGTACCTGGTGATTTAGCCTTGATGCAAATAAATCGATATCTGGCGTGCCATATTGCTTGATAACTTTTGTGAAACATTTTTGGGGGGTTTTTAACATCTATTCGATGTTGTCATTAAATTTATGTGACCTGATGTCTGCCACTGTATTTGGCTTACCTGGCAGGTAAGTTACTGATAGCCAAATATGTCTTTGGACACACCATTGCCAAATTTCGTTGACCAACTTGTCGCATGATACCGATTTTATGCCGCCCATATGGTTAATGTAGGCCACCACCGTAGTACTATCTATTTATAACCGTACATGCAAGTGATGCTTTTAAACCATAAAAGTCACCCAAACATCTCTAGATAATTAATGCCCAGTGTAAGTGGTAACGATGATTCTGGGTTAGTCCATCTACTACTTGTGCTGGATATAGAGCTAGTTGCTCCCCAGTCTTGAGTACTGGCATCTGTTTGGATAACTGACGTAGGGTTAGTGATAATAATAGGCTGAAACTATGTCAAACGTTTTTTGCCCACCACTGTCATTCTGATATACTTCAGTGGGTAACTTCATGAAATGATCAATAATGACCTGTATGTCGTTTTTGGTACAAAGGTCCGAATTATGTAGCCGGAAATGCTGCTACCATTTCCCCATTACTCTGTTACTTGTCGAGTAGTTGGTAGTTTATTGACCATTAAATTGTTGCATGATTGTGCCAATTCAACTATGTTGTCTCTTGGCAATGTTACAGTCACGTAGACTGAATTAATTATGAAGCCCAAGTAGTCCATGATAGAGGATGGTTGCAACTTAGATTTATCTGGATGTAAGACAACCCCAGGGTTTCGAATAACTGTTTGGTAGCTGAACAGCTAACATAGTCAAATTCATGGTCTTGCCTACCATTTAGGATATCATTAAGATATGCCATGACAATATGTTTTTGTCTTCTGAATATTGCCAGAGCTGGTTTTAGTATCTGGGTGACACTCTTGGGCTGATGTGAGCCCATTGGGTAACGCTTTAAACTGCTATAGCTGCCATCTCCAGGTAAATTTCAGGTATCTGCGATGAACCTTGTGAATGGTATTAAATAGTAAACATCTTTAAGATGAATGCTTGCCATGAAGTATCCTTTGGAATTTAGTTGTTTGGCAGTAGCAACCGGTTCCATTTTGAAATGTATATACTTAACAAACATATTTAGTGAAGTTAAGTCAATGATGATGCGACATCCAACATCTTTTTTGGGTTTAGTGAATATATTTGATACGAATTGCAAGGGTTCAGGTTTTCCCATGATACCCTTTGTAATTATTCTCACCAGTTCAACTTGTCCCTCTTGTTTCTTTAACGGAGAGGTGAAAAATACCCTCTGGGGTGAATGTTGACCTGGAGGCAATTTTTCTAGTATGAATTGTATTCACTAATGCCATGAGTATATACTGAACACTCGTGATAGACTCCCATGTGTTAGTATTACTCTGTATACTGGTAGGAACCAGACCCACCTACTTCCATGGTTATGGGTATTCTTCGGTTTCCTGCCGGGCCAACGAGTGTTGCACGTCGTCTAACGTGGCGGTGACGTTGGGGGTCGCACATTTTTCATGGGGTCCGCTCTGGGCCCTGGTCTAAAGAGGACTTTCGGTGATAGATGCGGATCCCGAGCTTTCATCAGTCCGATATGGTAGACGTTGACTGATGGATGCGATGGGGTGCTGCTGCGTAGGAATTACTGTTTTTCGTTACTCGTCCCGGCCCTGCCCTCATGAGCCGAAAGTGTTGTAAAATCTCTTGCATGTCCTTCATATGCTTTGTGAGCTTTTTCCCCCCAAAGAGCAGTGGGTCCGGCTCAGTGGCTGGGGTATGCACAACCCCGCAATGTAGGAGTTTATGGCAGGTCTTAGACGTGTTTACGAAGGTTGTGGTCATCTCCGTATTTGTCCATGGAACGAGGAGAAAAAACGATGTGATGGCTGTCCTCAGGCTTTTAACGGCCTCCTGCACGTGGGGTTTCCACGTAGCTGTCCACCACACCTAGCAGCTCTTCCTGTTCCTGCACCCCTTGCATACTCCCGAGATCTTCAGCCATTGCCCCTGTTCTTGACCAGCCCAGTCCTGGTCGCCAAAGCTATCCTCTGGAAAGGAGGAAGCAATGGGCCGTGCACAAGGCACTGTGGAGGGAGTGCCTGACCCCCCTCTGCGAGAGCGCCCTTCCTGGGGTGCACCTCGCTGGAGCTCCTGCTCCAAGAGCCGCTCCATGCGGCTCAGGCGGCTGTCTCTCCCCCTCCTGGGTGGAGAGACGTCCCCGTCCGATAAGTCGGAGCCACCGGCCGGGACGCCTCTTCCTTGGATTGTACATCCAGCCCGCTGCTCAGGCGTTAGCGGGGCTGGGCTCGGACGCGGTGTCGGGGTAGCGGACCGCCTGGTAAGCGGTCCTACCGCCTTGTTGCTGCCCCCGCGAGACGAAACGCTCCTCCGTGGAGTCGAGCGTGGGGCAGGTCTGTGCAGGCGGCTGTCTTTCCCCCGGGCGGGTGGAAAGACGTCCCGTCCGATAAGTCGGAGCCACCGGCCGACGCCTCCGTGGCGTTACTTCCAGCCCACCCCTGAGGCGCTGGCGGGGCTGGGCTCGGCGCGGTGTCGGGATAGCGGTGCGCTGGGTTAGCGGTCCTACCGCCTTGATGCTGTCCCCGCGAGATGGAAAACGCTCCTCCGTGGAGTCGAGCGGGGACAGGTCTGTTCCGTTGCTGCCCCCCCCCACCCCAGATGGAAGGCTCTTCTGTGGAGTCGAGCGGGGGACAGGTCAGTTCCGTTGCTGCCCCCCCCCCCACCCCCACCCCAGATGGAAGGCTCCTCCGTGGAGTCGAGCGGGGGACAGGTTTGTTGCAGAGCCTTTCTTCTCTGCCGGACAGCAGAAGGCTCCCTGTGAAGGAAACCGACGTCAGCTTACCTGACGGTCCGTTCTTTCACCTCCATAGCGGGAGAGCCCGACTTCCGCTGTGCCGCTGTTGCTCTGCTGGACGTAACACGCGCATGCGTGCTGAACGGGTTCTTCACGGAATCACTCACGTGACTCCGAAGTAAAATTCACTCTGAACTGCTCCAAACCCCTCTTAACCGCTCTACACCGCTCTAATCCCATCTAAATCCGACCAAACCACTCTGAACCCCTCTGAAACTCTATAAACTCTATAAACTATCTGAACACTCCTGAACTAACTCCCTCGAAACCTGTCTAAAGACCTCTAAACCCCTCCAAACAACTAAACTACTATAAACCCCTCTGAACCCTTCTAAAACCGTCCAAACCCATCTAACCCCCTCCGAGCTCCTCTGAACACATCTGAACCCCTCTAAACGGCTCTGCAATTCGCTGGGCCCCTCTAAACGCCTCTAAACCACTTTAAACCTCTCTAAACCAACCTGAACCTCTCTAAACCCCTCCAATCTACTCTAACCCCCTCTACCCCCTCTAAACCCCTCTAAACCCGTCTGAACCCCTTTGAACCCCTCTAAATCCCTCTAAACACATCTAAACACCTCTGGACACCTCTGAACATCTCTAATCTCCTATAAACCTCTATGATCCCCCACAAACCCCTCTAAACCTCTCCAACCCCATTTAAACTCCTCTAAGCAGCTCTGAACCCCTGGAAACACATGGAAACACATCAAAACCCCTATAAACCCCTGCAAACCCCTCTGAGCACCTCTGCACCACTGAATACCCCTCTAACCCCCCTCTAAACCCCTCTAAATCCCTACAAGCACCTATGAACCCCTCCGAACACCCCCAAACCTCTCCAAGCCTCTCGAAACACCTTCTAACCCCCTCCGAACACATCTCAACCCGTCTAAGACATTCAAAAGCCGCTCTAAACCAATCTAAACACTTCTGGATCCCACTGAATCCCTCTAAACTCCTTCAAACACATCTGAAACACTCTGAACAACTCAAAACACCTCTAAACCCCTCTAAACCCATCTAAACTCATCCGAACCACTCTGAACCTCTCAAGTCATCCAAACCCCTCTAAAACCCTCCAAACACATCAAACCCCCTCTGGACCCATCTAAATCCCTCTATACTCCAATAAACCCCTCTAAACCCATCTGAACACAGCTGCATGCCTCTTAACACCTCTATACACATCTGAACACCTCTCAACCCTTCTAGACCACACTAAACGCCTCCGAACCCATATTAACTGCTCTAAACGGACCATGAACTCGTCCTTCATGATATAGTGCCGATGGGTGTTAGTTGAGCTAGCTCCGACAAACACACAACTAATTGATGACGATGAAAGCTACATTATATCCTTCCCGAAACAGGACAAGAGAGAGACAGCTCCAGCTGCCTCTTACTGGCACCAAGTCGGCGCTAAGCCCAAACGGAAAACCACAGTGAATCAACAAGTTCACTCGACGCCAAATGCTAGGCTACCCAAAGCTAAGTAGCACGTACCAGCCGGTAAGTAGCCCGTCCCCGAAGCTAACTCTGCCGCTGAAAAACAGCTTCCTGCCACTACGAGAGTCCACGGAAGACAGCCAGCAGAAACGTGATGAGAAACGGAGACGGAACACGTCGCCAGGTAGGCAAGCTGCCGCGAGCCCCGACATGCGTCCGGACAGACAGCGCGGACAGAGACGGACCATGAACACGTCGCTAGGGAGGCGAGCTGCGCATGGGTCCGTCACCTCAAGCCCCGGGGCGTGTCCGGACAGACGGCGCAGAGAGAGACAACAAGGGCCCATCACACTGAAAGCGGATGAGCCAGACACTCTGATTGTAGGAGATTCAGCCATAAAGGATATAACCAGTAAGAAGATCAAGACATGCTGCTTCCCAGAAGTGACGGTTAGTGATGTCAACCAGAAACTAGCCACAATTATACTGGAAACCCAAAATACCCACAGGTAATTGGGCATGCAGGATTTAATGATATTCGAAAAGAACAGTCAGAACATTTAAAGAGGGATTTTACTGAACTATTAGATACACTGGACAAATTAGACATTAAGTCATTCATCAGTGGTCCCATACCAGCAGTTGACAGGGGAATAAACACATTCAGTCTGCTACTTGCACTGAATACATGGCTTTCCAGAGTCTGCAATGAAAGAGGAAGGAACTTTATTGACAACTTTAACTTGTTGTGGTGGCGCAAATATCTTTTCAGAGTAGATGGTGTACACCCAAACAGGTTCGGCTCAAGACTGTTAATGGACAATCTTCTCTTCTCGCTCTCCCACAAATCTACCCTGCCACGGTCTGACACACAGGCCGTAGTCAGACCACAGGTAGAGAAGCGAGGCAACAGCCCCCCTTCCCAAAAAAACATCTACCCTGCCACTGTCTGACACACAGGCCGCAGTCAGACCACAGACCTTGAGGAGAGACAACAGCCCATCCCCCACCCCCCCCCCCCCATCCCCATCGACGCGCTCTTACCCCCCTACCATCCCCCAATGCTGATGCTGGCTTGTAGAGGAACGGCAACCACCCTCCTCTGCACTCGCCCATCGACGATGACCTCCACCCTCATCTCACCCATAGCCATAACAACACAAGCTCCACTGTTTCCTCCCATTATGATTTTCCATATGAATTGAGGAAACAGGAAAAAGGTGGCATTAAACTTGCATCTATGTCTATGATGCCCAGCCCACGCCCAATATCAGTACCATCGCCACTTCACGGCCGCAGGGAGATAACAACCAAGCGGAGGGCGCCACAGCCCCCCTCCTGTATTGATGCAGTCCTGAATATTACTGAGACAAGAAAGGGCTCAGCCGTAGACACATTACGAAGGAAGTTCCGCATAATCGGCTGAACCCAAGGTCGCCTACGTCAAACTATGGCACCTTCTGCATTCCTGTTGTGACTATTAAGAGAGTAAACAGAGGGAAACTTGGACACACTGCTAACCTAACAAACCTAATACCTATTACCTCCAAACCAAAACCAACCATAAAGCCTATCAATAATACCATCAGGGTGGGTCTGTTTAATGTTAGGTCTCTTAATAACACATCATTTTTAGTCAACGATTGTATTACCACCTATAAACTGGATTTTAAGTTTTTAACTGAAACATGGCTAGAACAATATAACAGTGCAACCATTCTGATCGAGACAGCTCCTCCCAACTATAACTTTTTTTGATGTATGTAGATCTGGAAAAATAGGTGGAGGGGTTGCTGCTATATTTAAAAATGTATTCAGGGGAAACAGATGTCACTTGGTGATTTTCCATCATTCGAATACCTTTGTGCTGTATTGAAATGTTCCGCCAGAATTCTCCTATTAATTATTTACAGGCCTCCTAAATATGATGCTAACTTTTTCGATGAATTTACAGAATTATTGTCTAGCATCTCCACAGACTTTGACTGTCTAGTTATAACTGGTGATTTTAATTTCCATACTGATGATTTGAATGACAAGGGTGTTGCAAAAGAATGTTGTACTATTTTAGACACATTTGAACTTTCTCAACATGTTAAAGAGGCTACTAATTGTAAGGGACACACTCTGGGCTTGATTATCACAAAGGGTCTCAATGTTTCTGATATTTTCGTGACTGATCCTTCATTGTCTGACCACTTCTGTGTTTTCTTTAATATATCTTTTTTTCCCGACATTCAGACACAGTCAAATACTGTCACAAAACGGTATATAAATGAACATTCTAATGTACTCTTTAAAAATGCCATATCCTTGTTACCACCTCTAAACCCATGTTCTGCTGATGATCTTGTAGATAACTTTAACTCCAAAATTGTGAAAGTTATAGATGTCATTGCACCTGTTACGGTTAAAACGATTTCGGGTAAGCAAAAGGCACCCTGGAGAAAAGCTGCTTTTGTAACAGCCCAGAAAAGAGAATGCCGGAAAGCTGAACGCACCTGGCGGAAAACAAAACTTCCTATTCACCATGACATCTATAAAGAGAGCCTCCGTGCCTACAATTTAGAATTAAAAAGTGCTAGAGAAACATTGTTCTCCAATATCATTAACAACAATACTTATAAGGCAAACATCCTATTTGCAACTGTTGACAGACTGACCCCCCCCCCCCAACACAAATACCACCTGAACTCCATTCCACGGAGAAATGCAATGAGTCTGCATTATTTTATACAGATAAAATTGAAGGCATCAGACGTGCCATCAATATCACCGCTTCAAACAAAAATCTTGGATCACCACCCTGTTTAGGCAAAAGTAACGTGGCACTGATGACATGCTTTAATGTCATAGAATCTAAAACTCTTGTGGAAACGGTGCAACAACTAAGGCCATCCACCTGCTGCCTTGATGCTTTACCTACCAACCACTTTAAGAATGTTGTTGACTGCCTAGCAATAGACATACTGCAAATAGTTAACAGCTCTCTTCAATTTCCCAAAAGCCTTGAAAACTGCAGTTATTAAACCTCTTTTAAAAAAGCGGAGCCTAGATGCCTATTATTAACAACTATAGACCAATATCAAGCCTATCTTTCCTAAGTAAAATCATTGGTAAAGTTGTCCTCCAGCAACGTAATCACTTCCTGGCTTTGACTGGCTGCTACGACAACTTCCAGTCAGGATTTCGACCTCTTCATAGCACCGAGACCGCCCTTATTAAAGTTGTAAACGACATCCGTCTTAACACAGACTCTGGCAAAGTTTCAATATTAATGCTATTAGACCTCATTGCTGCATTCGACACTGTTGATCACTCAATACTTTTGAACAGGTTGGAGAAATGGGTGGGGCTTTCAGGCACAGTCTTAAGTTGGTTCAGGTCATATCTACAAGATAGGAACTATTTTGTTTCCATTGGCGACTTTGTATCAGAACCAACCAACGTGACGTGTGGAGTCCCGCAAGGTTCGATCTTAGGGCTCTCTTTATTCAACATCTACATGCTCCCACTAGGGCAATTCATGCGAAATAATAATATTGACCACCACTGCTATGCCGATGACACTCAAATATATGTAGCGCTATCACCAAATGACTATCGCCCCATAGATCTGCTGGGCCAGTGCATTGAGCAAGTCAAAGACTGGATGTGCCAACATTTCCTCCATCTAAATAAGGACAAAACGGAGTTAATTGTTTTGGTGCTAAAAAAGAAAGGCTTAAAGTAACCCAACACCTTCACTCTCTGTCCCTGAAAAATTCAAACAAAGCCAGAAATCTTGGGGTTATTATGGATTCAGATTTAAATTTCGACAGTCACATCAAATCAGTAACAAAATCGGCCTACTATCACCTCAAAACGTAGCAAGATTAAGAGGACTCATGTCAGCTCAAGACTTAGAAAAACTTGTACATGCCTTTATTACTAGTAGGCTAGATTATTGTAACGGTCTCCTTGCAGGTCTTCCGAAAAAAACTGTCAGGCAGCTACAGCTTGTTCAGAACGCTGTTGCTAGAGTTCTAACAACGACCAAAACATTTGAACACATTACACCAATTCTTAAATCCTTACATTGGCTACCTGTATGTCAGAGAATTGATTTCAAAATCCTGCTGCTCACCTATAAATCAATACATGGTTTAGGACCAAAGTATATCACTGACATGCTTCCTCTATATAAGCCTTCTAGACCGCTAAGATCTTCTGAAACCAATCTGTAAGTGATTCCCAGAGTAAATACAAAACATGGGAAAGCAGGATTTAGTTACTATGCAACAAATAGCTGGAATAAACTTCCTGAAGATTTAAGACTTGCCTCAACTTTGACCACTTTTAAAAAAAGACTGATAACTTTTATGTTTACTTTAGCTTTCAGCTAAATCTTAACTACATTGCACTTTTAACTTTTGCACTTTTTATAATGCATTTTTAATTTTGCTTTTCTTTTCTTTTAATTCTTCTATTTTATTTCATTTTATTATTTCACTTTATTGTATGACATGATTTTATGTGAAGCACTTTGAGTCTGCCTCGTGTATGAAATGTGCTATATATATAAATGTGCCTTGCCTTGCCTTACCTTGCCTAAAGCCATCCAAACCCATCTAAACCCTCTATAACCGTCTTTTGACCCATCTGGGCTCATATAAACTCCTCTACACCCCTCTAAACAATTCCAAAACATTCTAAACCCATCTAAACCCCTCTGAACACATCTACACCCCTCTAAATCACTCTGAATGCCTCTTAATCCCTCTAAACCCATTTAAACCCTTCCAAACCAATCTGAACCGCTCTGGACACCTCAAACCCCATCTAAACATCCCTGCACACTTCTAAACCACTCTAAACTCCTCCTAACCCCTCTACACCCCTCTGAACTCCTCTACCCCAGTCTGAAATTCTCCAAACCTCTCTAAACCCCTCTAAACACATCTAAACACCTCTAAACTCCTCGAAACCTCTATATTCTCCCTTAAACACCTCTAAACCCCCCAAACCTCTCTAAACCCATCTTAACCCATCTAAGCACGGCTGAACCCCTCCAAACACGTCGAAACCCCCTTTAAACCACTCAATCCCCATCTGAGCATCAAAGAACACCTGTATACATCTCTAAGCCCCTATTACCCCCTTCAAACCCCATCTGAACCCCTCTATACCCCTCAAACGCCGTCTACATCTCTCTATACCCCTCTGGATCCCTCGGAATCTCTCTAAATCACTCCAAACAACTCTGAACCCCTCTGAATCCCTCTAAACCTCTCTAAACCAGCAAGACCACCCGGTGAGAACGGCCAGGAACATCGGGCCTCCATAGAGGCAATTGCGGTGGCCTCAATAGGCCTGACTTTGGGGTGAACTTGGGGTGGGGACTGGACATTGTGCCTTCCCCCACAATGCTATCCACTGTGGGGGGATGATTTTTTTGTCTAATGTAATCCTGTAAGTCTGTGTCCAAGATGGCTGCCGTGAAGAGAGAGTGGACGCTAGCGCGCTTTGGCTGCCGCTGCTCTCTCTTCACATTGTGTTTTTGATTTTCTGTTTTGGGATTGAATTCTGTTTTTAATTTGTGTCTCTGTGATGTCTTTATTACTTATTTTATTCTGATTATATGTTTTTATTCCTATTAATCTATGTAAGGTGTCCTTGAGATGTCTGAAAGGCGCCCATTAAATAACATTTATTATTATTATTATTAAACACCTCGGAACCACTCGAGTCCCCTCTAAAGCTCTCGGAACCCATAGAAACCCCTCGACGCCACTCGAAACCCCTTTAAACCCCTCGGAACCACTCGATTCCCCTCTAAAGCTCTCGAAACCTCTACAAACCCCTCTACACCACTCGAAACCCCTTTAAACCCCTCGACACCACTCGAACGCCCTCTAAACCCCTCTAAACACGTCTGAACACACGTGAAACACTCGAAACCCCAGTAAACCCCTCTAAACCCCTCCAAACTCCTCTGAACCCATCTGAACACCTATAAATCCTTCTAAACCACTCCAATCCAACAAACCACACTTAACCCCACTAAACACCTGTGAACCTCTCTAAACCCCTGTAAAGCCCTATAATCCCCTCCAAACGCCTCTAAACCCCTCTAAACCAATCTAAACCCATCTGAAAAGCCCTCTAATCCCCTTTAAACGACTCTAAACCATTCTGAAACAGTCTGAACGCTTAAACCCCTCTAAACACGTCTGAACAAACCTGAAACCCTCGAAACCCCTCGAAACCCCTCTAAAGCCCTCCAAAGTCCCCATAACCCCTTTGAACCCTGCTAAACCCCACTCTAATCCCCATCTATACGCCGCTGAACCCCTCTGAACATCTCCGAACTCCTCTAAACCCCTCTGATGCCGTGTAAACCGCTCTAATCCCCTCTAACCAGAAGCCCTGGATGACCCGGGAGGTCCAGCAGCTGTTAAAAGAGAGGAACACCGCTTTTAGGTCTGGCGATAGGGCTTTATACAGCACGGCCCGAGCTAACCTGAAGAGAGGCATCAGAGAGGCCAAATCAGACTACAGGAGGAAGATAGAGGACCACCTGGACAGTAACAACAGCAGGCAGGTGTGGCAGGGGATCCAGTATCTCACCAACTACAAGACCAACCTTGGATCTGCTGAAGGTGACGCCTCGTTGGCAGAGGAGCTGAACCTCTTCTTTGCTCGCTTTGAAGTGGAGCCACCCGAGACAGCCACATCACACCACATGGTCCACAGCAGCCTAACCCTCAAGATAGAGGAGCATGAGGTGAGGTGCACGCTGCGGGCCATCAATCCAAGGAAGGCTACTGGACCCGACGGCGTCTCTGGACGCGTGCTGAAGGACTGCGCTGACCAGCTGGCTGGAGTCTGTACGAGGATTTTCAACCAGTCTCTGGCCCAGTCCACTGTTCCACCCTGTCTGAAGTCCGCAACCATGGTCCCCTTGCCCAAAAAAACCCACATTTCCAGCCTCAACGACTACCGGCCAGTCGCACTCACACCAGTGGTGATGAAGTGTTTTGAAAAACTGGTCCGGGGTCATATCACATCACTCCTGCCCCGAAGCTTTGACCCCCACCAGTTTGCGTACAGAGCGAATAGATCTACAGAGGACGCTGTAGCCACAGCTCTCCGTGCTGCACTGTCCCACCTGGAGCAGCCGGGGAGCTACGTGCGGATGCTCTTTGTGGTATACAGCTCTGCCTTTAATACCATCCTTCCCCACAAACTGGTGGACAAACTGGGGACTTGGGACTTCCACACTCCACCTGCATGTGGATAAATAGCTTCCTGTCGGGTCGCAGCCAGAGAGTCAGAGTGGGCCATCACACATCCACGGCCCTCAGCCTCAGTACCGGCTCTCCACAGGGCTGCGTGCTGAGCCCCCTGCTCTACACGATCTACACACATGACTGCACCCCCGCCCACCACAGCAACACCATAGTCAAATTTGCGGATGACACTACGGTGGTGGGACTCATCTCCGGGGGGGACGAGTACGCCTACCGGGATGAGGCGGAGCAGCTGACAGTGTGGTGTGGAGAAAATAACCTGCTCCTCAACACCTTAAAGACAAAGGAAATAATAATAGACTTCAGAAAGAATAAAACGGACATGGTACCATTAATTATCAGAGGGGACTGTGTGGAGAGGGTGGCGGATTTCCGCTTCCTGGGAATCCATATTGAGGAGGACCTGACGTGGAGCGTGAACACCTCTGCGCTGCTGAAAAAGGTCCAGCAGAGACTGCACTTCCTGAGGGTGCTCAGGAAGAATAACATCACTCAGAGACTGCTGCTGTCCTTTTATCGGTGCTCCATTGAGAGCATCCTAACATACTGTGTATGCGTATGGTACACCAGCTGCACAGCGGCTCAGAGGAAAGCGCTCCAGAGGGCCATTGACAACGCCCAGAGGATTGTCGGCTGCCCTCTCCTTACCTTGGAGGACTTACACAGTTCCCGCTGCATCAAAAAATCCTAGAGTATTATAAAGGACATTTCCCACCCCGGACACTCCCTGTTTGAACTGTTACCGTCAGGCAGACGGTACAGATCTACAAGGACAAGGACAAACAGACTTAAAAACAGTTTTTACCCCACTGCTATAAAGGCACTAAATGTAGCCGCCAAGGAACGCAGGGGCGATACATACTAAGAGACTGTGAAATCGACAGAAGGATGTAGGGCTGGGTGTTTATGCGTGCTATTTTCATGATATTTATTTTAGTTGTTTATCTTTTTTTAAATATTTTACCTTGTATGTATCGTTAGCTTTTAGAAATGTTTGAATGGTGCACTGACTGGCTGACATTTTACAATTTCGTTGTACATGGTTCATGTTACAATGACAATAAAGAAAACTATTCTATTCTAACTATTCTAACCCACTCCAAACTACTCTAAATCCCTCTGAACCCATCTGAACATTCTGAACCTCTAAACTCCTCTAAACCTCTCGAAAACCCTCTGTATCCCTGTGAACTGCTCTGAAACACTCTAAACCCTTCTAACCCCTAAACCCCTCTAAACCTCAGAAAATTCAAAACCCATCTGAAGCGCTGTAAACCCCCTCTAAACCCCTCTAATCGCCTCTGAACTGCTCTGATCCCCTCTAAACCGCTCTAAACCGCTGTAAATCACACCAAACCGCTCCACACCCATCTGAGCCCGTCTGTACCCATATAAACCTCTCTAAACACCTCTAAACCCCTCTAAATCACTGTAAACTCTTTAACACATCTGATCCCCTGTAAACCTCTCTGAACTCCCCTCGAACCTAACCACCCCTCGAAACCCACCTGAACGCCTCTAAACCCATCTAAACCAATTTAAACCAATCTGAACCCCTCTAACCCTATGTAAAGCCACCTAATCCCCTTTAAACGCCTCTAAACCCCTCTGAAACTGTCTGAATGCCTCTAAACCACTCCGAAGCCGTTTGAACCCCTCTAAACTCATATGATCCCATCCGAACTCCTCTAAACCGCTCCAAACCAATCTAAACACCGCTGAACCCATCTGAACCGCTCTGAACACATATAAACACCTCTAAATACCTCTAAACACCTCTAAATCCCTCTCAACCCATCCGAGCACCTCCGAAACACTCCCAGTCCCTCGAAACTGGGTTCCTCATGGAAGGTTGGTTAAGAAGGTTAAACTGTTGGGTATAAATGCAGGAATTGCAAGATGGATTCAGCAGTGGCTGAATGGGAGAAGCCAGAGGGTAATGGTGGATGGCTGTTTGTCGGGTTGGAGGCAGGTGACTAGTGGGGTGCCTCAGGGATCTGTGTTGGGTCCTTTGTTGTTTGTCATGTACATCAATGATCTGGATGAAGGGGTGGTAAATTGGATTAGTAAGTATGCAGATGATACCAAGTTGTGGATAATGAAGAGGATTTCCAAAGTCTACAGAGTGATTTAGGCCATTTGGAAAAATGGGCTGAAAGATGGCAGATGGAGTTTAATGCTGATAAATGTGAGGTGTTACACCTTGGCAGGACAAATCAAAATAGGACGTACATGATAAATGGTAGGGAATTGAAGAATACAGTTGAACAGAGGGATCTGGGAATAACCGTGCATAGTTCCTTGTAGGTGGAATCTCATATAGATAGGGTGGTAAAGAAAGCTTTTGGTATGCTAGCCTTTATAAATCAGAGCATTGAGTATAGAAGCTGGGATGTAATGTTAAAATTGTACAAGGCATTGGTGAGAACAAATCTGGAGTATGGTGTACAATTTTGGTCACCCAATTATAGGAAGGATGTCAACAAAATAGAGAGAGTACAGAGGAGATTTACTAGAATGTTGCCTGGGTTTCAACAACTAAGTTACAGAGATAGGTTGAATAAGTTAGGTCTTTATTCTCTGGAGCGCAGAAGGTTAAGGGGGGACTTGATAGAGGTCTTTAAAATGATGAGAGGGATAGACAGAGTTGATGTGATCAAGCTTTTCCCTTTGAGAATAGGGAAGATTCAAACAAGAGGATATGACTTCAGAATTAAGGGACAGAAGTTTAGGGGTAACATGAGGGGGAACTTCTTTACTCAGAGAGTGGTAGCGGTGTGGAATGAGCTTCCAGTGGAAGTGGTGGCGGCAGGTTCGTTGGTATCATTTAAGAATAAATTGGATAGGCATATGGATGAGAAGGGAATGGAGGGTTATGGTATGAGTGCAGGCAGGTGGGACTAAGGGGGAAAAAAATTGTTCGGCGCGGACTTGTAGGGCCGAGATGGCCTGTTTCCGTGCTGTAATTGTTATATGGTTATATGCTTATATGGAAACCACCCTGAATCCCTCGGAACCGCTCCAAACCTCTTTAAACCCCTCGGAATCACACGAGTCCGCTCAAAAGCCCACGAAACTCCTAGAAACCCCTCGACACCACTCGAAACACCATGGTCTGAGCGCAGGTATATGGGGCTAGGGGAGATTATGTGTTCGGCACGGACTAGAGGGGTCGAGATGGCCTGTTTCCGTGCTGTAATTGTTATATGGTTATATGGTTATATGGTTAAACCCCTCGAAACCACGCGAAAGCCCGCTAACCCCCCTCTAAACACCTCTGAATACATTTGAACACCTCTGAAATCCCTTTAAGCCACTCAGAACTCCCCTGAACCCCTCTGAACCTCTCTAAATCCCTCTTTAATCCCCATCTATACGGCTCTAAACCCCTCTGAACATCTCAGAATGCATCTGAACTCCTCTGATGCCCTGTAATCCCCTCTAAACCCCTCTAAACCCATCTGATCCCCTCCGAACAACTCTAAACCACTCCAAACTACTCTAAATCCATCTGGATCCATCTGAAACATTCTAAACCTCTAAACCCTTCTAAATCCATCAAAAACCCGTCGGAACCACTTGGAACACCTCTAAGCCCCTCGAAAACCTTCTGTGTCCCTCTGAACTGCTCTGAAAACCTCTAAACCCTTCTAACCCCTAAAACCCTCTGAAAATTCTGAACCCGTCTAAATCCCTCTAAACCACTATAAACACCACTGAAACACTCCAAACCCCTCTAAACATCTATAAACCACTCTAAACCCATCTGAACCCTTCTAAACCCCTGTAAAGCCCTCTCATTCCATGTAAACGCCTCTAAACCCATCTGAAACAGTCTGAACGCCTCTACACCTCTCTAAAGCCCTTTAAACCCCTCTATACTCCTATGATCCCCTCCGAACCCCTCTAAACCATTCGAAATCACTCTAAATCCCTCTGAAAACATCTGAAACCCTATGAACACCTCTAAACCCTTCTAACCCCATCTAAACTCCACTAAATACCTCTCAACCCATCCCAGCACCTCCAAACACCTGCAAATCCTTCTAAACCACTCGACACCCCTTTAAAAACCTCTAGCCCCTTCTGAACACGACTGAACCCCTCTAAACTCTTCCAAACCCCTAAACACCTCTCGACCCATCTGAACACCTCTGAACCCCTCTTAAATGCCGTAAATCCCCTCTAAACCCCTCTAATCCCCCTCTGAACTCCTCTCGACCCCCCCTTAAACGCCTCTCATCCCCTTCAAACCCCTTTAAAACCTAAAAACCCCTGTAAACACCTCTAAACCCCTTGGAACCCCCTAACCCATCTAAATTCCTCTAAATCTCTCAAACCCCTTATACACATTCAAACCCCTCAGACAACATCTGAACCCCGCAAAACCATACGAAAGCGCTCGAAACCCCTTGAAACCCCTCTAAACACCTCGAACTCCATCTAAACACCCCTGAACACCTCCGAAGTCCTCTAAATTCCTCCTAACCACTATACACCACTCGGAAGCCCTCTGAACACCCCTAACTGTCACAGTCTGCCCTCTCCTCATTCTCATCCACTTCACCTCCCAGTACTTTTCCACCGGTCCCTCCTTCTCCTCACCTGCCTGCCTGCCACACCCCTCTCATCAGCCCAACTCTCCTCACCTGTTGAACTCAGTTGCCTCTGATCACCAATTAGCCCGGTATATAATAATAATAAATTTTATATTTAATGGGCGCCTTTCATACAAAATCTCAAGGACAACTTACATAGTAATCGGAATAAAAACATATAATCGGAGTAAAACAAGCAATTAAAGACATCACAATGACACAAATTAAAAACAGAATTCAATCCAAAAACAGAAAATCAAAAACACAGTGTGAAGAGAGAGCAGCGGCAACCAATTCGTGCCAGCGTCCACTCTCCCTTCACGGCAGCCATCTTGGACACAGACCTACAAGACTACAGTTAGACAAAAAAAAAATCATCCCCCCACAGTGGATAGCACTGTGGAGGAAGGCACAATGTCCAGTCCCCACCCCATGTTCACCCCAAAGTCATATAGACTCTCTTCACCGTTCACAAAGTGCCAGATTGTTCTCAGCATTCATGCAAGACTCTCCAGCGATTTCCCGAATTCCTGCCTGGCTTCGACTCTCCTTTCGTCTGTCCTTCGCTAGTTTGTTAGCATCGTATGTTATATCTCCTGGTTAACGGACCTTCCGCTACCCCGGCTACGTCTCCTGCCTGCCCCTCTTCGGAACCCTCGCTCAATCCTGAGCTTCTGTGTGAGTACGGTGCACCCATTCCTGTGTTACTACTCTGTGTTACAGTATCGTAATAAAGTTCGTTACCAACTATACCTGCCTGATTCTGTGCTGCTATTAGGTCCAAGCTATACACGTTACAATACAATCTGGCCCACAATGGACTCAGCGCACACAACGTCTCCGTCAAACCGCATCGAGAGGATTGAGCACACGCTGCTGCAGCACAGAGCTATGCTCACTGCCTCCAACTCGGAGGCTCGACTGGCTGTGTCAAACCAGGAGCAAGCATTGGTTGCACTAGCCACCCACGTCCAACAGCTGACGACCACCCTCGCCCAGGCTACACCACATGCTTCGCCTCCGGCTCCGACAGCACCAGCTCCCGGTCCGCCAGGACCATCACCTGAGCCCCGGGTGGGAACCCCGGAGCGCTACGCTGGAGACCCGGAGGGCTGCAACCCATTCATCACGAACTGTTCCATTCTCTTGGCCCTACAACCCTACACCTTCGCCCAGGAAGCGGCGTGAGTGGCGTTTACCATCAATCACCTGACTGGCAGAGCTCGGCTGTGGGGAACGACAATGGGAGCGACGCACGCCAGTTTGCTCCTCTTTCCAGGCCTTCGCCGCGGAGCTTCGCAAGGTGTTCGGTGAGGTTTCGATGGGGCTGGACGCTGCGGGAGGTCTGCTGGTGTTGAGCCAGGGGAACCAGAGAGTCTCTGACTTCGCCATCGACTTTCGCACCAGGGCCTGTCAGAGTGATTGGAAAGCCCCGGTCCAGTGTGACGCTTTCTTGCTGGGCTTGAATGACTATATCAAGGATGAGTTGGTGTCCCACGGCCTTCCTTCTTCTCTGGATGGGCTTATCGAGCTAACGACCCATCTGGACCGACGCATCCTAGCGAGACGTCGGGAGAGGCGACTGGGACAGGCGGAACGCCAGCTATCCACCCAAGCTCGTTTTCCTCCGGAGACTGGACTACCCTCGTCGGGGCAACCGTCGAGGCAACCCGAACCCCTGCAGGTGGGTCGCACCAGTCTCAATTCCGAGGAACGGGAAATTCGGCGTCGGGGAAACCTCTGTCTCTACTGTGGCATGGCGGGTCATTACATCTCCAAGTGTCCAGTAAAAGGCCAGACTCACCAGTAGCGCAGAAATTACTGGTGAGTCGAACCTCTGAACGTTCCTCTGCCTGACGCCCTCTTTGTCATGCACGTCTGCTGTTGTCTGATGCTTCTCACACCCTCGCCACCTTCATAGACTCTGGTTGTGACATTAATCTTATGGACAAGGAACTAGCCCGCCAGCTTGGCATCACTTGTGTTCCCCTGCCTGAACGTGTTCCCGCCAACGCCCTCGAAGGCCATCTCCTGGGGACTGTTTCTCACAGACGGTCCCAGTGCGCATGCTCCTGTCTGGTAATCACCATGAGACCACCCAGATCCACATCCTGCATTCTCCCCGTCTTCCCCTCATCCTGGGTTATCCCTGGCTTCGGCGACACAACAGCAACATCGACTGCAGGACGGGGGTCATCTTGGGTTGGAGCCCTTCCTGCCACCAAGTGTGCCTAAAGCAAGCCTCAGCTCCTCAACCGGCCACCTGCTCCAGATCTAACGGGGGTCCCAGCCGAGTACCATGACTTTGGGGAGATTTTTAGAAAGTCTAGGGCCACCTCCCTTCCACCTCATCGGCCCTATGACTGCGCCATAGACCTCCTGCCTGGTTCAGCTCCTCCTAGGGGTCGCCTTTACTCCCTGTCCTCTCCTGGGAGAGGCGCCATGGAGAAATACATAAACGACTCCTTGGCTGCTGGTCTCATCCGTCCCTCCTCGTCTACTGCTGGAGCTGGGTTCTTCTTCGTGGAGAAGAAGGACAAATCTCTGCGTCCCTGCATAGATTACTGGGGGCTCAACGGCATCACGGTGAAGAATCTCTACCCTCTCCCACTCATCTCCTCTGCTTTCGAACTCTTGGAGGGGGCCACCATCTTTTCGAAGTTGGAACTACGCAACGCCTACCACTTGTCCGCATCAAAGAGGGAGATGAGTGGAAGACCGCCTTCAACACTCCCACGGGACATTATAAACGCCTGGTGATGCCCTTTGGCCTCACCAACGCCCCGGCCGTCCTCCAGGCTTTGGTCAATGACGTTCTCAGAGACATGTTGAACAAGTACGTGTTCGTCTATATTGATGACATCCTCATCTTTTCACGGACCAAGGAGGAACACGTACACCACGTCCAGGCAGTTCTACATCGGCTCCTGGAGAACTCGCTCTTCGTTAAAGCTGAGAAGTGCGAGTTTTACTCCCCGTCAGTCTCCTTCCTAGGATACATCGTTGGCCAAGAAAACATCAAGATGGACCCCGGCAAGGTCTCTGCTGTCACCACCTGGCCTGTTCCTGAATCCCGCAAGCAGCTCCAAAGGTTTCTGGGGTTCGCCAATTTTTACCGCCAATTGAATACCTCCAGTCAGCCAAGAGTCTCAACACTCGGCAGGCCCGCTGGTCTCTCTTCCTCATCCGCTTCAACTCCTCCCTCTCCTACCGACCTGGGTCCCGCAACGTGAAACACGATGCCCTCTCTCGACAGTTCTTGGCGAAGGAGGAGCCTGCCTCTGGCCCCAACACCATCCTCTCGTCCTCGCACAGGGTTGCCTCCCTCACCTGGGAAGTGGAGGAGAGGGTCAAGGCGGCCTTGGAGAACCAGGCGGGACCCAGCGCATGCCCTCCTGCTCGCCTGTTTGTGGTTTCTGCCCTGCGGTCCGACGTCCTTCAGTGGGCCCACAGCTCTCGACTCACCTGTCATCCCGGCATTCAGCGGACCAAGGAGATGATGCTACGGAGGTTCTGGTGGACATCGCTGGAGGAGGACACTCGGGAGTGTGTTAACGCCTGTCCCGTTTGCAACCAGCACAAGGTCTCAAATCAAGCTCCTGCTGGTCATCTGCTTCCATGGCCTGTACCCCATCGACCATGGTCCCACATCTCCCTGGACTTCGTTACCGGCCTGCCCCCATCCAGTGGTCACATCACCATTCTGACCGTGGTCGATAGATTTAGCAAGATGGCTCACTTCGTGCCCCTGCCCACGCTTCCGTCAGCCAAGGAAACTGCCGAGCTCATGTTACTCCACGTCTTCAGGCTCCATGGTCTCCCCGACGATGTGGTCACGGATCGGGGACCCCAGTTTGCCTCTGTGTTCTGGAGGGAGTTCTGCACGCTTGTGGGGGCCACCGTGAGTCTGACGTCAGGATTTCTTCCCCAGTCCAACGGCCAAACTGAAAGGAAGAATCAGTAGACGGAGACGGCGCTGCGGTGTATGGAGTCCAAGCATCCCTCCTCCTGGTCGTAGCAGTTGTTTTGGGTGGAGTACGCCCACAATACCCCGACAAGCCCGGCCACTGGGCTCTCCCCTTTCCAGTGTGCCTACGGGTTCCAGCCTCCACTGTTCCCGGCGCTGGAGAAAGAGGTTTCCTGCCCGTCCGTCCAGGCCTTCATTCGTCGCTGCCGCAGGACGTAGACCCAAGCCAGGGCGGCTCTTCTCCGCTCCGTGGACCGTTACGCCACGGCTGCCAACCGTCACCGCACCCAGGCCCCCACCTACCTCGCGGGCCAGAAGATGTGGCTGTCGACCCGCGACCTTCCCTTGAGGGTGGAATCCTAGAAGTTGGCACCCAGGTTCATCGGTCTTTTTGAGATCCAGACGGTCATCAACCAGGCGGCTGTGAGTCTCAAGTTGCATCGTTCCTTGCGGGTCCATCTTACGTTCCACGTGTCCAGAGTAAAGCCAGTACGGGAGAGCTCCCTGGTCCCCGCAGTCCCTCCTCCTCCACCTCCTCGTCTCATCGACGGAGGCCCCGCCTTTTCGGTGCACCGCCTCCTGCGCTCCCGCCGTCGCGGGAGGGGTCTCCAATACCTGGCCGATTGTGAGGGTTACGGTCCAGAGGATAGGTCCTGGGTTCCTGCTCGACACATCCTGGACGCGTCCCTCATCAGGGAGTTTCACCGGCGTCATCCCGACCAGCCGTCCAAGGCCGGTTAGCCCTCCTCCGGTACCCCTCCTCCCACCCAACTCTGCGTGGGATTGGGTTTACTTTCTTTATTGTTTTTTTTGTTTTGTTTTGGGACGTCAGGAGCCGTCCCTTGAGTGAGGGGGGGGGGGGGTTTGTCACAGTCTTCCCTCTCCTCATTCTCATCCACTTCACCTCACAGTACTTTTCCACCGGTCCCTCCTTCTCCTCACCTGCCTGCCTGCCACTCCCCTCTCATCAGTCCAACTATCCTCACCTGTTGCACTCAGTTGCCTCTGATCACCAATTAACGCGGTATATAGACTCTCCTCACCGTTCACACATTGCCAGATTGTTCTCAGCTTTCATGCAAGATTCTCCAGCGATTTCCCGACTTCCTGCCTGGCTTCGACTCTCCTTTCGTCTGTCCCTCGCTGGTTTGTTAGCATCGTGTGTTGGATCTCCTGGTTACCGGACCTTCCGCTACCCCGACTACGTCTCCTGCCTGCCCCTCTTCGGAACCCTCGCTCAATCCTGAGCCTCTGTGTGAGTACGGTGTACCAATTCCTGTGTTATTACTCTGTGTTACAGTATCGTAATAAAGCTCGTTACCAACTATACCTGCCTGATTCTGTGCTGCTATTGGGTCCAGCTATACCCGTTACACTAACCCCATCTAAAGTTGACTAACCCGCTTTAAACCCCTCTAATCCCCTCCATACACCTCTGAACACCTCTGAACCCATTTAAACTCATCTAAACCTCTATAATCCCCCTTCATCTCCTCTAAACCATTCTAATCATCTCTAAACCATCTGAAACCCCCTAAATATTTCTTAGCCGCTCTAACCCCCTCGAAACCTCTGCGAACATATCGGAACCTCTCTAAACCCATCTATCCGCCTCGAAACTCATCTGAACATCTTAGAATGCCTCTAAACACATATGATGCCATGTAAACCCCCCTAAACATCTCAGAATGCCTCTAAACCCCTCTGATGCCCTGTAAACCCCATATGATCCCCTCCGAATACCTCTAAACCACCCCATACCACTCTAAACCCATCTGAACCCATCTGAACCCTTCTGAACCTCTAGACCCCTCTAAATCCACCCAAAACCCGTCTGAAACACTTGGAACACCTCAAAGCCCATCGAAAACCCTCTGTACCCTTCTGAACTGTCCTGAAACCCTCTAAACTCTTCTAACCGCAAAACCTCTATAAACCTCTCTGAAAATGTTGAACCCCTCTAAACCACGCTAAATCACTCTGAAAACCTCCGAACCCCTCTAAACCGCTCTAAACTCATCTGCACCTATCTAAACCCATGTAAAGACCTCTCATCCCCTTTAAACCCCTTTAAATTTGATCCTCTCCGAACTCCTCTAAACCACTCCAAACACCAGACTGATTCCTGGGATGTCAGGACTTTCATATGAAGAAAGGCTGGATAGACTCGGTTTGTACTCGCTAGAATTTAGAAGATTGAGGGGGGATCTTATAGAAACGTACAAAATTCTTAAGGGGTTGGACAGGCTAGATGCAGGAAGATTGTTCCCGATGTTGGGGAAGTCCAGAACAAGGGGTCACAGTTTAAGGATGAAGGGGAAATCTTTTAGGACCGAGATGAGGAAAACCTTTTTCACACAGAGAGTGGTGAATCTGTGGAATTCTCTCCCGCAGAAGGTAGTTGAGGCCAGTTCATTGGCTATATTTAAGAGGGAGTTAGATGTGGCCCTTGTGGCTAAAGGGATCAGGGGGTATGGAGAGAAGGCAGGTACAGGATACTGAGTTGGATGATCAACCATGATCATATTGAATGGCGGTGCAGGCTCGAAGGGCCGAATGGCCTACTCCTGCACCTATTTTCTATGTTTCTATGTTTCAAACCAATCTAAACCCCTCTCAAACCCCCGGAACCGCCGGACATCCCCTCTAAACCCCCGGAACCGCCGGACATCCCCTCTAAACCCCTCTAATCCCCTCTGAACCGCATCGAACCCCTCAAAACCGCTCGAAACCGCTCTAAATAACACCAAACCGCTCCACACCCCTCTGAATCCGTTTGTACCCATATACACCTCTCTTAACACCGCTAAAACCTTCTAAGCCCCTCTAAATCTCTCAAGACCCCTCTAAACACATCTGAACCCCTCGAAACCGCTCTGAACTCGTCTCGACCCTCTCGAAACGCCTCTAATTCCCTTTAAACCCCTCCAAACCCACCTGTACCCCTCTTATCCCCTCTTATCCCCTCTAATCCCCTCTAATCCCCTTTAAACCCCTTTAAACCCCTTTAAACCCCTCGACACCCCTCGACACCCCTCGACACCCCTCGACACCCCTCGACACCCCTCGACACCCCTCGAAACCCATCTAAACCTCTCTAAACCCCTCTAAACCAGTGAAGACCGCTCTGAATACATCTGAACCCCGCAAAACCAATCGAAACCCCTCGAAACCCCTTGAAACCCCTCTAAACACCTCAACATCCATCTAAACACCCATGAACAATTCTGAACCCCTCTAAACTCCTCCTAACCCATCTACACCGCTTGGAACCTCTCTGAACCCCTCTAACCGCTTCTAAAGTTCTCTAACCCGCTTTAAACCACGCTAGTCCCCTCTAAACACCTCTGAAATCATCTGGTTCCCTTTAAACTATTCTAAACCTCTATAATCCCCCATACACACCTCTAAACCTCTCTAACCATCTCTAACCCCATCTAAGCACCTCTGAACCACTCTAAACACGTCTAAACACCTCGGAACCACTAAAAATCCCAGCAAACCCCTCTGGGCACCTCTGGACACCTGAATACCCTTCTAACCCACTAGAACTCCCTCTAAACCTCTCCAAACCCCTCCGAACCCATCTGAACCCCTCTAAACCTCTCTAAGCCCCTCTAACCACCTCAAAACCCTTCCGAATACATCGGAACCTCTCTAACCCCCTCAACAGTCCACTAAACCACTCTAAACCATTCTGAAACCATCTGAACCCATCTAAACATCTTTAAACCCATCGGAACCACTCGAGTCCCTTCTAAAACACACGAAAGCCCTAGTAACCGATCGACACCCCCGTTAAACCCCTCGAATCCCCCCCCCCGAAACCCTCTAAACCCACTATAAACACCTTTGAACAACTCTGAAACACTCTAAGCCCATCAAAACCCCCTTGAACCCCTCCGAGCCTCCCCAAACCCCTCTGTAAACCCTATCTACACGCCTTTAAACCCCTCTGAACATCTCAGAACGCCTCTAAACCCCTCTGATGCCATGTAACCACTCTAAACCCCTCTGAACCTCTCTAAACCCCTGTACAGCCCTCTAACCCCCTCTAAACGCCTCTAAAACCATCTATACCTCTCTAAACACCTCTAAACCCCTCTAGACCCATTTGAACCCTTCTGAACCTAATCCATTGTATACACCTCTAAATCCCTCCAAAACCAATCGGAAGCACTCGGAACCCCTCTAAACCTCTCTGCAAACACCGACGTCATCTAAACCCCTCTAATCCACTCTAAACCCCTCAGAAAACCTCTGAACGCCTCTAAACCCCTCCAATCCAATCTAATCCCATCTGAACCCCTGTAAAGCCTCTCTAAACCCCTCCAAACCAATCTAACCCCCTCTACCCCCTTTAAACCCCTCTAAACCCCCTTAAACCCCACTAACCCCTCTAAATTAATCTAAACACATATTAAACCCTCTAAAGCACTCTAAACCCCCGAAACACATCTAAACATCTCTAAACCGCACTCAAGCCCTCTAAACTCCTCTGAACCACTCTGAACCCATGTGAACCTCTCAAACCCCTGTAATTCCCTCTAAACCCCTCTGAACCCATCTGATCCTCTCGAACCCCTCTAAATCCATCGAAATCACTCCAACACGCTCCAAACCCCTCTGATCCAGTATGTACCCAAATAAACCTCTATGAACACCTCTAAAACCATCTAACCACCTCTAAACGCTTCTGAACACCTCTAAACCTCTCTAAACCGCTCCAAACAACTAAACCTCTATAAACCATTCTGAACCATCCTGAACCCATCTAAAACCGCTCTAAACCACACCAAACCCCTCTGAACACCTCTAAACCCCTCTAACCGGGAGTGGCGGCGGAAGTGGCGGCGCTGGGTACGGCTGCGGCTCGCCTGCAGTCCGTTTGCCTTTTACTTTTTTGTGTTGGTTTTTTCGTTTTGTCTAGTTACGTTTTTGGTTTTTAGGTCGTGTTTATGTGGGGGGGGGGGGGGTGAAACGGGGCTTGCTGTATCTCCCTTCGGGGGAATACGACCTTTTTGTCGTATCCCCCTTCTCTGCCTCCGTCTACGGTGAGGCCCAATGGCGGAACTGGCGACCTCGGGACTCTGGAGGCAGCTGACAGGACTCGCCCTGAGCTCCCGTGAGGGTGGCCCAGCCCGGGGCTGGAACTGCGCTCTCGTGACAGCGGCCTGGCGAGGGGCTGAGAGACTTTCCCGTGAGGGTCTGTGGCCCGTCGGAGTGGCCCAGCCCGAAGGAGGAACAGCACTCCCGTCGGAGTGGCCCAGCCCGAGGGAGAACGGTACTCACGTCGGAGTTGCCCAGCCTGAGGGTGCAACGGCACTCCCGTCGGAGTGGCCCAGCCCGAGGGAGAATGGTACTCACGTCAGAGTGGCCCAGCCCGAGGGTGTAACGGCACTCCCGTCGGAGTGGCCCAGCCCGAGGGAGAACGGTACTCACGTCGGAGTGGCCCAGCCCGAGGGTGCAACGGCACTCCCGTCGGAGTGGCCCAGCCCGAGGGAGAACGGTACTCACGTCGGAGTGGCCCAGCCCGAGGGAGAATCGCACTCCCGTCGGAGTGGCCCAGTCCGAGGGAGAACGGTACTCACGTGAGGGCGATCCGGCTCGGGGCTGGAACGGTGCTCCGGTGTCTGGGACGGCGTTCTGGCGGCGGTGACCTGAGTCTGGGGTTCAGCCGCGGGCCAGCGGCTGCGTGTGCTGGACTGGAGGGCGGCAGCTTCGACCACCCCCGGGCCGCGGTGTTTGAACCGGCCCGTTTGCGGGGTTCGGTGAGCCGAGGGACTGTTGTGCCATCGCCCGGTGGGGAATCGCCTCAGCGCAGAGGGAGAAGAGGAGGGAAGAGACGGTAACCCTAAGATTTTTGCCTCCACCACAGTGTATCCTCCAAGCACCTCCTCACTGTGGTGGTGTTAATTTGTGTTTATTGTTGTTTATTATTGTATGATTGTATGTATGACTGCAGGCACGAAATTTCGTTCAGACCTTAAGGTCTGAATGACAATAAAGGTATTCAGTTTCAATTCAATAAACACCCCCTGGACCCGTCTCGACACATCTAATCTCTCTAAACCTCATTAAACCTGTCTACATCCCTCTAAGCACCTCTAAACCTCTCCGAACCCCCTCCAAATCCCTGTAAACCCCACAAAACCGTCTGAGCAACTCTGAGCCCCTCTAAATCCCTCTGAACACATCTTAAACTCTCAAAACCTCTATAATCCACCTTAAACCCCTCTAAACCGCTCTAAACCTCTCTAATCACCTCGAACCCCCTATAAAACCCTCCGAACCCCTCAGTACCTCAGAACACCTGTATACCCCTCTAACTCCTCTAAACCACTCCAAATCCCTCCAAACCTCTCTGAACCGCTCTGAACCGGCCTAAGCCCCTCTAATACCTCCAAACACCCCTAGACCCTTCTTGACCCATCTGAGATCTTCTAGACCCCTCCAAACCTCTCTGAACCCCTCTGTACCTCTCTAAACATCTCTAAACCCCTCGGGACGACTCAAGTTCCCTCTAAAGCCCCCCGATACCCTCTAGACACATCTCTAAACACCTCTAACCCCATCTAATCCACTCGAAACACCTCTGAGCACGTGGATACCCCTCTAACCCCTATAAACCCCTCCAAACCCCTCCAAATCCCTCCAAACCCCTCTGAACCGGCCTAAACACATCTAAGCCCCTCTAAACCACCCTCAACCCTTCTGAACCCCATTAAACCTCCCAAAAACCCTCTACACCGCTCTAACCCCTCCAAACCCCTCTGCACACCATTTTAACCTCTCTAAACCCATCGAAACCACTAGAAACCCATTGAAACCCTCTGGAACCCCCTGGAAACCTCTATACGCATCTCGGAATCCATCTAACCCCCATCTACCCCCCCCCCTTTAATTGCCTCTAAACGCCGTTAGCCTCTCTGAAGCCCTGTAAACCGCTCTAAACCCAACTGAACCCTTCTGAACCTCTAAACCCCTCTAGACCCGTCTAAACCTCTCCGAATCCCTCCAAACCCATCGAACACCTCTAAACAATCTGTATCCCTCTGAACGGCTCTGAATCCCTCTAAACCCTTCTAACCACTAAACCCCTCTGAACCTCCCTGAATACTCTGAACCCCTCTAAACACCTCTAAACCACTCTAAACCCCTCTGAAGCCATTTGAACCCCTCTAAATATCTCTAAACCCCTCTAAACCTCGCGAAACCCATCTAAACACATCTGATCCCCTCTAAACCCCTGTAAAGCCCTGTCAAGCCCTCTAACCCCTCTAACCGCTTCTAAACCCATCTGAACATGTCTGAATGCTTCTAAACCTCTCGAAAGCCCTCTGAAACTCTGTAAATCCCTCTCAAATCATCTGAGCATCTCTGATTCCCTGAAAACCCATCGAAACCACTCTAAACACTTCTAAACACCTCTAACCCCCTCTGAACACCACTGAACCACTCTAAACCCTTCCAAACCAGTCTAAACACGTCTATACCCATTTGAATCCTTTTGAACCTTTCTGAAACTCTCTTGACCGCTCTAAACCCCGTCTAAACCCATTTAAACACCTCTAAACATCTCCAAAACGTTCACTAACCCCAACACCTGTAAACCCCTCTGAACCCCTCTGCACCCCTCTGAACCACACACAACCACTCTAAATCTAACCCCATCTTTAATCGCCTCTAAGCCCCTCCAAACATCACTGAACCGCTTTGAACACCTCTAAACCCCTCTAAACTAAACAAACAAACACTTCTGCACCTCTCTAAACCCATGTAAACACCCGTAAACCCCTCTAAACCCAACTTAACCCTTCTGAACCTCAAAACCCCTCTAGACCAGTCTAAACCTCTCTAAATCCCTCCAAACACACCGGAATCCATCGGAACACCTCTATAGATGGCAAGATAGCGCCTGCCTGCGGCGACTTTTGCGTAGCGCCGGAAAATAAAAGGCTCAACTACGACTTCCAACAACGTACCTGGATCAGAAAAACGGCAGAAATCGGTGCCGTTTCGGAAAAAAACTGCTTGAGCACCTCAAGGCTCTCGCAATTTCGCGAACTCCCGCAGCTGCGGGAACCACGGACTTTAAACTTTACCACGCTGGCTGTGGAACTCCCGACCCGACTGAGGATCCCAGGGTCGGGAGGTACGTGGAGACCCCAGGATGACCTCCAGAGCCGACGGGCTGGATCTCCCAGGAACAACGGAGCTGAAACTGCTGACTTTGAGGGAACCCCCGTTCGTTACGGAGCTGGAGCTGCCGTCTGTGACGAAAACCCCGTTCCAGCGCAGGTCCGCAGAAACAGCAGGTACAGCAAGTACAGTACCTCGAAACAAAGGGGAAGCCTCCATTGTGTCCGGAAACGTGGCCGACGAGCAGGACTCCAGGTCAGAATGAAGCGCAGGGGATTTCGGCCCCCTCTCCCAACTATCCTACTGGCTAATGTACAGTCGCTTGAAAATAAAGTGGAGGACTTAAGGGCAAGACTGCTTTATCAAAGAGAGCTGAGGGAATGCTCTGTGTTCTGTTTCACAGAGACATGGCTCACCCCCAGCTCCCCAGATTCAGCGGTCCAGCCTGAAGGGTTCTTCATCCACCGTATGGACCGTACCCTGGCATCTGGGAAAGGGAGAGGAGGGGGCGTCTGCCTCATGGTCAACTCTGCGTGGTGTTCCGAAGTGGCAATCCTGTCCAACTCCTGCTCTCCACACCTCGAACATCTGGCGGTGAAGTACCGTCCCTTCTACCTCCCAAGAGAATTCACCTCCGTTACCCTGACTGCGGTCTACATCCCACCCCAGGCAGACGTCCGCCTGGCACTGGAGGAGCTGCACGCCGTGGTCAACAAACACCAGACGTCTTACCCCGAGGCATTTGCCACCATTGCTGGGGACTTCAATAAGGCGAACCTCAAGAAATCACTCCCCAACTTCCACCAACATGTCTCCTGCTGCACCAGAGGGCCTAGCACCCTCGACCACTGCTATACCACCATCAAGAATGCCTATCGTTCTATCCCTCGCCCTCACTTCGGTAAGTCCGACCATACGGGGTGCTGCTTCTTCCTGCCTACAGGCAGCAATTGAAGAGCGCACCCCAGAAGTGAGGGCAGCACAGAGCTGGTCGGGGGGTGGGGGTAGGGGGGCAGTAGAACAACTCCAGGACTGTTTGGATTATGTTGACTGTGCAATGTTCAAGGACTCGGCAACGGACTACAACGAATACGCCACAGTCGTTACAGACTTCATAAAGAAATGTGTGGAGGACTGCATCCCTACAAAAAACCTTCCGAGTGTTTCCCAATCAGAAACCTTGGATGACATTTGAGATCCGCACACTTCTAAAGTCCAGACACAGGGCATTCATGTCCGATGATACAGTGGCATACATGAATTCCAGATACGACCTTGGTAAGGCCATAAAAAGGCCAAAGGGACTTCTGCTCCAAACTGGAGGATGAGACAGATGTTCGGCAGCTGTGGCGGGGCCTGAATGCAATCACCTCCTACAAGGCGAAACCAGGAGGCAGCTCGAATGTCGGTGAAACATCACTCCCTGACGAGCTCAATGCGTTTTACGCACGCCTTGACAGGGAGAATACTGATGTGCCTTCCCGATCCCCCATTCGCTGTGATGGCATTTTAGTCTCAGTCACAAAGGCCGACGTCAGGAAATTCTTCAGAGGGGTGAAACACCGAACAGCACCTGGTCCTGATGGTATACCCGGTCGTGTTCTAAAAACCTGTGCGGACCAACTGGCGGGAGTTTTTACGGACATTTTCAACCTCTCACTTCTGAGGTCTGAGGTCCCCACCTGCTTTAAAAGGGCATCAATTATACCGGTGCCCAAGAAGAGTAATGTGACGTGCCTCAATTACTATCGACCAGTGGCACTAACGCCGGTGGTGATTAAGTACTTTGAGAGGCTGATCATGGAGCAAACCAACTCATACCCCGACAAAAACCTGGACCCACTGCAGTTTGCTTACCGCCACAACAGATCAACGGTGGATGTGATATCGCTGGCCCTCCACTCCGCACTGGACCACTTGGACAACAAAAACTCATATGCCAGGCTGTTATTCATCGATTACAGCTCGGCATTCAACACACTTATCCCCTCCAAACTGGTTACCAAACTCGCAGAACTGGGTCTCTGCGCATCCCTCTGCAACTGGATCCTCGACTTCCTCATCCACTGACCACAGTCTGTTCGTATTGGTAGAAATGTGTCAGCCTCGATAACAATCAGCACAGGAGCACATCAAGGCTGCGTGCTCAGCCCCCCTGCTGTACTCAATCTATACCCATGACTGCGTAGCCAACCACAGTGGGAACTCCATCATCAAGTTCGCTGAGAACACCATTGTTGAGGAACGTATCACTGATGGGGATGAGTCAGAGTACAGAAGAGAGATCGAACAACGGTCCAAATGGTGCCAGCGCTATAACCTGGCCCTCAACACCAGCAACACCAAGGAACTGAGTGTGGACTTTGGAAGGAGTAAGAGGGGGACCCACATCCCCATTTATATCAACGGGTCGATGGTTGAAAGGGTCAAGATCTTCAAATTCCTGATCGTGCACATCTCTGAATATCTTTCCTGGTCCGAGAACACTACAGCAATTATCAAAAAGCTCATCAGCGCCTCTACTTAGATTAGATTAGATTAGATTATTCCTTTAATAATCCTTTTTCAGGAAATTACAGTGCCACGACAGCTTCAAGACAAACATAACACCACGCTTTCATACATAACAAGTTAAAATACGTTAAAATACAAGTTAAAATACAATTAATTTAAAAAAAGTGCAGTTATTTAT
This sequence comes from Amblyraja radiata, assembly GCF_010909765.2. Lineage (NCBI taxonomy): Eukaryota > Metazoa > Chordata > Chondrichthyes > Rajiformes > Rajidae > Amblyraja > Amblyraja radiata. The sequence continues at coordinate 189,557 of NW_022630151.1, read as the reverse complement.
GCTCATTATAAAGTCTTATAGCAGCTGGTAAACAGGACTTCCTGTATCTCTCCGTTTTGCACATTGGTGCAATCAGCCTCTGGCTGAAGATGCTGCTCTTGATCACCTTCAGGGCATGGAGTGGGTGAGTGGGGTTTGTCATTATGGAACCTAGTTTATTTAGTGTTCTGGCCTCTGCCACCTGCTGGACCGTTCGTTGCTCAGCCCCGACCACTGAGCCGGCCTTCCTGATTAGTTTGTCCAATCTGTTTTTATCCGCTATACGGGCGCCATCTCCCCAACAGGCCACAGCAAAAAACAGAGCACTGGCCACCACTGAATGGTAGACACTGCACAGTAGGGGTTGGCAGATATTAAAAGACCTTAGCCTCCTTAAAAATACAGTCGGCTTTGTCCCTTCCTGTACACCGCCTCCATATGACACTTCCAGTTCAGCTCACTGTCAAGCTGCACCCCAAGGTACCTGTGATTAGCAACCACCTCCACCTCAGTGCCCTTAATGGTGATCGGCGTTGCTTGAGTCCTCCTCCTCCCCCTCCTAAAGTCCACCACTATCTCCTTTGTTTTTTTGGTGTTAAGATGGAGATTATTGTGTGCGCTCCACTCCACAAAGTTACTTATAATGTCTCTGTATTCCTCCTCATTGCCCCCTTTAATGAGGCCGACAACAGCTGTATCATCCGAAAACTTCTACAAAAAGCAGCTGTTGGTGTTCCATTGGAGATCCGCTGTGTAGATGGTAAACAGGAACGGAGCCAGCACAGTTCCTTGTGGAGCCCCTGTGCTGCTCAAGATGGTGCCCGAGACACTGTTCTGTAGGCGCACGTACTGTGGTCTGAGGGAAAGGTAATCCAAACACCACAGTACCAGTGATGGATCCACTTTCATCTTCTCCATCTTCTCCCCTAGCAGTCGGGGCTGAATAGTGTTGAAGGCGCTTGAAAAGTCAAAAAAAGTAATCCTTACAGATGCATCAGTAGTGTCCAAATGTGTGTACACCCTCTGCAGCATGTAAATGAGGGCATCATCGACACTGATGTTAGGCTGATATGCAAACTGTAAAGGATCCATGTGATTTGACACACTAGTCCTGATGTAGGAAAGGACAAGTCTCTCAAATGTCTTCATTATGTGAGAAGTGAGCGCTACTGGTCTGTAGTCATTGTAGAGAGTGGGATGGGTCTTCTTTGGAACAGGTACCAGGCAAGATGTTTTCCACAGCCTTGGAACCCTCTGTAGACGTAAGCTCAGGTTGAACAGGTGTGTTAGAATACCACACAGCTCTGAAGAGCAAGTCTTCAGTAGCCTTGGGCTGGTGTCATCAGGCCCCACTGCCTTCCCTGGCTTCAGTCTGCCCAGCATCACCTTGACCTGAGCAGTATAAAGAGTCATGGGTGGGGCTGCCGGTGGAGTGGGAGGTGGAAAGAGGGGACTTCGTACAGGTGACATCTCAGGAGTGATGGAGAGAGGGATGGGAGGTGGAGAGGAAGCAGCAATGGTCAGCAGACCAGGTGGGGGAGAAGATTACTGAGAAGATTACGGATAGTCGGTTTGTCAAGCAAGACTCTCTCTAACTTCTACAGGTGCACAGTAGAGAGCGTGCTGACTGGTTGCATCGTGGCTTGGTTCGGCAATTTGAGCGCCCTGGAAAGGAAAATATTACAAAACGTAGTAAACACTGCCCAATCCATCATCGGCTCTGACCTTCCTTCCATCGAGGGGCTTTATCGCAGTCGCTGCCTCAAAAAGGCTGGCAGTATCATCAAAGACCCACACCATCCAGGCCATACACTGATTATTAATAACTACTTTATGCTATTTACACTTTATCAGTTTGTTTTTAATTTTATTATTATTAATTTATTGAACATGTTAAAAAATACAAACACAAATAAACTTGTAAGCAATAAAAAAAGAAAATAAAACACAAAGGAAAACAAACAAATAAGTAACTCAATTAATACAAATAATATCGTTCATGTTCAAAAGTGGTAAGTGTAACGGGTATAGCTTGGACCCAATAGAGGCACAGAATCAGGCAGTTATAGTTGGTAATTAACTTTATTACGATACTGTAACACAGAGTAGTAACACAGGAATGGGTGCACCGTACTCACACAGAGGCTCAGGATTGAGCGAGGGTTCCGAAGAGGGGCAGGCAGGTTCGAACCCGTGTAGGCAGTCGAGAAATCGCTGGAGAGTCTTGCATGAATGCTGAGAACAATCTGGCTTTGCGTGAACGGTGAGGAATGTCTATATACCGGGTTAATTGGTGATCATTGCTTGTCCCAAGGCAAGAATGTAATTGTCCTATACAAGGACACATGACAATAAACTCACTTGAACTTGAACTTGAACTGAGTGCAACAGGTGAGGAGAGTTGGGCTGATGAGAGGGGAGTGGCAGGCAGGCAGGTGAGGAGAAGGAGGGACCGGTGGAAAAGTACTGGGAGGTGAAGTGGATGAGAATGAGGAGAGGGCAGACTGTGACAGAACCCTCCCCTCTAGGGACGGCTCCTGACGTCCCAAAACAAACAAAAAAACAATAAAGAAAATAAACCCAATCCCACGCAGAGTTGGGTGGGAGGAGGGGGACCGGAGGAGGGCTAATATTCGTCCGAGACATCCATGTCCGCATCCTCCTCCATAGCATCAGTGGAAAGCTCCGTCTCGTCGTCACTGGGCTCCTCAGACGGAAGAGGGGACAGAGTCTCAGGGGCGGCGACCCCTCTAGGAGTGGCGGGCTTGGACGGCTGGTCGGGATGACGCCGGTGAAACTCCCTGATGGGGGAGGCGTCCAGGATGTGTCGAGCAGGAATCCAGGACCTCTCCTCTGGACCGTAACCCTCACAATCGACCAAGTATTGGAGACCCCTCCCGCGACGGCGAGAGGGCAGGAGGCGGTGCACCGTAAAGGCGGGGCCTCCGTCGATGAGACGAGGAGGTGGAGGAGGAGGGACTGCGGGGACCAGGGAACTCTCCCGGACTGGCTTTACTCTGGACACGTGGAAAGTAGGACGGACCTGCATGGAACGAGGCAACTTGAGCCTCACAGCCGCTGGGTTGATGACCTTCTGGATCTCAAAGGGACCGATGAACTTGGCTGCCAACTTCTTGGACTCCATCCTCAAGGGAAGGTCCCGGGTCGCCAGCCACACCTTCTGGCCCGCGAGGTAGGTGGGGGCCTGGGTGCGGTGACGGTTGGCCGCCGTGGCGTAACGGTCCACGGAGCGGAGAAGAGCCGCCCTGGCTTGGGTCCACGTCCTGCGGCAGCGACGAATGGTGGCCTGGACGGACGGGCAGGAAACCTCTTTCTCCAACGCCGGGAACATTGGAGGCTGGAACCCGTAGGCACACTGGAAAGGGGAGAGCCCAGTGGCCGAGATTGTCAGGGTGTTGTGGGCGTACTCCACCCACAACAACTGCTGGGACCAGGGATGCTTGGACACCATACACCGCAGCGCCGTGTCCATCTCCTGATTCTTCTTTACAGTTTGGCCGTTGGACTGGGGATGAAATCCGGACGTCAGACTAACGGTGGTCCACACAAGCGTGCAATCTCCCTCCAGATTACAGAGGCAAACTGGGGTCCCCGTTCGGAAACCACATCGACGGGGAGACCATGGAGCCTGAAGACGTGGAGTAACATGAGCTCGGCAGTTTCCTTGGCTGACGGAAGCTTGGGCAGGGACACGAAGTGAGAGCCATCTTGCTAAATCTATCGACCACGGTCAGGATGGTGGTGTTCACCACTGGATGGGGGGCAGACCGGTAACGAAGTCCAGGGAGATGTGGGACCATCGTCGATGGGGTACAGGCATTGGAAGCAGATGACCCGCAGAAGCTTGGTGTGAGACCTTGTGCTGGTTGCAAACGGGACAGGCGTTGACAAACTCCCTAGTGTCCTCCTCCAGCGATGCCCACCAGAACCTCCGTAGCACCATCACCTTGGTCCGCTGAATGCCGGGATGACAGATGAGTCGAGAGCTGTGGGCCCACTGAAGGACGTCGGACCGCAGGGCGGAAACCACAAACAGGCGATCAGGAGGGCATGCGCTGGGTCCCGGCTGGTTCTCCTAGGCCGCCTTGACCCTCTCTTCCACTTCCCAGGTGAGGGAGGCAACCCTGTGCGAGGACGGGAGGATGGTGTTGGGGCCAGAGGCAGGCTCCTCCTTCGTCAAGAACTGTCGAGAGAGGGCCTCGTGCTTCACGTTGCAGGACCCAGGTCGGTAGGAGAGGGATACGTTGAAGCGGGTGAGGAAGAGAGACCAGCGGGCCTGACGAGGGTTGAACCTCTTTGCTGACTGGAGGTATTCAATGTTCTTGTGGTCAGTCCAAACCAAGAAAGGCTGCTCGGTTCCCTTCAGCCAGTAACGCCATTCCTCCAACGCCAAATTAACCGCCAACAGTTCTCGGTTGCCAATGTCATAATTCCTCTCAGCATGGGGTCAGACGTCGGGAGAAGAAGGAGCATGGATGGAGCTTCTGGTCCCCGGCAGCCCGCTGGGACAGAACAGCTCTCACCCCCACGTCGGAGGCGTCCACCTCCACCACGAACTGTCTCTCTGAGTCCGGAACTTGGAGGATGGGGGCCGATGTAAACCGTGTCTTGAGTGTCTGAAAAGCTTCGTCGGCCGCGGCAGACTACCGGAACGGAACCTAGGAGGAGGTGTGTGCCGTGAGTATTGCGGCCACAGTACTGTAGCCACGGATGAACCGTCGGTAAAAATTGGCGAACCCCAGGAAAATTTGGAGCTGCTTGCGGGAGTCAGGAACAGGCCAGGTGCTGACAGCAGAGACCTTGGCGGGGTCCATCTTGATGTTTCCTTGGCCAACGATGTATCCTAGGAAGGAGACTGACGGGGAGTGAAACTCGCACTTCTCAGCTTTAACGAAGAGCGAGTTCTCCAGGAGCCGATGTAGAACTGCCTGGACGTGGTGTACGTGTTCCTCCTTGGTCCGTGAAAAGATGAGGATGTCATTAAGATAAACGAACACGTACTTGTTCAACATGTCTCTGAGAAAGTCATTGACCAAAGCCTGGAAGACACCCAAAGGGCATCACCCGGTATTCATAATGTCCCGTGGGAGTGTTGAAGACGGTCTTTCACTCATCTCCCTCTTTGATGCGGACCAAGTGGTAGGCGTTGCGTAGATCCAACTTCGAAAAGATGGTGGCCCCCTCCAAGAGTTCGAAAGCAGAGGAGATGAGTGGGAGAGGGTAGAGATTCTTCACTGTGATGCCGTTGAGCCCCCGGTAATCTATGCAGGGACGCAGAGATTTGTCCTTCTTCTCCACGAAGAAGAACCCAGCCCCAGCAGCAGACGAGGAGGGACGGTTGGGACCAGCAGCCAATGAGTCGTTTATGAATTTCTCCATGGCGCCTCTCTCAGGGGCGGACAGGGAGTAAAGGCGATCCCTAGGAGGAGCGGAACCAGGCAGGAGGTCTATGGCGCAGACATAGGGCCGATGAGGAGGAAGGGAGGTGGCCCTAGACTTGCTAAAAATCTCCCCAAAGTCATGGTACTCGGCTTGGACCCCCGTCAGATCTGGAGCAGAATTGGAGCAGGTGGCCGGTTGAGGAGCTGAGGCTTGCTTCCGGCACACTTGGTGGCAGGAAGTGCTCCAACCCAAGATGACCCCCTTCCTCCAGTCGATGTTGGGGTTGTGTCTCCTCCCAGCCCTCAGCCCTCGGGCTCCTCCTCCTCCGTTTTCATTTCTTCTCCCCGCCACCCCCCATCAGTCTGAAGATAGGTTTCGGCCCGAAACCTTGCCTATTTCCTTCGGTCCATAGATGCTGTTGCACCCGCTGAGTTTCTCCAGCATTTTTGTGTACCTTCGATTTTCCAGCATCTGCAGTTCCTTCTCAAACAACTCTAAATCTATCGAAGCCACACTAAACCCCTTAAAACCCTCCAAACTACTCTAAACCCCTCTAAAGGCCTTTAAACCCCTCCAAGCCTCTCCAAATCCCTCAAACCACATCCAAACACCTCGAAACCCCTATGAACACTTCTAAACCCCCCTGAACCATTCTAAACCCCTGTAAACTCTGGAAATCCCTCGATGCCATTTTAAATCCCTCATAACACCTCGAAACTCCTCCAAACCTCTCTAAGCTCATCTAAACCCCTCCAAGTCCCTCAAATCCTTCTAGACCATTCTAAACCCCTCGAAACCCCCGTAAACCACTCCAACACCCCCAAAAACCTGAAAACCCATCTTATCTATTCTAAACCCCTCTACACCGTTCTAACCCTTCTAAACCCCTTGAACACCTTCTAATCCCTCTATACCCGTCTGAACTGCACCAACCCCATCTCAAGCCCTCTAAACCCCACCAAAACCCTCTAACCCTCTCTAAACCCCTCTAATGCCCTATAAACACATCTAAATCCATCTAAACCCATCTAAATCCCATTAAACAAATATAAACCCCTCTAAACCCTTTGAAAACTTTTCTAAACCCTCTATACAGCACTCCACTCCATCAAACCCCTCTAAAGCCCTATAAAGCCATCTAAAGCCCTCTAAATCCATTTAAACACCTCTTATCCCCCTAAGCATTCCTTTAAATTCCTCTAAAGCGCGTTCAACCCATCTACACCCGTCTAAACATCTCGAAGCCCATGTAAACCAATCTAAGCACGTCTAAACCCATCTAAACCCCTCTAAACCTATCTAAACCGCTCCAAACCCCTCTAAATCCCTATGCATCTCTCTAAACCCCTCTAAGCCAGAAAACCTCTCGTAATATCTCTGAAACCCATCGTAACCCCTCAAACACCTCTAATCCCTTCAAACCCCTCTAACCCCTTCTAAACCAGTCTAAACTAAAGACCTACAAAACCCTCTAAATCCCTCTATACCACTCCAAACCCCACTACACCCCTCTATCCACTTCTAACCACCTAAACCCCCCCCAAACCCCTCAAAAGCCCTCTAAGCCACTTGACACTTCTCTAAACTCCACTAACGCCCTCGAAACCCTTCTGAACTTCTCTAAACCTCTCACAACCCTTATAACGCTCTCTAATTGAATAACACTCTCTAATCCCCTCGAAACGCTTCGAAAACCCTTAAACCCTTCTAAATCATTCGTAACACCGAAACATCCCTCTAAACCCTTCTAAACCCGTCTAAGACCGTCTAAACGCCTCTAAATCCATCGAACCCCCTCGAAACTCCTCGAAACCCCTCTAAACCATTCTAACAGCCTCTAGCCCCCTTTAAACCACTCCAAACCCATTTAAACCCATCTAAACCCCTCTAATCCGCTCTTCCCACTTCTAAACCCTTCTTAACACATCGAACCCACTGTTAACCGCTCTACACCACTCTAAAGCCGTATATACCCAGCTGAGCCCCTCTAAATCTCTCTAAATTCCTCTAAAACCCTATAACGCCCTCAAAACACATCTAAACCTCACGAACACCCTCGAAACACCTCGAAACATCTTGTAAGCCCTCTAAACCCATCTACAACCCTCCAGCACCACTATTCCTCTCTACACACCTCTACACCCATCCAAACCCCTCTAAAGCCCGCTAAACCCCTCTAAACCCTCTATACACCTCTAATGCCCTCTAAACCTCGAAATCCCTCTGAACCACTCGATACCCATCTAAACCCCTCTAAACCCATCTAACCCCCTCTAACCCGCTCTTCCCACTTCTAAATCCCTCCAAACCCACTTCTACCCCGCTCTACCCACTTCTAAACCCCGCTGAACCGCTCTCAACCCCTCCAAAACACTCTAAATCCTCTTAATCCCTTTAGCCCTCCACTCCAAATCCCGACAAATCCCTCCAAACCATTCTAAACCACAGTAACCCCCTCTAAAACATTCCAAGCCCTACGAAACCCCTCGAAACACAAGGACACACCTTGAAACCTCTCTAAACACCTCTAAACCCCTCTAACCCCACTGTACCTATCGAAACCCATCTACACCCCTCCAAACACCTTCTAAAGCCCTCTAAACAACTAGAGTCATCTGCACTCCTCTAAATCCCCCCGTACACCTCTAATCACATCGAAACCCCTTTAAACCCATCTAAACCCCAGCAAACGCCCCGAAACCCCTGTAAATCCCTCTAATCTCATTTATAGCCTTCTGATCCCCTCTAAACCACGCTAAACTCCTCAAAACACCTGTAAACCTGTAAGCACTCTAATCCCACTATACCCCTCCTTAACCCCTCTAAACCCCTCCACATCCCCTCTAAAGCTCTCTCAACCACTCTGAACCCATCTAAACCCCTCTAACCCCTCCCGCTCCCTTTAAATCACTGTACACACCTCTCAACTCCTATACACCTCTGTAAACCCCATCTAAACCCCTCTAACCCCCTCTAAACCCCTCTAAGCCCATGTAAACCACTGTAAGCACTCTGTAAATGCATGTAAACGCCTCTAAACACCTCTATACACCTCTACACCCCGCTAAATCCCTCTAACAGTTCTAAACCACTCTGAATCCCTATAACCCCCCTGTAAACCCCTCTAAACATCTCCAAACCCCTCTGAACCTTATCTAAACGTCTCGAAACGTTTCTAAACTCCTTACAACCACTGCAAACACCTCTAAACCTCTCTAACCCCTGTAAACTCCTCTAACCCCACCAAAACGCTCAAAACATCTCCAAACCCATCTAAACCCTTCCAAACCCCATTAGACACCACTAAATCATGTCTAAACACATCTAAACCCATTCAAACCCCGCTAGACACCTCTAAACCATTTCTAAACCATTCCACCCACTCTCATCTACTCTAATCCACCCCACATCCGTTCTAAACCACTCTAAACTCCTCAAAACCCCTCTAAACCTCTCCACCCCCTCTAAACCATTCTAAACACATCCACACCAATTTCAGCACTTCTAAACCCCTCACCACACGTCTGAACCGCTCAAAACTCCTCCAAACCCCTCCAACCACCTCGAAATATATCTATACCCTTCTAAACCCCCTCAAAACACGTCCAAACAACTCTAAAACCCTCCAAACCACTCTAAACCCCTCTAAAGGCCGTTAAACCCTCCCAACCCTCCCAAGCCCCTCCAAACCCCTCTAAGCACATCCAAACACCTCACAACCTCTATGAACCCTAAACCCCCTGAGCCATTTTAAACCCCTCGAATCCCCCCTGTAAACTCTCGAAATCCCTCGACACCATTTTAAATCGCTCATAACACTTCGAAACTCCACCAAACCTCTCTAAACTCATCTAATCCCCTCCAAACTCCTCAAATCCCTCCAGACCATTATTAACCCCTCAAACACCTCATAACCCCCCTAAACCCCTCCAAACCCCCCCCCCAAACACCTCTATACCCCTCTTATCTATTGTAAACCCCTATCCACCCCTCTAAACTGTACTAACCCCGCTAAACCCATTGCAAACTCTCTATTCCCTCTATACCCCTCTACACTCCACCAAACACCTCGAAATCCCGCTAAACCCGTCACAATGCCTTTAAACACCTCTAAACACATCTAAACCCATCTAAACATCTCTAACCACATCTAAACCAATCTAAACCCGTTTAAACCCGTTTAAACCATTCAAAACCCGTCCAAACCGATCCAAACCAATCTCAATACATCAGCACCCTCTAAGTCCCTCGAAACCCCTCGAAACCATTCGAAACCTCTCTGACACCCTCGAAACCGCAATGCATAATAAACCACTCGAAACGCCTCGATATACCTCGAAACCCCTCGTAGCCCCTCATAACCCTTCGAAACCCTCTAAACTCCTCTAATCCCCTCTAGCACCCGCTAACCCCCTCCAACCCCCACTAAACTACTCGAAACACCTCTACAACCCTCTTAATTCCTCCAAACGAAACCCCATAAACCCCAGCTAACCACTTCTAACCCCCTCAACACCCCTGTAAACCCCTCGAAACTCCTCTAAACTTCACTAACGCCCTCTAACATCATCTCAACCACTTTAAACCCCTCACAACCTTTTTCACACTCTCTAATCCCCTCTAAACCCCTCGAAATCCTTCCATCCCTCTAAACCCTCTTAAATCATTCGTAACCCCCTAAAACCCCTCTAAACCTCTCTCAACCCTTCTTAGCCCCTCGAAACCCCTATAAACACCTCTAAACCATTTTACCCGCCTGTAGTCCTCTCTAAACCCATTTAAACCCATCGAATCCCCTCTAACCCGCTCAACCCACTTCTAAACCACTGTTAATCCATCTATACCCGTCTAAACCCCTTGAAACACCTCAACACCCCTCTAAAGCCCTCTAAAGCCCGGTAAACCCCTGTAAACCCCTCTAAACGCCGCTAATCCCGTCGAAATCCCCCAGCCCAACTCGAACCGCCTCTAAACACCTCGAAGCCCCTCTTAACCCCTATAGTCCCATCTATACCCCTTTAAACTCATCGAAACCCATCTAAACACCTTTAAACCCCTCAAACCCATGAACATCCCTCAAAACACATCTAAACCCATCTAAACCACATCGCCACATCTTCCCATCTCCCCCCATGTCTGCCTTCCGCAAAGACCGCTCCCTCCGTAACTTCCTTGTCAATTGTTCCCTTCCCTCCCGTACCACCCCCTCCCCGGGCACTGTCCAAACGCAAGAGATGCAACACCTGTCCCTTTACCTCCCCCCTCGACTCCATTCAAGGACCAAAGCAGTCGTTCCGGATGCGACAGAGGTTCAACTACATCTCTTCTAAACTCATCTATTGCATCCGCCGCTCTAGATGTCAGCTGATCTACATCGGCGAGACTAAGCGGAGGCACGATCGTTTCGCCGAATACCTCCGCTCGGTCCGCAAGAACCTATCTGACCTCCCGGTGGCTCAGCACTTCAACTCCCCCTCCAATTCCCCATCCGACCTCTGTGTCCTGGGTCTCCTCCATGACCAGAGTGAGCAACACCGGAAATTGGAGGAACAGCACCTCATATTCCGCTTGGGGAGTCTGCATCCTGCGGACATGAAAATTGAATTATCCCAATTATGTTAGCCCTTGCTGTCTCCTCCCCTCCCTCAGCCCTCGGGATGTCTCCTCCCAGCCCTCAGCCCTCGGGATGTCTCCTCCCAGCCCTCAGCCCTCGGGATGTCTCCTCCCAGCCCTCAGCCCTCGGGCTCCTCCTCCTCCGTTTTCATTTCTTCTCCCCGCCACCCCCCATCAGTCTGAAGATAGGTTTCGGCCCGAAACCTTGCCTATTTCCTTGGGTCCATAGATGCTGTTGCACCCGCTGAGTTTCTCCAGCATTTTTGTGTACCTTCGATTTTCCAGCATCTGCAGTTCCTTCTCAAACAACTCTAAATCTATCGAAGCCACACTAAACCCATTAAAAACCCTCCAAACTACTCTAAATCCCTCTAAAGGCATTTAAATCCCTCCAAGCCCCTCCAAATCCCTCTAAGCACATCTAAACCACATCCAAACATCTCGAACCCCCTATGAACCCTTCTAAATTCCCCTGAACCCTTCTAAACCCCTCGAATCCCCCTGTAAACTCTGGAAATCCCTGGATACCATTTTAAATCCCTCATAACACCTCGAAACTCCTCCAAACCTCTCTAAGCCCATCTAATCCCCTCCAAGCCCTCCAAACCATTATAGACCATTCTAAACCCCTCAAAACCCTCGAAACCACTCCAACCCCCCCAAAAAGCACTAAACCCCTCTTATCTATTCTAAACCCCTCTAACCCGTTCTAACCCCTCTAAACCCCTTGAAAACCTTCTAATCCCTCTATACCCCTCTGCACTCCACCAAACCCATCTCAAGCCATCTAAACCCCACCAAAACCCTCTAAACCTCTCTAACCAACTCTAATGCCCTATACACACCTCTAAATCCCTCTAAACCCCTCTAAATCCCTTTAAACAACTATAAACCCCTCTAAAGCCCTCTAAACCCTTTGAAATTTTTTCTAAACCCTCTATACAGCACACCACTCCACCAAACCCGTCTAAAGCCCTCTAAAGCCATTTAAACACCTCTTATCCCCTAACCATTCCTCTAAATTCCTCTAAAGCGCTGTCAACCCATCTAAACCCGTCTAAACATCTCGATCCCCATCTAAACCAATCTAAGCACATCTAAACCCATCTAAACCCCTCTAAACCCTTCCAAACCCCAGTAAATGCCTCTGCATCCCTTTAACCCCCCCCCCTAAGCCAGAAAGCCCCTCGAAATATCTCTGAAACCCTCGTAACTCCTGTAAACTTCTAAACCCGTCGATACACTTCGAAATTCCTCGAAACCCCTCGTAACCCCTCAAAACCTTTCGAAACCCCTCTAAACACCTCTAATCGCCTCAAATCCCTCTAACCCCTTCTAAACCCGTCTAAATTAAAGACCTACAATACACTCTAAATCCCTCTAAACACCACTACACCCCTCTATCCACTTCTAACCACCTCAAAACCCCTCCAAACCTCTCAAAAGCCCTCTAAGTCACTAGACACTTCTCTAAACTCCACTAACGCCCTCGAAACCATTCTGATCTTGTCTAAACCCCGCACAACCCGTATAACACTCTTTAATTGAATAACACTCTCTAATCTCCTCGAAACGCTTCGAAATCCCTCGAACCCTTCTAAATCATTCGTAACACCTAAAAATCCCTCTAAACCCATCTAAACCCGTCTAAGCCCTTCTAAACGCCTCTAAACCCATCGAACCTCCTCTAAACCCATCGACACCTTTCTCAGCCACTAGCCCACTTTAAACCCCTCCAAACACATTTAAACACATCGAAACCACTGTTAACCGTTCTAAACTCCTCTAAACCACTCTAAAGCCGTATATACCCAGCTGAGCCCCTCTAAATCTCGCTAAATTCCTCTAAAACCGTATAAAGCCTTCAAAACACATCTAAACCTCACGGACCCCCTCGAAACCACTCGAAACCCCTTGTAAGCCATCTAAACCCCTCTAAAACCCTCCAACACCACTATACATCTCTACACACCTCTACACACATCCAAACCCCTCTGAAGCCCTCTAAACCCCTCTAAATCCTCTAAAGCCTTCTATACACCTCTAATGCCCTCTAAACCTCGAAATCCCTCTAAACCACTCGATACCCCTCGAAACCCACTTCTATCCCGCTCTATCCACTTCTAAACCCCGCTGAACCGCTCTCAACCCCTCCAAAACACTCTAAAATAATCTTAAATCCTTTAGCCCTCCGCTCCAAACCCCGACAAATCCCTGCAAAGCATTATAAACCACTGTAACCCCCTCTAAAACATTCCAAACCCTACGAACCCCTCGAAACACCAGGACACCCCTTTAAACACCTCTAAACCTCTCTAAACACCTCTAACCCCACTATACCCCTCGGAACCCATCTACACCCCTCCAAACCCCTTATAAAGCCCTCTAAACAACTAATCTACATTTCTCTAAATCCCTCCGTACACCTCTAATCACATCGAAACCCCTTTAAACCCATCTAAACCCCAGCAAACGCCCCGAAACCCCTGTAAATCCCTCTAATCTCCTTTATAGCACTCTGATCCACTCTAAACCACGCTAAACTCCTCTAAACACATGTAAACCTGTAAGCACTCGAATCCCATTATACCCCTCCTTAACCTCTCTAAACCCCTCCACATCCCCTCTAAAGCTCTCTCAACCACTCTGAACCCATCTAAACCCCTCTAACCCCTCCAGCTCCCTTTAAATCACTGTACACACCTCTCAACTCCTCTACACCCCTGTAAACCCCATCTAAACCGCGCTAAACCCATCTAAACCCCTCTAAGCCCCTGTAAACCACCGTAAGCCCTCTGTAAATGCATGTAAACCACCGTAACCCCTATGTAAATGCATGTAAACCCCTCTAAACACCTCTATACACCTCTACACCCCGCTAAATCCCTCTAATCGTTCTAAACCACTCTGAACCCTTATAAAAACCTGTAAACCCCTCTAAACATCTCCAAACCCCTCTGAACCTTATCTAAACGTCACGAAACGTTTCTAAACCCCTTACAACCACTGCAAACACCTCTAAACCTCTCTAACACCTCTAAACTCCTCTAACCCCACCAGCACCCTCAAAACATCCGCAAACCCATCTAAACCCTTCCAAACCCCATTAGACACCACTAAATCATATCAAAACACATCTAAACCCCTCCAAACCCCGCTAGACACCTCTAAACCATATCTAAACCATTCCAACCCACTCTCATCTACATTAATCCATCCCACATCCGTTCTAAACCACTCTCAAACTCCATAAAACCCCTCTAAACTCCTCTCCACCCCCTCTAAACCACTCTAAACACATCCACACCAATTTCAGCTCGTCTAAAGCCTTAAACACACCTCTAAACCGCTCAAAACACCTCCAAACCCCTTCCAACCACCTTTAAATATATCTATAACCTTCTAAACCCCCTCCAAACACGTCCAAACAACACTAAAACCCTTCAAACCACTCTAAACCCCTCTAAAGGCGGTTTAACCCACCCAAGCCCCTCCAAACCCCTCTAAGCACATCCAAACACCTCAAAACCTCTATGAACCCTTCTAAACTCCCTGAGCCATTTTAAACCCCTCGAATCCCCCTGTAAACACTCGAAATCCCACGAAACCATTTAAAATCGCTCATAACACTTCGAAACTTCACCAAACCACTCTAAACTCATCTAATCCCTACAAATTCCTCAACTCCCTCCAGACCATTATAAACCCCTCAAACCCCTCATAACCCCCCTAAACCCCTCCAAACCCCTCCCAAAACACCTCTAAACCCCTCTTATCTATTGTAAACCCCCCTCCACCCTTCTAAACTGTTCTAACCCATCTTAACCCATTTCAAACGCTCTAATCCCTCTAGACCCCTCTACACTCCACCAAACACCTCGGAATCCCACTAAACCCGTCAAAATGCCTTTACACACCTCTAAACACATTTAAACCCGTCTAAACATCTCTAACCACATCTAAACCAATCTAAAACCGTCTAAACCCGTTTAAACCCTTCTAAACCCGTCCAAACCGCTCCAAACCAATCTCAATCCCTCAGCACCCTCTAAATTCCTCGAAACCCCTAGAACCCATTCGAAACCTCTCTGAAACCGTCGAAACCCCAATGCCTACTAAACCCCTTGAAACGCATCGAAATCCCTCGAAACTCTTCGTAACCCCTCGAAACCCTTCGAAACCCTCTAAACTCCTCTAATCCCCTCTAACCTCCTCTAACCCCCTCCAAACCCCACTAAACTACTCTAAACACCTCCACAACCCTCTTAATTCTAAACGAAACCACACTAAACCCCATCTAACCACTTATAACCCCCTCAAAACCCCTCGAAACCCCTCGAAACTCCTCTAAACTTCACTAACGCCCTCGAATATCATCTCAACCACTTTAAACACCTCACAACCTTTCTCACACTCTTTAATCCCCTCTAAACCCATCGAAATCCTTCGATCCCTCTAAACCCTTCTAAATCATCCGTAACCCTCTAAACATCTCTAAACCCTTCTTAGCCCCTCTAAACCCCTCTAAACACCTCTAAACCATTTTACCCGCCTCTAGTCCAGTCTAAACCCATTTAAACCCATCGAATCCCCTCTAACCCGCTCTACCCACTTCTAAACTCTTCTTAACCCATCTAAACCACTGTTAATCCATCTATACCCGTCTATTGGTTAATAAGGTTAAACTTTGGTTAAGAAGGTTAAACTTTGGTTAAGAAGGTTAAACTGTTGGGTATAAATGCAGGAATAGCAAGATGGATTCAGCAGTGGCTGAATGGGAGAAACCAGAGTGTAATGGTGGATGGCTGTTTGTCGGGTTGGAGGCAGGTGACTAGTGGGGTGCCTCATGGATCTGTGTTGGGTCCTTTGTTGTTTGTCATGTACATCAATGATCTGGATGAAGGGGTGGTAAATTGGATTAGTAAGTATGCAGATGATACCAAGATAGGGGGTGTTGTGGATAATGAAGAGGATTTCCAAAGTCTACAGAGTGATTTAGGCCATTTGGAAAAATGGGCTGAAAGATGGCAGATGGAGTTTAATGCTGATAAATGTGAGGTGTTACACCTTGGCAGGACAAATCAAAATAGGACGTACATGATAAATGGTAGGGAATTGAAGAATACAGTTGAACAGAGGGATCTGGGAATAACCGTGCATAGTTCCTTGAAGGTGGAATCTCATATAGATAGGGTGGTAAAGAAAGCTTTTGGTATGCTAGCCTTTATAAATCAGAGCATTGAGTATAGAAGCTGGGATGTAATGTTAAAATTGTACAAGGCATTGGTGAGACCAAATCTGGAGTATGGTGTACAATTTTGGTCGCCCAATTATAGGAAGGATGTCAACAAAATAGAGAGAGTACAGAGGAGATTTACTAGAATGTTGCCTGGATTTCAACAACTAAGTTACAGAGATAGGTTGAACAAGTTAGGTCTTTATTCTTTGGAGCGCAGAAGGTTAAGGGGGGACTTGATAGAGGTCTTTAAAACGATGAGAGGGATAGAAAGAGTTGATGTGATCAAGCTTTTCCCTTTGAGAATAGGGAAGATTCAAACAAGAGGACATGACTTCAGAATTAAGGGACAGAAGTTTAGGGGTAACATGAGGGGGAACTACTTTACTCAGAGAGTGGTAGCGGTGTGGAATGAGCTTCCAGTGGAAGTGGTGGCGGCAGGTTCGTTGGTATCATTTAAGAATAAATTGGATAGGCATATGGATGAGAAGGGAATGGAGGGTTATGGTATGAGTACAGGCAGGTGGGACTAAGGGGAAAAATTGTTCGGCGCGGACTTGTAGGGCCGAGATGGCCTGTTTCCGTACTGTAATTGTTATATGTTATATGTTATATGTTATAAATCCCTTGAAACACCTTAAAACCCCTCTAAAGCCCTCTATCCCCGGTAAACCCCCGTAAACCCCTATAAACGCCGCTAATCCCGTCGAAATCCCCCCAGCCCATCTCTAACCGCCAATAAACACCTCGAAGCCCCTCTTAACCCCTATAGTCCCATCTAAACACCTTTAAACTCCTCGAAACGCATCTAGACACTTTAAACCCCTCAAACCCATGAAAATCCCTCAAAACTCATCTAAACCCATCTAAACCGGTCTAAACATCTCAAAATCAATCTAAACCAATCTAAACCCATCTAAACCCGTCGCAACATCTCTAAACAAATCTTAACCTATCTAAACCCGTCTAAACCCGTTTAAACACATCTAGTCCCGTCCAACCCGCTCCAAACCAATCCCTCTGCACCCATCTAAATCCCTCGAAACCCCTCGAAACCATTCCAAACCCCTATGTCCACTACACCCCTCGAAATCCCTCGAAACCACTCGAAACCCCTCGTAATCCAAAGGGTTTCTACAGCTATATTAATAGCAAAAGGATAACGTGGGATAAAATTGGTTCATTGGAGAGACAGAGTGGACAGCTATCTGCAGAGCCAAAAGAGATGGGGGAGATATTGAACAATTTATTTTCTTCGGTATTCACCAAGGAGAAGCATATTGAATTATGTGAGGTAAGGGAAACTAGTAGAGTAGCTATGGATACTATGAGTTTCAAAGTAAAAGAAGTACTGACACTTTTGAAAAATATAAAAGTGGACAAGTCTCCAGGTCCTGACAGGATATCCCCTAGGACATTGAGGGAAGTTAGTGTAGAAATAGCCGGGGCTATGACAGAAATATTTCAAATGTCATTAGAAACGGGAATAGTCCCCGAGGATTGGCGTACTGCGCATGTTGTTCCATTGTTTAAAAGGGTGTCTAAGAGTAAACCTAGCAATTATAGACCCGTTAATTTGACTTCAGTGGTGGGCAAATTAATGGAAAAGATACTTAGAGATAATATATATAAGCATCTGGATAAACAGGGTCTGATTAGGAACAATCAACATGGATTTGTGCCTGGAAGGTCATGTTTGACTAATCTTCTTGAATTTTTTGAAGAGGTTACTAGGGAAATTGACGAGGGTAAAGCAGTGGATGTTGTCTATATGGACTTTAGTAAGGTCTTTGACAAGGGAGGTTGGTTAAGAAGTTTCAACTGTTGGGTATAAATGCAGGAATAGCAAGGTGGATTCAACAGTGGCTGAATGGGAGAAGCCAGATGGTAATGGTGGATGGCTGTTTGTCGGATTGGAGGCAGGTGACTAGTGGGGTGCCTCAGGGATCTGTGTTGGGTCCTTTGTTGTTTGTCATGTACATCAATGATCTGGATGAAGGGGTGGTAAATTGGATTAGTAAGTATGCAGATGATACCAAGATAGGGGGTGTTGTGGATAATGAAGAGGATATCCAAAGTCTACAGAGTGATTTAGGCCATTTGGAAAAATGAGCTGAAAAATGGCAGATGGAGTTTAATGCTGATAAATGTGAGGTGCTACACCTTGGCAGGACAGATCAAAATAGGACGTACATGGTAAATGGTAGGGAATTGAAGAATACAGTTGAACAGAGGGATCTGGGAATAACCGTGCATAGTTCCTTGAAGGTGGAATCTCATATAGATAGGGTGGTAAAGAAAGGTTTTGGTATGCTAGCCTTTATAAATCAGAGCATTGATTATAGAAGCTGGGATGTAATGTTAAAATTGTACAAGGCATTGGTGAGACCAAATGTGGAGTATGGTGTACAATTTTCGTCGCCCAATTGTAGGAAGGATGTCAACAAAATAGAGAGAATACAGAGGAGATTTACTAGAATGTTGCCTGGGTTTCAACAACTAAGTTACAGAGATAGGTTGAACAAGTTAGGTCTTTATTCTCTGGAGCGCAGAAGGTTAAGGGGGGACTTGATAGAGGTCTTTAAAATGATGAGAGGGATAGACAGAGTTGATGTGATCAAGCTTTTCCATTTGAGAATAGGGAAGATTCAAACAAGAGGACATGACTTCAGAATTAAGGGACAGAAGTTTAGGGGTAACATGAGGGGGAGCTTCTTTACTCAGAGAGTGGTAGCGGTGTGGAATGAGCTTCCAGTGGAAGTGGTGGCGGCAGGTTCGTTGGTATCATTTAAGAATAAATTGGATAGGCATATGGATGAGAAGGGAATGGAGGGTTATGGTATGAGTACAGGCAGGTTGGACTAAGGGAAAACAATTGTTCGGCGCGGACTTGTAGGGCCGAGATGGCCTGTTTCCGTACTGTAATTGTTATATGTTATATGTTATATGTTATAAATCCCTTGAAACACCTTAAAACCCCTCTAAAGCCCTCTATCCCCGGTAAACCCCCGTAAACCCCTCTAAACGCCGCTAATCCCGTCGAAATCCCCCCAGCCCATCTCTAACCGCCAATAAACACCTCGAAGCCCCTCTTAACCCCTATAGTCCCATCTAAATCCCTTTAAACTCCTCGAAACGCATCTAGACACTTTAAACCCCTCAAACCCATGAAAATCCCTCAAAACTCATCTAAACCCATCTAAACCGGTCTAAGCATCTCAAAATCAATTTAAACCAATCTAAACCCATCTAAACCCGTCGCAACATCTCTAAACAAATCTAAACCTATCTAAACCCGTCTAAACCCGTTTAAACCCATCTAGACCCGTCCAACCCGCTCCAAACCAATCCCTCTGCACCCATCTAAATCCCTCGAAACCCCTCGAAACCATTCCAAACCCCTATGTCCACTAAACCCCTCGAAATCCCTCGAAACCACTCGAAATCCCTCGTAATCCAAAGGGTTTCTACAGCTATATTAATAGCAAAAGGATAACGTGGGATAAAATTGGTCCATTGGAGAGACAGAGTGGACAGCTATCTGCAGAGCCAAAAGAGATGGGGGAGATATTGAACAATTTATTTTCTTCGGTATTCACCAAGGAGAAGCATATTGAATTATGTGAGGTAAGGGGAACTAGTAGAGTAACTATGGATACTATGAGTTTCAAAGTAA
Organism: Amblyraja radiata; assembly: GCF_010909765.2. NCBI lineage: Eukaryota > Metazoa > Chordata > Chondrichthyes > Rajiformes > Rajidae > Amblyraja > Amblyraja radiata. The sequence goes on along the minus strand of NW_022630151.1, from coordinate 169,650 downwards.
AAGAAGTACTGACACTTTTGAAAAATATAAAAGTGGACAAGTCTCCATGTCCTGACAGGATATCCCCTAGGACATTGAGGGAAGTTAGTGTAGAAATAGCCGGGGCTATGACAGAAATATTTCAAATGTCATTAGAAACGGGAATAGTCCCCGAGGATTGGCGTACTGCGCATGTTGTTCCATTGTTTAAAAGGGTGTCTAAGAGTAAACCTAGCAATTATAGACCAGTTAATTTGACTTCAGTGGTGGGCAAATTAATGGAAAAATTACTTAGAGATAATATATATAAGCATCTGGATAAACAGGGCCTCATTAGGAACAATCAACATGGATTTGTGCCTGGAAGGTCATGTTTGACTAATCTTCTTGAATTTTTTGAAGAGGTTACTAGGGAAATTGACGAGGGTAAAGCAGTGGATGTTGTCTATATGGACTTTAGTAAGGTCTTTGACAAGGGAGGTTGGTTAAGAAGTTTCAACTGTTGGGTATAAATGCAGGAATAGCAATGTGGATTCAACAGTGGCTGAATGGGAGAAGCCAGAGGGTAATGGTGGATGGCTGTTTGTCGGATTGGAGGCAGGTGACTAGTGGGGTGCCTCAGGGATCTGTGTTGGGTCCTTTGTTGTTTGTCACGTTCATCAATGATCTGGATGAAGGGGTGGTAAATTGGATTAGTAAGTATGCAGATGATACCAAGATAGGGGGTGTTGTGGATAATGAAGAGGATATCCAAAGTCTACAGAGTGATTTAGGCCATTTGGAAAAATGAGCTTAAAGATGGCAGATGGAGTTTAATGCTGATAAATGTGAGGTGCTACACCTTGGCAGGACAAATCAAAATAGGACGTACATGGTAAATGGTAGGGAATTGAAGAATACAGTTGAACAGAGGGATCTGGGAATAACCGTGCATAGTTCCTTGAAGGTGGAATCTCATATAGATAGGGTGGTAAAGAAAGGTTTTGGTATGCTAGCCTTTATAAATCAGAGCATTGATTATAGAAGCTGGGATGTAATGTTAAAATTGTACAAGGCATTGGTGAGACCAAATCTGGAGTATGGTGTACAATTTTGGTCGCCCAATTGTAGGAATGATGTCAACAAAATAGAGATAATACAGAGGAGATTTACTAGAATGTTGCCTGGGTTTCAACAACTAAGTTACAGAGATAGGTTGAACAAGTTAGTTCTTTATTCTCTGGAGCGCAGAAGGTTAAGGGGGGACTTGTTAGAGGTCTTTAAAATGATGAGAGGGATAGACAGAGTTGATGTGATCAAGCTTTTCCCTTTGAGAATAGGGAAAATTCAAACAAGAGGACATGACTTCAGAATTAAGGGACAGAAGTTTAGGGGTAACATGAGGGGGAACTTCTTTACTCAGAGAGTGGTAGCGGTGTGGAATGAGCTTCCAGTGGAAGTGGTGGCGGCAGGTTCGTTGGTATCATTTAAGAATAAATTGGATAGGCATATGGATGAGAAGGGAATGGAGGGTTATGGTATGAGTACAGGCAGGTGGGACTAAAGGAAAACAATTGTTCGGCGCGGACTTGTAGGGCCGAGATGGCCTGTTTCCGTACTGTAATTGTTATATGTTATATGTTATATGTTATAAATCCCTTGAAACACCTTAAAACCCCTCTAAAGCCCTCTATCCCCGGTAAACCCCCGTAAACCCCTCTAAACGCCGCTAATCCCGTCGAAATCCCCCCAGCCCATCTCTAACCGCCAATAAACACGTCGAAGCCCCTCTTAACCCCTATAGTCCCATCTAAACCCCTTTAAACTCCTCGAAACGCATCTAGACACTTTAAACCCCTCAAACCCATGAAAATCCCTCAAAACTCATCTAAACCCATCTAAACCGGTCTAAGCATCTCAAAATCAATCTAAACCAATCTAAACCCATCTAAACCCGTCGCAACATCTCTAAACAAATCTAAACCTATCTAAACCCGTCTAAACCCGTTTAAACCCATCTAGACCCTTCCAACCCGCTCCAAACCAATCCCTCTGCACCCATCTAAATCCCTCGAAACCCCTCGAAACCATTCCAAACCCATATGTCCACTAAACCCCTCGAAATCCCTCGAAACCACTCGAAACCCCTCGTAATCCAAAGGGTTTCTACAGCTATATTAATAGCAAAAGGATAACGTGGGATAAAATTGGTCCATTGGAGAGACAGAGTGGACAGCTATCTGCAGAGCCAAAAGAGATGGGGGAGATATTGAACAATTTATTTTCTTCCGTATTCACCAAGGAGAAGCATATTGAATTATGTGAGGTAAGGGAAACTAGTAGAGTAGCTATGGATACTATGAGTTTCAAAGTAAAAGAAGTACTGATCCTTTTGAAAAATATAAAAGTGGACAAGTCTCCAGGTCCTGACAGGATATCCCCTAGGACATTGAGGGAAGTTAGTGTAGAAATAGCCGGGGCTATGACAGAAATATTTCAAATGTCATTAGAAACGGGAATAGTCCCCGAGGATTGGCGTACTGCGCATGTTGTTCCATTGTTTAAAAAGTTGTCTAAGAGTAAACCTAGCAATTATAGACCAGTTAATTTGACTTCAGTGCTGGGAAAATTAATGGAAAATATACTTAGAGATAATATATATAAACATCTGGATAAACAGGGTCTGATTAGGAACAATCAACATGGATTTGTGCCTGGAAGGTCATGTTTGACTAATCATCTTGAATTTTTTGAAGAGGTTACTAGGGAAATTGACGAGGGTAAAGCAGTGGATGTTGTCTATATGGACTTTAGTAAGGTCTTTGAAAAGGGAGGTTGGTTAAGAAGTTTCAACTGTTGGGTATAAATGCAGGAATAGCAAGGTGGATTCAACAGTGGCTGAATGGGAGAAGCCAGAGGGTAATTGTGGATGGCTGTTTGTCGGATTGGAGGCAGGTGACTAGTGGGGTGCCTCAGGGATCTGTGTTGGGTCCTTTGTTGTTTGTCATGTACATCAATGATCTGGATGAAGGGGTGGTAAATTGGATTAGTAAGTATGCAGATGATACCAAGATAGGGGGTGTTGTGGATAATGAAGAGGATATCCAAAGTCTACAGAGTGATTTAGGCCATTTGGAAAAATGAGCTGAAAGATGGCAGATGGAGTTTAATGCTGATAAATGTGAGGGCTACACCTTGGCAGAACAAATCAAAATAGGACGTACATGGTAAATGGTAGGGAATTGAAGAATACAGTTGAACAGAGGGATCTGGGAATAACCGTGCATAGTTCCTTGAAGGTGGAATCTCATATAGATAGGGTGGTAAAGAAAGGTTTTGGTATGCTAGCCTTTATAAATCAGAGCATTGAGTATAGAAGCTGGGATGTAATGTTAAAATTGTACAAGGCATTGGTGAGACCAAATGTGGAGTATGGTGTACAATTTTGGTCGCCCAATTGTAGGAAGGATGTCAACAAAATAGAGAGAATACAAAGGAGATTTACTAGAATGTTGCCTGGATTTCAACAACTAAGTTACAGAGATAGGTTGAATAAGTTAGGTATTTATTCTCTGTAGCGCAGAAAGTTAAGTGGGGACTTGATGGAGGTCTTTAAAATGATGAGAGGCATAGACAGAGTTGATGTGGACAAGCGTTTCCCTTTGAGAATAGGGAAGATTCAAACAAGAGGACATGACTTCAGAATTAATGGACAGAAGTTTAGGGGTAACATGACCATATAACCATATAACCATATAACAATTACAGCACGGAAACAGGCCATCTCGACCCCTCTAGTCCGTGCCGAACACATAATCTCCCCTAGTCCCATATACCTGCGCTCAGACCATAACCCTCCATTCCTTTCCCATCCATATAACTATCCAACTTATTGAGGGGGAACTTCTTTACTCAGAGAGTGGTAGCGGTGTGGAATGAGCTTCCAGTGGAAGTGGTGGGGGCAGATTCGTTGGTATCATTTAAAGCAAATTGGATAGGCATATGGATGAGAAAGGAATGGAGGTTTATGGTATGAGTGCAGGCAGGTGGGACTAAGGGGAAAAAGTTGATCGGCACGGACTTGTAGGGCCGAGATGGCCTGTTTCCGTGCTGTAATTGTTATATGGTTATATGGTTATATGGTAACCCCTCGAAACTCCTCGAAACCCTCTAAACTCCTCTAATCCCCCCTAACCCACTCTAACCCCTCCAAAAAAAACCACTACACTACACTAAACATCTCCAAATCCCTCATAATCCCTCTAAACTAAACTCCACTAAACCCCTTTAACCATTTCTAACCCCCTCAATACTCCTCTAAAGCCGTCGAAACCCCTCGAAACCCCTCGAAATTCCTCTAAACTTCAGTAACGTCCTCTAAACCCATCTCAACCACTTTAAACCCCTCACAACCCTTCTCACACTCTCTAATCCCCTATAAACCTCTCGAAATCATTCGACCCCTCTAAACCCTTCTAAATCATTCGTAACCCCCCATAACCCCTCTAAATCCCTCTAAATCAGTCTAAACCCGTCGAAAACCCTCTAAACCCCTTTAAACCATTCTAACCGCCTCTAGCCCCATCTACACCTCTCTAAACCCATTTAAACCCATCTAATCCCATCTAACCCGCTCTACCCACTTCTAAACCCTTCATAGCCCATTTAAACCTCTGTTAATCCCTCAAAATTCTCTAAACCACTATAAAGCCATATAAACCCCTCTAAACCCCGCTGAACACCTCTAAACACCTCTTAATCCCTCTAAATTCCTCCAAAACCATGTAAACCACTTTAAACGTATCTAACCTAATCACTCTAAACCCCGATAAAACTCCACCTAAACCACTCTAAACGCATCTAACCTCTCAAAAAAAACCTAAACCCCCCCGAAACCACTATAAACATTTATATCACTCCGTACGCCCTTCCAAACCTTTCGAAACCATTCCAATAACTACTTTGGTTCTGTCTTCACTAAGGAAGACATAAATAATCTGCCGGAAATAGCAAGGGGCCGGGGTTTAAATGAAATGGAGGAACTGAGTGAAATCCAGGTTAGCCGGGAAGTGGTGTTAGGTAAATTAAATGGATTAAAGGCCGGCAAATCCCCAGGGCTAGATAAGTTGCATCCTAGAGTACTTAAGGAAGTAGCCGCAGAAATAGTGGATGCATTAGTGATAATTTTTCAAAACTCTTTAGATTCTGGAGTAGTTCCTGAGGACTGGAGGGTAGCTAATGTAACCCCACTTTTTAAAAATGGAGGGAGAGAGGAAACGGGGAAATACAGACCAGTTAGTCTAACATCGGTGGTACACAACATGCTGGAGAAACTCAGCGGGTGCAGCAGCATATATGGAGCGAAGGAAATAGGCGACGTTTCGGACCGAAACCCTTCTTCAGACTGAACATCAGTCTATCATCTGTGGTGGGGAAAATACTGGAGTCAGTTATTAAAGATCGGATAGCAGCACATTTGGAAAGTCTTGAATTCATTTGGACAAAGTCAGCATGGATTTATGAAAGGTAAATCATGTCTGACGAATCTTATATAATTTTTTGAGTATGTAACTAGTAGAGTGAATAAGGGAGAATGAGTGGATCTGGTATATCTGGACTTTCAGAAGGCTTTCGATAAGGTCCCACATAAGGGATTAATATACAAACTTAAAACACACGGTATTGGGGGTTCAGTATTGATGTGGATAGAGAACTGGCTGGCAGACAGGAAGCAAAGAGTAGGAGTAAACGTGTCATTTTCAGAATGGCAGGCAGTGACTAGTGGAGTACCGCAAGGCTCAGTGCTGGGACCCCAGCTATTTACAATATATATTAATGAACTGGATGAGGGAATTGAATGCAACATCTCCAAGTTTGCGGTTCACACGAAGCTTGGGGGCAGTGTTAGCTGTGAGGAGGATGCTAGGAGGCTGCAATATGACTTGGATCGGTTGGGTAAGTGGTCAATTGCATGGCAGATGCAGTATAATGTGGATAAATGTGAGGTTATCCACTCTGGTGGGAAAAACAGGAAAGTAGACTGTTATCTGAATGGTGGCCGATTAGGAAAAGGCGAGATGCAACGAGACCTGGGTGTCATGGTACACCAGTCATTGAAAGTAGGAATGCAGGTGCAGCAGGCAGTTAGGAAAGCAAATGGTATGTTAACATTCCTAGCAAAAGGATTTGAGTGTAAGAGTAGGGAGGTTCTACTGCAGTTGTACAGGGTCTTGGTGAGACCACACCTGGAGTATTGCGTACAGTTGTGGTCTCCTAATCTGAGGAAAGACATTCTTGCCATAGAGGGAGTACAGAGAAGGTTCGCCAGACTGATTCCTGGGATGGCAGGACTTTCATATAAAAGAAAGACTGGATAGACTCGGCTTGTACACGTTAGAATTCAGAAGATTGAGGGGGGATCTTATAGATACTTACACAATTCTTAAGAGGTTGGACAGGCTAGATGTAGGAATATTATACCCGATGTTGGGGAAGTCCAGAACTAGGGGTCACAGTTTAAGGATTAGAGGGAAGTATTTTAGGACCGAGATGAGAAAAACATTTTCCACACAGAGAGTGGTGAATCTCTGGAACTCTCTTCCACAGAAGTTAGTTGAGGCCAGTTCATTGGCTATATTTAAGAGGGAGTTAGAACTGGCCCTTGAGGCTAAAGTGATCAGGGGGTATGGAGAAAAGGCAGGTACAGGATACTGAGTTGCATGATCAGCCATGATCATATTGAATAGCGGTGCAAGCTCGAAGGGCCGAATGGCCTACTCCTGCACCTATTTTCTATGTTTATATGATTCTATGTAAACATCTCAAAACCCCTCTAAACACCTCGAAACCCATTGAAAGCCCTCTAAACTCCTCTAACCCCACCATACCCCTCGAAACCCCTCTACACACCTCCAAACCCCTATACACCCATCTAAACCCCTCTAACCCGGTCTACCCACTTCTAAACCGCTCTTAGCACATCTGAACCCCTCTTAACGCTGTAAATTCCTCCAAAGCCCTTTCAACAACTTTAAACCACTCTAAAGCCTTCTAAAGCCCTCTAAACACCGCTGGACCCGTGTCAACCCCTCCAAAACACTCTAATTTCCTCCATAACACTTTAAAGCTATCTAAACACATTTAAACCACTCTATCCACTCCAAACCCCGAGAAATCACTCGAAACACCTCGAAACCACTTTAAAGCCCTCTAAACCCCTCTAACCCCACTATACCCCTCGAAACATCTCTACACCCTCCAAACGCCTTCTGAAGCTCTCTAAACCATTCTAAATCCCTCTAAACACATCTAAAGCCCTCTAAACACCTCTAAATTCATCTGTACACCTCAAAACCCCTCTAAACCCCTTTAAACCACTCTAAACCCATCTAAACCCAGCAAACGCGTCTAAACCCCTTTAAATCATTCTAATCCCCTCTAAAACGTTCTGATCCCCTCTAAACGACTCTAACCCCCTTCTAAACACCTGTAAACAAACTAATTCCACTATACCCCTCTAAACCCCTCCACATCCCCTCTAAAGCTCCCTAAACGACTCTAAATCGATCTATACACCTCTAAACCACTCTAAACCCCCCAACCCCCTCTACATCCCTGTAAGCACCTCTCAACCCCTCTACACCGTTGTAAACCCCTTCTAAACCGCGCGAACCCCCTCTAAACTACTCTTAGCCACTGTAAACCATTATTAACCCCTCTAATCCCCTCTAATCCCATGTAAACCCCATGACAATACATGTAAACGCCTCTAAAAACCTCTATACACCTCTACACCCCGCTAAACCCATCTAACCGCTCTAAAATACTCTGAACTCAAATCCCTGTAAACCACTCCAAACCCATTTAAACCTCTGAACTCCATCTAAACCCCTGGAACCCGCTGTAAACTCCTCTAAGGAGTTCCTGGGCGTGCACATCTCTGAAGATCTTTCCTGGTCCGAGAACACTGATGCAATTATCAAGAAAGCACATTAGCGCCTCTACTTCCTGAGAAGATTACGGAGAGTCGGTTTGTCAAGGAGGACTCTCTCAAACTTCTACAGGTGCACAGTAGAGAGCATGCTGACCGGTTGCATCGTGGCTTGGTTCGGCAACTTGAGCGGCCTGGAGAGGAAGGGACTACAAAAAGTAGTAAACACTGCCCAGTCGATCATCGGCTCTGACCTTCCTTCCATTGAGGGGATTTATCAGTGGGGAAGCGGAAAGTCAAAATGTGACAGGAGACAGAATGTGTGAAGATAAAGCTCTAGATGTAAAAGGGGCAAAAACGGAAAGGAAGGGCAGTAAAAATCATCTGAAAGTGCTTTATCTAAATGCACGGAGTATTCGTAACAAGATAAATGAATTAACGGTGCAATTAAGTATATATAGTTATGATATCGTGGCCATTACGGAGACATGGCTGCAAGGGGATCAGGACTGGGAGTTAAATATAGAGGGGTACTCGACAATTAGGAAAGATAGACAGGAAAGAAAGGGAGGAGGGGTGGCCCTTTTAATAAGGGAGGGAATAACGGCAATAGAGAGGAAGGATATTGCGTTGAAGGATCAGGATAGTGAAACAGCTTGGGTACAGATAGAGAATAACAAGGGGAAAAAAACACTAGTGGGTGTAATTTATAGACCTCCAAATAGCTGTGACGCTGTTAGTCAGAACATAAATCTGCAAATAGTTGACGCATGTAAAAAGGGAACTGCTGTAATCATGGGGGACTTCAATTTTCATATTAATTGGGCAAACCAAACTGGGCAGGGTAGACTAGAGGAAGAGTTTATAGAATGTATTAGAGACGGGTTCCTAGAACAGTATGTCACAGAACCAACAAGGGGGGAGGCAATCTTGGATCTGGTCCTGTGTAATGAAGCAGGATTAATTAAAAATGTCATAGTTAGGGACTCGTTGGGAACAAGTGACCACAATATGGTCGAATTCCATATTCAAATAGAAGGGGAGCAGGTTGAAACTCAGGCTAGGGTGCTTAGTCTAAATAAGGGGGATTATGAAGGTATGAGGACTGAGCTGATCAAAGTTGACTGGGATAGCAGACTCAAGAATAAGACGGTACATGAGCAGTGGTGTACGTTTAAGGGTCTACTGTATAACCTTCAAGAAAAATTTATTCCTATGAAGAAAAAAAGGGGTAAGGGTAAGAACAGTCAGCCATGGCTCAGTAAAACTATAAAGGATAGTATTCGGCTGAAGGCAAGGGCATATAAGGTAGCCAGAGATAGTGGGAGGGTAGAGGATTGGGAAGCATTTAAAGGTCAGCAAAAAATAACTAAGAGATTAATTAAGACGGGGAAAATAGACTATGAAAGGAATTTAGCGAACAACATAAAAACTAATAGTAAGAGTTTTTATAGCTATATAAAAAGAAAAAGGGTGGCTAAGGTGAACGTTGGTCCATTGGAGGGTGAGACTGGAGAGTTGTTGGTGGGGAACATGGAAATGGCAAAGGCATTAAACGAGTATTTTGTATCAGTCTTCACCATAGAAGACACAAAAAATATTCCAACGCTGGATAAACAGGGGGCGGTAGGAATGGAGGAGCTAAATACTATTAAGATCACCAAGGAGGTGGTATTAGGGAAATTAATGAGACTGAAGGAGGATAAATCCCCTGGGCCTGATGGATTACATCCAAGGGTCTTGAGGGAGATAACGGTGGGGATTGTGGATGCATTGGTGATAATTTTCCAAAACTCCCTGGAGGCAGGAACGGTCCCAGTGGATTGGAAAATGGCCAATGTAACACCTATATTTAAAAAAGGAAGTAAACAGAAGGCGGGTAACTATAGACCGGTTAGTCTAACATCGGTGGTGGGTAAAATGTTAGAGACAATTATTAAAGAAACACTAACGGGGCACTTGGATAAACATGACTTCATCGGACAGAACCAGCATGGTTTTGTGAAGGGGAAGTCCTGTTTAACGAATCTGCTCGAATTCTTTGAGGAAGTAACAACCCGGGTGGATAAAGGGGAACCGGTGGATGTGGTATACTTGGACTTCCAAAAGGCTTTTGACAAGGTGCCACATAAGAGACTATTGCTAAAAATAAAAAATTATGGGATTGGGGGTAATATATTAGCATGGGTAGAGGATTGACTAACAAATAGGAAGCAGAGAGTGGGGATAAATGGTTCATACTCGGGATGGCAACCGGTAACTAGCGGGGTTCCACAAGGGTCGGTGCTGGGACCTCAGTTGTTCACAATTTATATAAATGATTTGGAGGAGGGAACCAAGTGTAATATATCAAAATTTGCGGACGATACAAAAATGGGAGGAAAAGTAGGGGATGAGGAGGATAGGAAGAGTCTGCAAAAGGATATAGATAAGCTAGGTGAGTGGGCAACAACTTGGCAGATGAAATTTAATACTAATAAATGTGAAGTCATTCACTTTGGGAAAAAAAATGATAGGGCAAGTTATTTTCTAAATGAGGAGGAGCTGCGTTGTAATGCAACGCAAAGGGATCTAGGGGTATTAGTACATGAATCACTAAAAGTTAGTATGCAGGTGCAGCAAGCAATCAGGAAGGCCAATGGAGTTTTGGCCTTTATTGCTAGGGGGATTGAGTATAAAAACACGGAGGTCTTGCTGCAGCTGTACACAGTATTAGTGAGACCACATTTGGAATACTGTGTACAGTTCTGGGGTCCATACTTAAGAAAGGATGTACTAGCCCTGGAGGCAGTGCAGCGAAGGTTTACAAGATTAATTCCTGCAATGAGGGGATTGACATATGAGGAAAGGTTAAGTAGGCTGGAACTCTACTCTTTGGAGTTTAGAAGAATGAGAGGCGATCTCATTGAAACATATAAGATCGTGAGGGGCCTTGATCGGGTGGATGCACCGAGGATGTTCCCAATGATCGGGGAAACTAGAACTAGGGGACATAGTTGCAGAATAAGGGGGGGCTCTTTTAAAACTGAGATGAGGAAGAACTTCTTCATCCAGAGGGTGGTTAATTTATGGAATTCACTGCCCCAGGGAGCAGTGGAAGCAGAAACTTTAAATATATTTAAGACTAAAATAGATGGTTTTTTAGCTGCCAAGGGGATAAGGGGCTACGGGGAGAGGGCAGGGATATGGACCTAGGTATGGTTAGTATAGTAAGACCTGAGTGATCTCCTGGACAAGTGTCGATCGCGTGGATTGGGGTCGGAGAGGAATTTCCCGGATTTTTTTCCCGAATTGGACCTGGGTTTTTTTCCGGTTTTTTGCCTCCCCCAGGAGATCACGAGGTTCTTGGGGTGGAGAGGGGTGATAGCGGTATAAAGGGGAGGGTAGTGTCTTGTGTTCTGTGTCTTGTGTCTACTGTTTGTGGGTAAGTGTGTCTGTTTAGTGTTCAGCCATGAGCGAATGGCGGTGCGGGCTCGACGGACCTGGTGTTCTACTCTCGCACCTACTTTCTATGTTTCTATGTTTCTATGTAAGTCGCTGCCTCAAAAAGGCTGGCAGTATCATCAAAGACCCACACCATCCTGGCCACACACTCATCTCCCTGCTACCTCCAGGTAGAAGACACAGGAGCCTGAAGGCTGCAACAACCAGGTGCAGGAACAGCTACTTTACCACAGCCATCAGGCTATTAAACCTGGCTCGGCCAAACTCTGAACATTAATAACCCATTATTTGTTATTTGCATTTTATCAGTTTATTTATTCATGTGTTTTTTTAGTAAATGCCTATTATGTTCTGTGCGCTAAAGCAAAGCAACAATTTCATTTTCCTATCAGGGACGCATGACAATAAACATGAACTTGAACTAAGGCCACGTAAACCCACCTAAACCACTCTAAATCCCTTTAAATCACTCGAACCCGATCGAAACTTTTGCAAATACCTCTAAAGCCCGCTACGCCCTCTAATCCTCTATAAACCCATCTAAACCCCTGTAAACCCCTCTAAACAACTCTATACCACTCTAAACCCGTCAATGACCTCTAAACATCTGTAAACCCATGTAAACCACTGTAAACCCATCTGAACAACTCTAAACCCCTCTGAACATTGCCTATTTCCTTGGCTCCATCGATGATGCCGCTCTAAAACCCGCGAAACCCTTGTACACCCTCTAAACCCTGAAAGCCTATCTAAACCCCTGTAAACCCCGAGCAAACACCTGTTAACCCAGTGTAAATACGTGCACACTCCTCTAAACCCCCGTGAACCATATCACCCCTGTGCACCCCTGTAAAACACTTTAAAGCCATCTAAAACCATATATACGCCTTTAAACCCCTGTAAACCCATGTGAGCTCCTTTAAACCCCCCTGGAAACCACTATAAACAATGTAACCACTATAAATACCTCTACACCCCTGTAAAGCCCTCAAAACCCCCCTAAACAATAGTCCCCGCGAAACATCTCCAAACCCATCTGAAGCTTTCTAAATTTCTCTAAACGGTTCTAAACCCCTCAAAACCACTGCAAACACCTCTAAATCCCTCTAAACCCCTGTTAACCCCTCTAATCCAACCAAACCCCCCCCCCAAACTCCTCTAAACATTTCTAAACATGTCTGAACGCTTCCAAACCCTCCAAGACCACTGCAAACACCTCCAAACCCCTCTAACCCCTCTAAACACCTCTAACCCCACCAAACACCTCCAAACAGCTCCAGAACCCATTAACCACTCCAACCCCCTCCAAACCCCTCCAAACCCCTGTAAACCCATCTAAACCCCTTGAAACCCCACCAACCCCGTCGAAACCCCACCAAACCCAACCAGACATCTCTAAACATATCTAAACCATTCTAACCCCCTCTAAACCTCTCTAAACCCCTCTCAACCCATCCAAACCTCTCTAAACCACTCTAAAGACATCTAAACCAATTTCAGCACCTCTAAATCCCTCCGCACCCTTCTAAACAGCTCAAAACGCCTCCAACGAGTGTAAACAATTGCACACTCCTCTAAACACCCTCCAAACGCGTCCAAATGCCTCTAAATCCCTGAATGCCACTCCAACCCCCTTCAAAACCATCCAAACCACTCTAAACGTCTCTAAACACCTGTAAACCGTCCGGTGGCTGCTATGAAGCAGTGAAGGCAGCTGAACTGAGCTCTCCTACAGACAAATCATGTTTATTGTCGACTCCCATGCCAGGATCGATTTAACAACTCTTACCGGGATTGCTGAACGTCGAGGGTACTAACTCCATCAAACGGTGCCGGTGGATTCGGGATTTAAAAACGATTTTATCGGTAAAAATCGGATGAAAAAGAGAAGAGGTCAGAGAGGACCCAAGAAGACTACAATCAGTCTACAGCTCCAAAAAGCTCTGGATGAGCTTGAACCCACTCCTGAACCCACTTTTGAAAGTTTGGAAGAGGAGCTGGAGCCTCAAAAACCAACAAGCGATATGGCTGCGAGAAGTGATACAAAGGAGAAAGAAATGAAAAGCTGGGAAGAAACGGTAAGAGATAATATTATTAAAGACATTACTAAAGATCTTCAGAAGCAATTTTCCAAATTGAACTCTACAATTCCGAATGAACTTGAACAACTTCTCCACTATGGATGACAATCTTTCTAAGAGAATTGATAATAGCTGCGGCGAAGTAAAGGAGCTTTATTAGCCCTGAACCAGCAGTTTAAAGATTTGGAGTCGAGGACTGCGAAGGAATTGGAAAGTATGCAGAGAGATTATACAATAAACATGACTCCCTGCTGAAGCAATTAACAGACACGGAAACATTGATGGAAGAGATGGAGTGTGAACTGGCACAGATGAGCCACGAAATAACAGGTTTGAAAAAAACAACACAATATGAATTGGGAGCTAACGAATAAACTGAATGAGGAATGTCAAGATTTAGAAGCCAGGTCAAGGAGGCAGAACCTGAGAATAATAGGAGTTAAAGAGGGTGCTGAACACGGCTTTCAAATGCGTGATTTTATCACCAATCTACTTAAAGATGTTTTCAAACTGCCAGAAAAAAACAAAGATAGATGTGGCTCATCGAGTGGGTCGCTTCCAAAAACATGTTAGTGCTTCACCAAGGCAAATTATCGTAACGTTCCTAGACATTTCAACTTTGAAAATCTATTAAAGAAGATACCCTATGGATAAAATCTTACATTTGCTGATAATATCGTAAGATTCTACAGGGATTATCTTCGGAAAATTCTGGCAAAAAGACGCGAGTTGAAAAGGGCAAGCAGTATTTTACATGGACATTCTGAAGTTCGTTATGGCGTGATCTATCCAGCGAAAATGCTAATTTCGTTTAACGGCAAGCAACGCTCATTCAATGACCCGGACTCAGCTTGCAAATACGTCCAGCAGATTTTAAACAAAATTCAAGGAGGAACAGAATAATAGCCATTTTATCTGTGGAACTTGTTTTTCTGTTTCAATTAAGACACTAGAATTGTTCAGACGGTTACCAGACAGGCTTATCTGGCAAGAATGTGTTTTTCAATAACAGAGGCCGAATTAAATTTCTGAACTGAAAGCTGATGCGCACAGATGGAAGCTCAAGGTCGCAGGCTCAATGCCAAGTCCTTCAGCCCTGAAAACTATGAGACTGTCTCCTTTTGAAATGGCCATGATATGATGCATCTGTCCCACACTATATGACCTATTATTTACACATATAACATATAACTATCTAACTAATTAGCTACTTACGCGCAATAAACTCTACTAACGTTACAGGCGTAATGTACTATAGTAACACGACTATCTATATAGCAGGAAGGATGGGGGAGGTTAGACATATATTTTAAATACTAATTATGAATTAACTAACATACAGGTTAATGAAAAGTGTAATTATTGACGAGGTACTTTAACCCATAATTAGTTTTATTTTAGTCCAAATCTTCTAGCTTCTATATTATTCTATTTTAAACTGTTCAGTTATTAATTGACCTGATATGATAATTGTAGTTTATTGGTGTACAATTTTGGTCGCCCAATTATAGGAAGGATGTCAACAAAATACAGAGAGTACAGAGGAGATTTACTAGAATGTTGCCTGGGTTTCAACAACTAAGTTACAAAGATAGGTTGAATAAGTTAGGTCTTTATTCTCTGGAGCGCAGAAGGTTAAGGGGGGACTTGATAGAGGTCTTTAAAATGATGAGAGGGATAGACAGAGTTGATGTGATCAAGCTTTTCCCTTTGAGAATAGGGAAGATTCAAACAAGAGGACATGACTTCAGAATTAAGGGACAGAAGTTTAGGGGTAACATGAGGGGGAACTTCTTTACTCAGAGAGTGGTAGCGGTGTGGAATGAGCTCCCAGTGGAAGTGGTGGCGGCAGGTTCGTTGGTATCATTTAAGAATAAATTGGATAGGCATATGGATGAGAAGGGAATGGAGGGTTATGGTATGAGTGCAGGCAGGTTGGACTAAGGGAAAAAATTGTTCGGCACGGACTTGTAGGGCCGAGATGGCCTGTTTCCGTGCTGTAATTGTTATATGGTTATATGGTTAACTAGAGGGAACCGACTAACGTTGGGCCACACATTATTAGGGGGTAAGGCCCAGTGCATAATCTCATCAGCGGAGATCAATTTAAAAACAATCGTAGCTGCCATTGGTGGCTTTTTTGTAAGATATCGTTTTTTTGATAACTTACACTCACTTTTTTTTGTTTATTCACAATTATGTGTTGTATGACGTAACAATTTTTATGTACGCTTTATTTTATGTTTTTCTCTTTCCCTTAATCGTGTTTAATAGTGTCAGGAGGTGTAAAACTACTGCAGAAATTATGAAGGACAACTCTGGACTCGGGATTCGGAGGTACTTGGCTGCATCACATGAATCATACAGTCTGGTAAGAATAGCCATGCAAGATAATAGTCGAATAAATATCGGAGGTCTCACTTTCTGTAGTTGGAACATCCGATGTGCGAACGAGCCAATTCAGAGGGGTAAAATTCTGGCACAATTAAATTAATTAAATATGGATATTACTTTCCTACAAGAGACATATTTGAAACAACAAACTCAGAACAGATTAAGGGCAAACTGGATAGGTCGAACCTATTAATCCTCATTCACCTCTAAAGCAAGAGGCACGGCCATTATAATTCGGAAGGGTATACCTTTTAAATTAAAGAAATCCATATCTGATAAAAAAAAGGGAAGATACGTTACAGGCACGGGAGAAATTTACAATACGCCATTAACTATGATAAATATTTACGCGCCTAATTTCGATAACCCACAATTTTTTTAAGAACATAATAGATTTAATCGCAGAGCATAATTATCAAAATATAATAATGGGGGGAGATATTAACTGTGTTATATACCATACTTAGATAAATCAATAAAGGTAGGGAAGCGTCTTGATAAAACTATGTCCTGTGAATTTTTAAATCTATAAAAAATAACAACATAGCTGATGTTTGGAGAATAGCAAATCCAAGTGGCAGGGAATATTCATTGTACTCATCAGTTCACAAAACTTATTCACGAATTGACTATTTCTTATTGGACACAAAATTAATCCCGTACACGAATAATCCATCATATCATAATAGTATTATTTCTGATCATTCACCATTGCCTTTTATACTTAAAGTTGAGGGAATGCCGGGTATAAAACCGTTTTGGAGATTCAACGCACAAATATCAAATAACCCGCTGTGCTATGAGTATATAAAAGAACAAACAAAAAATGTTTTCGAAATAAATGACACGCCGGGTATTTCTGCACCGCTATTATGGGAAACCTTCAAGGCATACATTCGCGGCGTCATAATCTCTTACCAAAGTTTTCAAAATAAAGAAAATAAAAGAGAACTTCAGCGGATAGAACAGGAAATAAAATTACTAGAACTGGACAATGCAACTGACCCAACCATAGATAAACATAATAAGATAACTTTATTGAAATATAAAATCAATAGAATACTATCGGCATGAGTAATAACATTATTTCAAATTACAAAACAAGCACACTTCGAATTTGGGGATAAGCCACATAAATTACTTGCGAGGCAACAAGAAAAGGAGAAAACTATCACTAAAATTAAATCGGATAAGGGTGAGTTTCTAACACTGCCAAATGATATTAATACGAGGTTTGCCCATTTTTATCATAATTTATATACATCTAAAATAAACACAGATGTTAGTAAAATGACAATTTTTTTTGATAATTGCAATCTCTCAAAATTGGATAGTTTAGAACAAGAGCAATTAGGAGCACGGATTACTAGTGAAGAAATAAAATAAATAATAAACTCACTGAAAATGGGAAGACCCCAGGACCAGATGGTTTTAGTAATGAATGTTATAAAATATTTCAGGAGTCAATTGTACCAAGATTATTCAATTTATACGCAGGCTTATACCGAAAACAAACTACCAGAAACCCTAGCAGAAGCAACAATAACGCTTATACCAAAAACACATACATATTTAGATGAACCGAGTTCTTATAGAGATATTTCACTTCTAAATACGGATCAGAAATGTTTAGCAAAGATTCTAGCTAGAAGACTGAATAATTATATTAACAATTTAATAAATACGGATTAAACGGGATTTATACCCAAAAGACAATCATTTAATTATTTGAGAATGCTTTTCAATATTATGTACTCTCGCAATGAGGACAATGAAGATATTTCAGTTGTCACGCTGGATGCAGAGACGGCATTTGATCAGGTAGACTGCAGTATTTATACAAGGTACTCCAAACATTTAATACGGGAGAGAATTTTATTAGATGGGTTAAACTACTTTACGATAGACCTGCGGCAAGAATATTAACTAACAATATGCTATCTCCAAATTTTTACTTATCAATGGGGTAATAGGCAAGGTTGTGCCTTATCACCATTGCTATTTGCCCTTATGATAGAACCGCTGGCCGAAAGGATTAGAAATCACCCGAATATTCACGGATATAATATTAAGGACTCAAAGAATAACAGTTCATTATACGCTGATGATATCCTTTTATATATTACTAATGCCCACACGTGTATACCCGCCTTATTAACACTAATTGAGGAATTTGGCTCTTTTTCAGGATATAGAATACATTGGAATAAAAGCGAAATTATGTCTTTAAAACCACAGGATTCGAGACATTTTCTAAAATTCCCCTTCAAAAATGCAACATAAAAAATCAAGTATTTGGGTACTCAAATTACGAGAAGACACAAATCATTATTTAGTGCCAATTTTATGCCACTATTAAATAAACTGAAAAATATGATTACATTTTGGAAAACGCTCCCGCTCTCATTGATAGGTAGAATTAACGCTATAAAATGACTTTCTTACCACAATTAATATATTTGTTTCAAGCGATCCCAATATATATTCCAAAATACTCTTTCAAAAAACTAGATTCTACTATCACTAATTTTATATGGGATTACAGAGCACGCAGAACTCAACGAAAGCATTTGTGTAAACCTAAAGAAGTGGGGGGTTATCATTACGTAACGTTATGTATTACTACTGGGCAGTGCATATTATTATAAAAGTATGTTATTAGTTTTTGTGAATCAGCCTTAATTGCTTTTTCTAAAGGGTCTAAAAATATTGTTTGAAATCTATGTGTATATTTCTTCATAAAGTCACATATCTGTATTTATTTAAAATATTGATTAACCTTCAGTTTAAATTTTAATTTTAAATGTTGAAATGATAACAGTTTGTCCATTTCATACATATCATAAATTGAATAATCTTGGTACAATTGACTCCTGAAATATTTTATAACATTCATTACTAATGTACTGGTTGGATAGTTCCATTCAGCAGTTGGAGTGGATAAGAATGGAGAAAGAGGAGTGCTATCCGCACGATATAGGAACGATCTTGCTCTCGCCGATAAAAAATGAATAGTATAATATATAAGAAGAACCCAATTATTCACAATACAATAAGAATTTGGAAACAAATAAAAGTATCCTTGAAGTTAAATAATCTATCTGTACTAACCCCACTATTGAAAAACCCCGCATTCAAACCATCTCTCAACGACAAAACATATCAACAATGGGATAGACTGGGGATTAGGAAAGTAGGGGATATGTATGAAATGGACAAACTGTTATCATTTCAACATTTAAAATTAAAATTTAAACTGAAGGTTAATCAATATTTTAAATAAATACAGATATGTGACTTTATGAAGAAATATACACATAGATTTCAAACAATATTTTTAGACCCTTTAGAAAAAGCAATTAAGGCTGATTCACAAAAACTAATAACATACTTTTATAATAATATATTAAATAGAGAATTACCCTCAACAGAAGCACTAAGAGTAGATTGGGAAAATGAGCTAATGATAAAGATCTCGAATGATAGATGGAAAACGTATCTGATGAACACACATAAGTGTTCTATTAATGCAAGACATAATTTAATCCAATTCAAATTATTACATAGATTATACTATTCAAAAACGAGGTTGAATAAATTTTATCCAAACGTCTCTCCCAGATGCGATAAATTCTTGTTTCAAAACGCTAATATGAAACATTCATTTGTAGGATGTACAAAGTTGAATACATTTTGGAGCGATATATTTGATATATTTTCAAAGCTTTTCAAGTCAAGAATAGAGCCTAAAACGTAATGGATTATATTTGGAATAATAGCAGAAGTATCAATTTAAATAAAGACCAAAACGTTTTTTTTAATTATGTGTAAATAATTGGAAATAAATTGATACTTATATTTTGTAAAAATACAGCCATACCAACTGTTAAAATGTGGATTAGGAATATAATGGACATAGCACGTCTTGAAGAAATGAGACTCCGACTAATAGATAAATATGACCAATTCTTAAGGAGTTGGTCTCCTTTCATCGACTTTTTGGAACCATGTGATGCAGCGGTACCATATAGATTGCTGGTTGCAGTTCATGCCGTGGATAGATCTACATCTCCGAATAAAGATTTGAAAATTTCTCTTTTATGGGGCCTTCTCTCCTATTTCTACTTTCCACTTTTTCTTTTTTTTATATACACACTTCACGTTTATCTAATCTACCATCTATTTTTCCTCTTTTACCCCTTTCTATTGTTTTATTTTTCTTGTCTTGCTTACTTCCTTCTCAAAATATAAAACTAGAGGTTGTACATAGAATGGATTACGGTATGACTTAGTTGTCACCTACAATTAGGTTCCACTGTACTGTTTTGTACTGTATTAACTTCTAATAAAGTAAAAAAAAGAAAAAAAAACAAAAAAACACCTGTAAACCTGCAAACACTCTAATCCCACTATACCCCCTCCACACCCCTAAACACCCCTCCGCATCCCCTCTAAAACTCCCCAAGCCACCCTAAACCCATCTAAGCCCCCCGAAACCCCTCTAAATCCCAGTATACACCTCTCAACCCCTCTACGCCGCTGTAAGCCACATCTACACAGCGAGAAGCACCTCTTAACCCCTCTGGGCTACTGTAAACCACGGTACACACCACTAAACCCATCTAATCCCCTGTAAACCCCTTGTAAATACATCTAAACGCCTCTAAACAACTCTAAACACCTCTATACACCCCTACGCCCCATCAAACCTCTCTAACCGCTCTAAACCCCTCTAAACCCCTGTAAACCACTCAAACACCCCCTGTAACCCACTCCAAGCCCCTCTAAACCACTGCAAATCTCTCTAAACAGCCCAACACCAGTTTAACCCCCGTTAAACCATTCTAAACCCATCAACGCCACTGTAACCCCTCTACACCCCTGTAAACCCCTCTACACACCTGTAACCCCCTGTAAACCCATGTAAACCTCTCTCAACCCCCTCTAAACTCGCCGACACCTCTCCAAACCCCTCTAAACCACTTGAGACCTCTGTACACCCCTCTAAACCCCCCAGTAAACACCTTGAAATCACACTAACACCCTGTAAACCCTTCGAAACCCCATGTAAAGCATTGTAAACCCCTCTGAACCCGTATAAACCACTGTAAACACCTCAACACCCCGCAAAAACATATAACAGCTGTAAACCTCTCAAAACTATTCTAAACCTCCGTAAACCACTCTAAAATCCTCTAAACCTCTCTAAATCCCTCTAATCCACTCTAAACCCCCTCTAAACACGTTGAAACCACTCTAACACCCTGTAACCCCCGTAAGCTCCTCTACACCCCTCTAACCCCCTCTAAGCACTTCTGAACTCCATCACGTGGAAACATCTGTAAACCCCTGGAACCCCTGGACACTCCTCTAAACACACGTAAACCTCTCTAAGCCCCTTTAAATCACTCGAACCCCATCTAAACCTAGCAAATCCCTCTAAATCCCTCTATGCCCAGTAAACATCTGTAACCCCATGTAAACCCCTGTAAACCCCTCTAAACAAATCTAAACACTCTACACCCCTCTGAAACCCTCCAAACCTCTCTAAACCCAACTAAACCCCTCTAAACACATCTAGATACCTCTAAATCACACTAAACCACTCGAAACCCCTCAGTCTGCATAAGGGTTAAGACGTGAAACGTTGCCTATTTCCTTCGCTCCATAGATGATGCCGCTCTAAAACCCTCTAAACCCCTCTCAACCCCTCTAAACCAGTGTACCCTCTAAATCCTGTAAACCACTCTAAACCCCTGTAAACCCCGTGTAAACACCTCTTAACATATCTAAACCCCTCTAAACCCCCCGTAAACCTTGTAAACCCATGTACACCCCTGTAAAACACTAAACCTATCTAAAACCATCTAGACGCCTTTAAACCCATGTAAACCTCTGTCAGCCCGTCTAATCCCCCTGGAGACCACTCCAAACCACTCCAAGCTCCTCTAACCCCTCTAAACCCCTCTAACCCCACCAAACCCAATCAAACCCCTCCCAACCCTTGAAAACCCATCTAGGCCCCTCTAAACCACCCTCAACCCCTCCAAACCCATCAAACCACACTAAACACATTTTCAGCACCTCTAAACCCCTCAACACACCTCTAAACCGTTCATAACACATCCACACACCCCCAACCCTCTCTAAGCAACTCTATACCCCTATAAATTCCCTCCAACCCCCTCTGAAGGCCTTTAAACACCTCCAAGCCCCTTCCAAACCGCTAAACCCCATCCAAACACCTCATAATCCATCTGAACCTTTCTAAACCACTCGAAACCCCCTGTAAACACTCGAAATCCCTCGAAACCATTTTAAATTCCTCACAACACCTCTAAACCCCTCCAAACCTCTCTAACCCATCTCATCCCCTCCAATCTCCGTAAATCCCTCTACACCATTCAAAACCCCTCTAAACCCCTCGACAACACCATAAACCCATCCAACCCCCCACCCCCAAACACCTCTAACCCCGTATGTATTCTAAACCTCTCTAAACCCTTCTAAACCGTTCTACACCCCTGTAAACCCCTTGAAACTCTCCTAAACCACTCCAACCCCCCACCCCAAACCCCTCTTAACTATTCTAAACCTCTCTAAACCCCTCTAAATCGTTCTACAACCCTCTGATCCCTCTATACCCCACTAGACTCCACAAAACCCCTCTAAAGCCCTCTAACCCCCCCGTAAACCGCCTCTAAACACCTCTCAAGCCCTCTCAAACCATCTAAATCCCTCTACACACCTCTAAACCCCTCTAAACCCCTGTAAACCCCTCTAAACTCCGCTAATCACGTCGGCATCCCACTAACCCCTTCTAAAGCCCTCTAAACACCTCGAAGCCCCCTCTAAACCCCGATTAACCCATTTAAACCCCTCGATATCCATCTCAACCACTTTAAACCCCTCGATCCCTATCTAATTTTTTATCCCAAGAGCTATAGCGGCTCTGAACCGGCCCTAATGAGTCCCCCCCCCCCCCCACCCACCCCCTTTGGACAGTCTTCCTCAGATGGGCACGTCAATCAATTCAGCCTGTTTATTTATGTATTGTATTTATTTACCTTTCTTGTACATCAGTGGAGCTGCATCCTAAATCTCGTTGCACTGACGTGCAATGACAATAAAAGATATGTTATAATAATAATAATAATAATAATAATAATTATTATTATTATTATTATTATTATTATTATTATTATTATTATTATTATTATTATTATTATTATTATTATTATTATTATATCTCTTTAAACCCCTCTAAACCCATCAAAACTCGTCTAAGCATCTCTAATCCCATGTAAACCAATCTACACCCGTCTAAACAAGTCTAACCCCCTCTAAACCCATCCAATCCGCTCCAAACCCCTCTAAATCACTCTGCACCCCTCTAAACCACTCGAAACCCCTCGAAACCCCTCGAAACCTCTCTGAAACCTTCTAAACACCTGTAAACCTTCTAAACCCCTAGAAAAGCCTTGACATCTCTCGAAACCCCTCGTGACCCCGCGAAACCCTTCGAAACCCCTCTAAACACCTTTAATCCCCTCAAACCCCCTCTCGCTCCGTCTAAACCTCTCTAAACTACTTTAACACCTCTAAAACCCTCTAAATCCCTCTAAACTATTCTTAACCACACTAATCCCCTCTAGTCCTCTAAACTCCTCTAAAGACATTTAATCCCCCCATAACTCCCTCATAACTACTCTAAACAACTTTAAACCCTCTAAACAACTCTACACTCATGTAGCCCGCGATAAAGCCCTCTAAACCCCTCCAAACAAAAATCCCCGCTAAACCCCTCCAAACAATAATCCCCGCTCAACCTCTCTGAACACCTCTACATACCTGAAACCTAGTCTAAAGCCCTCTAAAACCCTCTAAACAATAATCCTCGCTAAACCCCTCTAAACCCCTCTAACTACACACCTCTAAACCCCTCTAAACCACTACAAACTTCTCGAAACCACTCGAAACACCTCGACACCACTTGAAACACCTCGAAACCCCTCTAAACCCCTCTAACACCACTATACCGCTTGAAACCCCTCCAAATAACCATATAATAACCATATAACAATTACAGCACGGAAACAGGCCATCTCGACCCCTCTAGTCCATGCCGAACACATAATCTCCCCTAGTCCCATATACCTGCGCTCAGACCATAACCCTCCATTCCTTTCCCATCCATATAACTATCCAATTTATTTTTAAATGATAAAAACGAACCTGCCTCCACCACCTTCACTGGAAGCTCATTCCACACAGCTACCACTCTCTGAGTAAAGAAGTTCCCCCGCATGTTACCCCTAAACTTCAGTCCCTTAATTCTCAAGTCATGTCCCCTTGTTTGAATCTTCCCTACTCTCAGTGGGAAAAGCTTTTCCACGTCAACTCTGTCTATCCCTCTCTTCATTTTAAAAACCTCTATCAAGTCCCCCCTTAACCTTCTGCGCTCCAAAGAATAAAGCCCTAACTTGTTCAACCTTTCTCTGTAACTTAGTTGCTGAAACCCAGGCAACATTCTAGGAAATCTCCTCTGTACTCTCTCTATTTTGTTGACATCCTTCCTATAATTAGGCGACCAAAATTGTACACCATACTCCAGAATTGGCCTCACCAATGCCTTGTACAATTTTAACATTACATCCCAACTTCTATACTCAATGCTCTGATTTATAAAGGCCAGCACACCAAAAGCTTTCTTTACCACCCTATCTACATGAGATTCCACTTTCAGGGAACTGTGCACAGTTATTCCCAGATCCCTCTGTTCACCTACATTCTTCAATTCCCTACCATTTACCATGTACGTCCTATTTTGATTTGTCCTGCCAATATGTAGCACCTCACACTTATCAGCATTAAACTCCATCTGCCATCTTTCAGCCCACTCTTCCAACTGGCATAAATCTCTCTGTAGACTTTGAAACTCTACTTCATTACCCGCA
Source organism: Amblyraja radiata (assembly GCF_010909765.2). Classification (NCBI taxonomy): domain Eukaryota; kingdom Metazoa; phylum Chordata; class Chondrichthyes; order Rajiformes; family Rajidae; genus Amblyraja; species Amblyraja radiata. Next base: position 144,886 of record NW_022630151.1, on the reverse strand, counting down.
ACCCCACCTATCTTAGTATCATCTGCATACTTACTAATCCAATTTACCACACCATCGTCCAGTTCATTGATGTACATGACAAACAACAGTGGACCCAACACAGATCCCTGTGGCACCCCACTCGACACTGGCCTCCAACCTGACAAACAACCATCCACCATTACTCTCTGGCATCCCATTCAGCCACTGTTGAATCCATCTTGCTACTCCACCATTAATACCCAACCATTGAACCTTCTTAACCAACCTTCCATGAGGAACCTTGTCAAAGGCCTTACTGAAGTCCATATACACAACATCCACTGCTTTACCCTCATCAATTTCCCGAGTAACATCTTCAAAAAATTCAAGAAGATTAGTTAAACATGACCTTCCAGGCACAAATCCATGTTGACTATTCCTAATCAGACCCTGTTTATCCAGATGCTTATATATATTATCTCTAAGTATTCTTTCCATTAATTTTCCCACCACTGACGTCAAACTAACAGGTCTATAATTGCTAGGTTTACTCTTAGACCCCTTTTTAAACAATGTAACAACATGCGCAGTACGCCAATCCTCCGGCACTATTCCCGTTTCTAATGACATTTGAAATATTTCTGCCATAGCCCCTGCTATTTCTACACTAACTTCCCTCAATGTCCTAGGGAATATCCTGTCCGGACCTGGAGACTTATCCACGTTTATATTTCTCAAAAGTGTCAGTACTTCCTCTTCTTTGATCCTCATAGTTTCCATAGCTACTCTACTTGTTTCCCTTACCTCACATAATTCAATATCCTTCTCCTTGGTGAATACCGAAGAAAAGAAACTGTTCAATATCTCCCCATCTCTTTTGGCTCTGCAGATAGTTGGCCACTCTGACTCTCTAATGGACCAATTTTATCCCTCGTTATCCTTCTGCTATTAATATAGCGGTAGAAACCCTTCGGATTTATTTTTACCTTACTTGCCAAAGCAACCTCATATCTTCTTTTAGCTTTTCTAATTTCTTTCTTAAGATTCTTTTTACATTCTTTATACTCCTCAAGCACCTCATTTACTCCATGCTGCCTAAAACTATTGTAGATCTCCCTCTTTTTCCGAACCAAGTGTCCAATTTCCCTTGAAAACCATGGCTCTTTACAATTTTTACGATTTCCTTTCAACCGAACAGGGACATAAAGATTCTGTACTCTTAAAATTTCACCTTTAAATGTACTCCATTTCTCTTCCACGTCTTTCCCATAAAACAAACTGTCCCAATTTACTCCTTTTAAATCCTTTCGCATCTCCTCAATGTTAGCCTTTCTCCAATTAAAAATCTCAACCCTAGGTCCAGTTTTGTCCCTCTCCATAATTATATTGAAACTAATAGTATTGTGATCACTGGACCCGAACTGTTCCCCAAAGCATACCTCCGCCACCTGTCCCGTCTCATTTCCTAACAGGAGGTCCAGTACCGCCCCTTCTCTAGTAGGTACTTCTATGTATTGTTGCAAAAAACTATCCTGCACACATTTTACAAACTTCAACCCATCCAGCCCATTTACAGAATGTGTTTCCCAGTCTATGTGTGGAAAATTGAAATCTCCCACAATCACTACCTTGTGATTACTACTAATATCTGCAATCTCCTTACATATTTGCTCTTCCAATTCTCGCTCCCCATTTGGCGGTCTATAATACACCCCTATAAGTGTTGCTACCCCTTTCCCATTTCTCAGTTCCACCCAAATAGCCTCCCTAGACGAGCCCTCTAATCTATCCTGCCAAAGCACTGCTGTAATATCTTCCCTGATAAGCAATGCAACACCTCCACCTCTTGCCCCTCCAACTCTATCACACCTGAAGCAATGAAATCCTGGAATATTTAGTTTCCAATCACAGCCCTCCTGCAACCATGTTTCACTGATCGCCACAACATCATACTTCCAGGTGTCAATCCAGGCTCTAAGTTCATCCACTTTTCTTACAATGCTCCTAGCATTAAAATATACACATTTAAGAAACCCACCCTCTCTTATTCTCTGATTATTTTCTTTTTCTTCTCTCTCCCCTACATTTTGGGTCAGAGTGCTACCATTCTCTGCCCCCTGCTTCACACACTGACTGCTAGCTTTCCCAATTTGAGTCCCTCCCCCCAACCATACTAGTTTAAAGTCTCCCCAGTAGCCTTGGCAAATCTCCCCGCCAGGATATTGGTCCCCCTTGAGTTCAAGTGCAACCCGTCCTTTCTGTACAGGTCGCACCTTCCCCAAAAGAGGTCCCAATGATCCAGAAACTTGAATCCATACCCACTGCACCAGTCTCTCATCCACGCATTTATCCTCCACCTCGCTCCATTCCTACTCTCACTGTCGCGTGGCACAGGCAGTAATCCTGAGATTGTTACCTTTCCACTCCTTCTCCTTAACTCTCTACCTAACTCCCTAAATTCTTCTTTCAGGACCTCTTCTCTTTTTTTACCTATGTCGTTGGTACCTATATGCACCACAACCTCAGGCTCCTCTCCCTCCCATTTCAGGATTTCTTGGACACGTTCAGACACATCCCTGACCCTGGCACCAGGAAGGCAAACTACCATCCGGGACTCCTGTCTGCGTCCACAGAATCGCCTAATCGACCGCCTGACTATAGAGTCCCCTATTACAATTGCCCTCCTCTTCTTTTCCTTACCCTTCTGAGCAACAGGACCGGTCTTTGTGCCAGAGGCCCGGCCGCTATCGCTGCCCCCAGGTAGGCTGTCTCCCCCACCCTTACTCAAACACGAGTACTTATTTTCAAGGTGTACAGCCACCGGGGTATTCACCAGTCCCTGCCTCTGCCCATTGCCCTTCCTAACTGTGACCCAGTTTTCTGTCTCCCGTGGTCTTGGAGTGACCACCTCCCTGTAACTCCTTTCTATGACCTCCTCGCTCTCCCTGAGCAGACAGAGGTCATCGAGTTGCTGCTCCAGGTTCCTATCGCGGTCCCTTAGGAGCCCCATCTCGACGCACCTGGCGCAGATGTGGACGTCTGGAGAGCACTCAGACTCCATGACCTCCCACATCTGACATCCAGAACAGTAAACTGCCCTGGCCCTCATTCTCCCCCTTTATCCGAATACAATAAAGCCTTACCCGGGATACAAGCCAATCAGCTGCTTCCTCTGATCCTATAATCCTTCTAAAGCTCACTAAACCACTCTAAACAGGTTTAAAGCCCTCTGCACACCTCTAAATCCCCTCCGTAGCCTCTAAGCCCCTCTAAACCACTCTAAACTCATCTAAATCCCAGCAAACGCCTCAAAACCCATTTAGAAACATAGAAACATAGAAATTAGGTGCAGGAGTAGGCCATTCGGCCCTTCGAGCCTGCACCGCCATTCAATATGATCATGGCTGATCATCCAACTCAGTATCCCGTACATGCCTTCTCTCCATACCCTCTGATACCCTTAGCCACAAGGGCCACATCTAACTCCCTCTTAAATATAGCCAATGAACTGGCCTCGACTACCCTCTGTGGCAGGGAGTTCCAGAGATTCACCACTCTCTGTGTGAAAAAAGTACTTCTCATCTCGGTTTTAAAGGATTTCCCCCTTATCCTTAAGCTGTGACCCCTTGTCCTGGACTTCCTCAACATCGGGAGCAATCTTCCTGCATCTAGCCTGTCCAACCCCTTAAGAATTTTGTAAGTTTCTATAAGATCCCCTCTCAATCTCCTAAATTCTAGAGAGTATAAACCAAGTCTATCCAGTCTTTCTTCATAAGACAGTCCTGACATCCCAGGAATCAGTCTGGTGAACCTTCTCTGCACTCCCTCTATGGCAATAATGTCCTTCCTCAGATTTGGAGACCAAAACTGTACGCAATACTCCACGTGTGGTCTCACCAAGACCCTGTACAACTGCAGTAGAACCTCCCTGCTCCTATACTCAAATCCTTTTGCTATGAAAGCTAACATACCATTCGCTTTCTTCACTGCCTGCTGCACCTGCATGCCCACTTTCAATGACTGGTGTACCATGACACCCAGGTCTCGCTGCATCTCCCCTTTTCCTAGTCGGCCACCATTTAGATAATAGTCTGCTTTCCTGTTTTTGCCACCAAAATGGATAACCTCACATTTATCCACATTATACTGCATCTGCCAAACATTTGCCCACTCACCCAGCCTATCCAAGTCACCTTGCAGTCTCCTAGCATCCTCCTCACAGCTAACACTGCCCCCAGCTTCGTGTCATCCGCAAACTTGGAGATATTGCCTTCAATTCCCTCATCCAGATCATTAATATATATTATTTAATATTTAATATATTTAATATATTTAATGTCCTTAACCCTGCGATTCCAGCGGGAGAAGTCGCCGTTGCGGAGCTCGGGAAAGCGGTCTCCCACCGGAGACCTGCGAGCTCCCGATGTTCCCGTCCACCGGGTCTGCGGCCGGATTAATAGATTTAATATATATTTAAATCCCTCTAATCCCCTCTAAACCACTGATTCCTTCCAAACCACTTCAAACCCCCTCTAAACACCTGTAAAACCTGTAAACACTCTAATCCTACTATACCCCTCTAAACCCCTCGACACCCTCCACATCCCTTCTAAAGCTCTCTAAACGACTCTAAAACCCATCTGAAACCCTAAACCATCTAAATCCCTCCAACCCATGTCTCAATCCTTCTACAACCCCTCTACACCACCTGCAAAACCCTTATAACCGCGCCAAATGACTCTAAATCCCTCTAAGCTCCTGTAAACCACTACACACCCCTCTATACTCCCCTAATCCCCATTTAAACCAATGTAAACCGCCTGTAAACACATGTAAACGTCTCTAAACAACTCTAAACACGTCTATACACCTCTACACCGCTCTAAACCCCTCTTGTTAAATGTATGTCTTGAGTTAGTTGTTATTTATTTTTTAGCTGTGTATATGTGGGGGTGGTGGGGGGGGGGGGTGTTGGGGAAACCGTTTGAATCTCTTCCATGTGCGGGGACCCGACTATTCCCTGTCGGGTCTCGGATGTCGTTGGGCCTAACATCGTGTAGCCGGTGGCGACCTCCGGCCGGGACTAACCTGAGGGCTCCAGTTGCAGAGTCTGCGGAACTGACATCGCGGAGCTGGCCAACTTCGGAGCGGGAAGAGCTGTGGTGGCGCGCGGCTGCGACCCGACTTTTGTAGTTCGGAGGAACCGGCCGCAGACCCGGTGGACGGGAACATCGGGAGCTCGCAGGTCTCCGGTGGGAGACCGCTTTTCCGAGCTCCGCAACGGCGACTTCTCCCGCTGGAATCGCGGGGTTAAGGACATGGAGTCGGGGCCTAACATCGCCCGGCGTGGTTTAAACGGCCTCAGGACTTACCATCGCCCGCCGGGGGCTTTAACATCGGAGCCCCGGTTCGCCTCGACACTGCAGTGGGACTGCTGGACCAAGGGAGAAGGAGCAAAGGGAAGACTTTGCCTTCCATCACAGTGAGGAGATGTTGGAGACTCACTGTGATGGATGTTTATGTAAAACTGTGTTAAGTGTGGGTCTTGGATTGTGTTGTAATGTTAAACTGTAGAAATGATATTTCGTTCAAACCTAGGTTTGAATGACAATAAATTGCATTATATTCTAACCGCTCTAAACCACTCTGAACCCCTCTAAACCCATGCAAACTCCTATAAACTACTTAAACCCACTGTAAACCACTCCAACCCCCTGTAAACCCATGCAAACACTCCTAAACCGCTCAAAATCCGTCTAAACCCCTGTAAACCATTACGCCCCTCTAAACCACCGTAAAACCGTCTACACCCCTGTAAACCCGTCTAAACACCTTTGACCCACTGTTAACCCATGTAAACCGCTCTCAATCCCTCTAAACTCGTATAAACCGCTCTAATCACATCTAAATTCCTCAAAACCCCTCTAACATCTGTAAACCTGTAAACCATTCTAAACCTCCATAAACCACTCTAGAATCCTCTAAACCTCTCTAACCCCCTAGTCCATTCTAAACCCACCTAACCCCTTGCAAACGCCTCTAAATCCCTCTAACGCCCTCCAACTCCCTCAAACAACACATCTAAACACCTCTATCCCCTCGATGCCCCTCTCGAGGGGTTAGAGCTTTTTAGAGGGCGTTAGTGGGGTTTAGAGGGGTTACGGTTCGGGGGGGGGGTTGGAGGGCTTTCGAAGGGTTTCGAGGGGTGTGGATGTGTTTGGGGAGGTACAGTGGGGTTAGATGATTTTTGGATGGGTGTACAGGGGTTTCTAGGGGTTTAGAGCGTTTAGAGTGGTTTCGACGGGTTGGGATTGCTTTAGAGTGGTTTAAAGGAGTTTAAATGGGGTAGGGGGCTTCAGAGTGGGGTAAAGGCATTTAGTAGGGGTTTAGAGCGGTCCGCATGGGTTAGAGGGCGTTGGAGAGGTTCAGAAGGGGCTAGAGGAGGTTAGAGTGGTTTAAAGGGGTGTCAGATTAGATTAGATTAGATTAGATTAGATTATACCTTTAATAATCCTTTTCAGGAAATTACAGTGCCACGACAGCTTCAAGACAAACATAACACCACACATTTCCTCAAATGGCTTCCATACTTAACAAGTTAAAAAAACGTTAAAATACAAGTTAAAATACAATTAATTTATAAAAAGTGCAATTATTTATGCGCATTATAAAGTCTTATAGCAGCTGGTAAACAGGACTTCCTATATCTCTCCGTTTTGCACATTGGTGCAATCAGCCTCTGACTGAAGATGCTGCTCTTGATCACCTTCAGGGCATGGAGTGGGTGAGTGGGGTTTGTCATTATAGAACCTAGTGTATTTAGAGTTCTGGCCTCTGCCACCTGCTGGACCGTTCGTTGCTCAGCCCCGACCACTGAGCCGGCCTTCCTGATTAGTTTGTCCAGTCTGTTTTATCCGCTATACGGGCGCCATCTCCCCAACAGGCCACAGCAAAAAACAGAGCACTGGCCACCACTGAATGGTAGACACTGCACAGTAGGGGTTGGCAGATATTAAATGACCTCAGCCTCCTTAAAAAATACAGTCGGCTTTGTCCCTTCCTGTACACCGCCTCCATATGACACTTCCAGTTCAGCTCACTGTCAAGCTGCACCCCAAGGTACCTGTGATTAGCGACCACCTCCACCTCAGTGCCCTTAATGGTGATCGGCGTTGCTTGAGTCCTCCTCCTCCCCCTCCTGAAGTCCACAACTATCTCCTTTGTTTTTTTGGTGTTAAGATGGAGGTTATTGTGTGCGCTCCACTCCACAAAGTTACTTATTATGTCTCTGTATTCCTCCTCATTGCCCCCTTTAATGAGGCCGACAACAGCTGTATCATCCGAAAACTTCTGCAAAAAGCAGCTGTTGGTGTTACATTGGAGATCCGCTGTGTAGATGGTAAACAGGAACGGAGCCAGCACAGTTCCTTGTGGAGCCCCTGTGCTGCTCAAGATGGTGCCCGAGACACTGTTCTGTAGGCGCACGTACTGTGGTCTGAGGGAAAGGTCGTGTCTGTGTCGTGTGTTTAGACGGGGTTAGAGGGGTTTAGTGAGGTTTAAAGAAGCTTAGACGTGTTTAGAGGTATAAGGGTTTCGAGGGATATCGAGGGGGTTAGAGAGGTTTAGAGGTTTTTACAGTGGTACAGTGGGGTTAGAGAATTTCGGAGCGCATTCGAGGGGTTTAGAGGGGTTAGAGGGGTTTAGAGAGGGATCGGGGGTGTAGAGGTGTTTAGAGCGGTACAGTGGGTTTGCAGGGTTTTGGAGGGGTTTAGAAGAGTTGAGAATGGTTTAGAGGGGTTTAGAGGGGATACATGTGCTTAGATGTGTTTAGAGGGCTTTAGGGGTTTTGAGAGGGATTTAGAGGTATTTAGAGTGTATTACAGATGGTTAGATGGCATTAGATTGCTTTATAGGGGGTGTGGAGTGGTTTTGAGGGTTTAGAGGGGTTTAGAGGTGTTTAGAGGGCTTTAGAGTGATCTGCGGCGTTTAGAGGGATTTAGAGGGCGTCGGGGGGGGGGGGGTTGGAGTGGGCTAAAGGGCGATAGAGAGGTTTAGATTGGTTTTGAGGGGCTCGGAGTGCTTTAAAGTGTTTTAGAGGGGTTTCTAGATGTACAGAGGCATTTCGAGCTGTTTAGAGGGGTTTGCATGGGTTTAGAGAGCATTAGAGGGGGTTTCGAAGTTTGTATAAGGGTTTCGATGGGTATCGAGGGGATTAGTGGTTTTATGGGGGTTTAGAGTGGATAGAGTGGTTTAGATGTGTTTAGAGGGGTTTAAATGTTTTTTGAGGAATTGATAGGGGTATAGAGGGGTTTATATGTGTTTAGAGGGCGTTGGAGCGTTAGACGGGTTTCGAGGGCTTTAGAGGGGTTTCGAGGGGTGTAGAGGTATTCAGCGAGGTACAGTGAGGTTAGAGGGCTTAAAGGGGGTTAGAGTGGTTTCGAGGGGTTTAGACGGTGTTAGAGGGGATTAGTGAGGTTTAAAGGAGCTTAGCTGTGTTTAGTGCGGTTCAGATGTGCGTAGAGCGGCGTAGAAGGGTTTAGATGGGTTAAGAGGGGTTAAGAGGGATTTCGAATGATTTAGAAGTGTTTAGAGTGGTTCCGAAGGGTTTCGATGGTTTAGAGGGATGTAGAGGTGTTTAGAGGACTTTAGAGGGGTTTAGAAGGGTTTAGAGGGATTTGCAGTCGGTGGGGGGGAGGGGGGGGGGGTGTAGAACTGTTTAGAAAGGTATAGTGGGGTCAGATTGTTTTGGAGATGTTTAGATGGTTTTAGAGGGATTTATAGGGGGTTAGAGGTTTAGAAGGGTTTAGAAGGATTTAGGAGGGTTTATAGGGTTTAGAAATGGGTATAGGGGATTACAGTGTGTTAGGGGAATGTATATGGGTGTAGATGGGTTAAGAGGGATTGAGGTTGGAGAGGTTTAAAGGTGGCCATGGGGTGTTGTTTTGGTTTAGAGGATTTTAGAGGTGTTTAGAGTCCTTGAGGTTGGTTTAGATAGGTTTAGACTGGTTAAGAGCTTTGAGGGAGTTTGGAAAGTTGTAGAGGATTTTCGATGGGTATAGTGGGGTTAGAGGTTTTTAGAGGGGTTTAGAGATGTTTAAAATGGTTGCAAGGTGTTTCGAGGGGTTTAGAGAGGTTTGGAGTGGTTTAGAGGGGGCGAGAGGGGTTTACATGGCGTATACAGGTGGGTTTAATTACGTTTAAAGGGCATTAGAGAGGTTTAAAGTTGTTTAGCGGGCTCGTTTACAGAGGTTAAGGGGGGGGGGTAGATGGGTTTAGAGGGGTTTAGAGGGGGTTCGAATAATGTATAGGGGTTTGGAAGGGATTGGATGTGTGTAGAGGTGTTTAGAGAGGTATATTGGTGTTAGAGGGTTTAAGAGGGATTAAGAGGGGTTTAGAAGTGGGTAGAGGGCGTTAGAGGGGGTTAGTGTTTAGATGGATTTAGAGGTGTTCAGATGTGTTTAGAGGGGGTTTCGATGGGGCTAAAGGGGGTTAGAGTGGATTAGAGGGGTTTAGTGGGGGTTAGAGGGTTTTAGTGAGGTTTAAACGGGTTTAGTTGTGTTTAGAGGGATTCAGAGGGGGCCTAGAGAGGCTTTGAAGGGTTTAGATGGGGTTGGAGATGTTTAGAGGGGGTTCGAATGATTTAGGGGTAGAAGGGTTTCGAATTATTTCAATGGGTTTAGAGGGGATTAGAGATTGTTAGAAGGGTTTTAAGGGTTGTAGATGGATTTTGAGGGGTTTAACATAGAAACATAGAAACATAGAAATTAGGTGCAGGAGTAGGCCATTCGGCCCTTCGAGCCTGCACCGCCATTCAATATGATCATGGCTGATCATCCAACTCGGTATCCCGTACATGCCTTCTCTCCATACCCTCTGACCCCTTTAGCCACAAGGGCCACATCTAACTAATTCTTAAATATAGCCAATTAACTGGCCTCAACTACCCTCTATGGCAGAGAGTTCCAGAGATTCACCACTCTCTCTGTGGAAAAAGTTCTTCTCATCTCGTTTCTAAAGGATGTCCCCCTTATCTTTAAGCTGTGACCCCTTGTCCTGGACTTCCCCAACATCGGAACAATCTTCCTGCATCTAGCCTGTCCAACCACTTAAGAATTTTGTAAGTTTCTATAAGATCCCCTCTCAATCTCCTAAATTCTAGAGAGTATAAACCAAGTTTATCCTGTCTTTCTTCATAAGACAGTCCTGACGTCCCAGGGATCAGTCTGCTGAACCTTCTCTGCACTCCCCCTATGGCAATAATGCCCTTCCTCAGATTTGGATACCAAAACTGGACGCAATACCATTAGAGGCCGTTAGTGGAGTTTAGAGATGTTTCGAGGAGTTTAGATGGCTGTAGAGGGGGTTTGATGGTTCTAGAGGTGTTCAGAGAGGTATAGTGGGTTAGATGATTTTGAAGGGGTTTGGAGGGGTTTCGACGGATTTAGAGGGGTTTAGAGGGGTTTCGATGGGTTTGGAGTGGTTTGTAGGGGTTCAGAAATGTTTTGAGTGGTTTATAGGGGTTTAGAGGCGTTTAAATTAGTTTAGAAGGCTTTAGAGTGGGGTAAAGATATTTAGAGGGCTTTCGAGGGGCTTAGAGCGGTTCATATGGGTTGGAGGGGTTTAGAGGGGTTATGATGGTTTAGTGGAGTTTAGAGGTGGTTAGAGGGGGTTAGAGGGGTTTGGTTTAGTGAGGTTTAAATACGTTTAGAGGTGTTTAGAGGGGTGCAGAGGGGTTAGAGAGGCTTAGAAGGGTTAGCGTGGTTTAGAGGGGTTTAGAGGGCTTTAGTGGTACAGTGGGTTTGGAGGGTTTTTGATGGGTTTGGAGGCGCTAGAGGGGTTTAGAGCGGTTTCGAGGGGTGTAGAGGTGTTTAGAGGTGATAAGAAGACTTTAGAGGGTTTGACATGGATTCAGAGGTATTTATAGGGGTTTACAGGGGTCTGGTGGGGGCTAGAGGGGGTAGAGTGGTTTAGATCGGTTTTGAGAGGTCAAAGTGCTTAGACGTGTCTTGATGGGGTGCAGAGGGGCTTAGAGTGGCTTAGAAAGCGATATAGTGGTTTAGAGGCTTCTAAACCCCTCGACACACCTCTAAGCCCCTCCAAAACCATATAATCCCGTGTACGCCCCTCTAAGCCCATCTAGCCCTCCAAAACCTTCTAAAACTCTCTAAACCTCTCTGAACCCGTCTAAACCACTCTAAACACTTCTAAACCCCTCTAAATTCCTCTAGAACATTCTAAGCCACTCTAAACCTCTGTAACCCCGTGGAAATCCCTCTAACCCCGGCTAAACCCCTCTAAACCATTCTAAACCCCTCTGGACCCCTCTAAACCACTCTAAACACTCCTAAACCCCTCTAAACTCATATAGAACATTCTAAGCCACTCCAAACCTATCTAACCCCCTGGAAATCCCTCTAACCCCGTCTAAACCGCTCTAAACACCTCTAAACCCATCTGAACCCCTCTAAACCCCTCGAAACCATCTAAGCCCCTATAAACCTCGGTAAACCGCTCTAAGCTCCTCAAAACTCATCTAAGCCCCTATAAGCCCCTCTAATCCTCAAAGCCCTTCAAACACACACTAAACCCCTATAAAACCCTCGAAACATCTCGAAACCCTACGAAAGCCCTCTACACCTTTCGAACCCCCTCTAAATCCCTCTAAACACTTCTGAGCCAGTCTAAGCCCCTCTGAACCCCTCTAAACATATGTAAACACCTCGAAATCCTTCTGTCCCCATCTAAATCCCCTTCCAAACCACTCTAAACCTCTCTAAACCCCCCTAAAACCCTCCAACGCCCTCTCAACAGATCTAAACCCCTCTAAATCCCTCCAAGCCACCCTAAACCCCTCTAAACCACGACAAACCAGTCGAAACATCTATAAACAAATGGAAATCCCTATAACCTCGTCTAAAACCATCTAACCCGCTCTAACCGCCTCTACCCAACTCGAAATCACTCTGAAACAATCCACTCCTCTGAACCGCTCTAAATCCCTCTAAACCTCTCTAAAAGCCTCTAAAGCACTCTCAACACCTCTAAATCCCTCTAAATCCCTCCAACGCACCTAAATCCCTCTAAACCCCTCTACTCCACGACAAACCAGTCGAATCCCCTCTAAACTCCTCTAAACGCCACGAAACCCCTCGAACCCGTCCTAAACCCTCTAACCACTATACCCCCCTAAACCCCTCTACAGGCCTCCAAGCCCCTCTACGGCAGACTAAACCCCTCTAAACCGCTCGAAAGCCCTCTAAACACCTCTAAAGCCCTCTAAAGCACTAAACCTATCTACACTTCTAAACCGTCTAAACCCCTCAAAACCCCTCGAACCATTCGAAACCCCTCTAAACCACTAAATCCTTCGAAACCCCTCTAAACCCCTCTAAAAATGTCTAAGCCCCTCTAAGCCACTTTGAGCCCCTCTAAACCTCTCTACGCCCCTCTATCCCATCTAAACGCCTCTAAGCCCTTCTAACCCACTCTACCCACTTCGAAATCCCTATTTAGACCTCTAAACCCCTCTTAACCGCTCTAAACCCATCTAAAGCCTTCTCAACACCTCTAAACAACTCTAACCCCTTAAAACTCTCAGAACACCACCAGACCACTTTAAATCTCAGAACTGCTGTAGTTTTGGGAGCAACAGCAGCAGGAGATAAGCAAGAGATACGACTGATTGGGAGGAGAGAAGTGAGTCAGTGCTGGGAAAACAGTTGAAAACTGAGGAATTTGGTTTGTAAATTGGTAAATCAGGCAATTTATCAGTCAATTTAAGCAAGACTGCTCTTAGCGAGCGGCAGTGAGTGAGCGAAGTGCCCTGTGAGAAAAGTGTGAGTCTTTGGCTCGAGAGTCTTCGGAGAGGAGACGAAAGAAGGAGATGTCAGGCAAGCTGATTCAGTGCGATGCTTGCAGTATGTGGGAGGTCAAGGACACCGCTAGTGCCTCTGGCTGCTACAAATGCGACAAGTGCATCCAAGTAGAGCTCCTGAAGGGCCGTGTTGGGGAACTGGAGAAGCAAGTGGATGACCTCCGGTTCGTCCGAGAAACGGAGTCGTTCCTCGACAAGTCCTACAGTACGATTGTTACACCTAAGGTACTGGAAGAGAGAAGGTGGGAGACAGTGAGAACGGTAGGGAAGCATGGAATGCCAACGTCCCCGGGTGTTGAACCTCTTGTGAACAGGTTCACCCACTTAGAAGCTGTCGGGACAGAAGAGGTGTTTAAACTGGGCGACGGACTGGCTTGTGATGCGAATAGGGCTGTTGAGCCAAAACCAAAAAGGCCTAAGGCAGGAAACGCCATTGTAGTGGGAGACTCCATTGTGAGAGGTACGGACAGGGGTTTCTGCGGCAACAGACGGGATGCGAGGATGGTCAAAGGTCAAAGGTCAAAAACTTTATTTGCCATTTGTGCTTACACACATAGGAACTCTTGTGCGGCTATTCAGAGAGTCAAGTTAAGTTAAAAATTAAAATTAAAAATCAAATTTTTAAAAAAAAATAAATAAATAAATAAATAAATAGAAAATAAAAAGATAAAAATTAAAAATACACACAGAAGACACATAGAGCATTGTAACTTGCACAAACCCTATATCAGGACATCAGTTCATTTTGTTTTGTTTTGGCCAAGAGTCTCACTGTTGCAGGGAAGTAGCTCTTAAAAAAGCGTGTTCTATTTGTGGCGATACTGTCCGCTCGTCTGTGCCTGAGGTTGTATGTGCAGTTTTTGTGTTTGAGCAGTGAGCGAGCTGGATGTAGTGTGTCTCTAATGATTCTCTCTGCTCTTTTTTGACAGCGCTGTGTGTAGATTGTGTCCATGGAGGGGAGTTCAGTTCTGATGATCCTCTCTGCAGTCTTTATGACTCTTTGCAGAGCCTTCCTCTCTGTCTGTGTGGTGTTTCCATACCACACCGTGATGCCTGTGGTGAGGATGCTCTCTACCAGTCCTTTGTAGACCTGGGTGAGAGGGCGACAGTGCAGACCAGCTTTTCTGAGCAGCCTGATGAAGTACAGTCTCTGCTGGGCTTTTTTCACTGTGGCTGCAGTGTTCAAAGTCCAGTTCAGATCTGATGTTACTTGTAGTCCCAGTTATCTGTAACTGTCAGCCCTCTCCACCACAGTCCCCTTGATGATGAGGGGCTGCAGGGTGGGTGGATTTTTTCTGAAGTCCATTATTATTTCTCTTGTCGTGTCTGTGTTGAGGCTTAGGTCGTTCACCTCACCATAGGCAAGAATGTCGTTCACCAGACTCCTGTAGCCCGACTAATCCCCCCCCCCCCCCCGATGAGGCCCAGGATGGTGGTATCATCCGCATACTTAATAATGATGGTGTTTTCCTGGGTGGAGACACAGTCGTGTGTGTACAGGGTGAAAAGTTTGGGACTGAGACAGCAGCCTTGTGGTGATCCTGTACTGACGGTGAGCTCTGCAGACACCCTCCTTCCCATCCTCACCACCTGTGGTCTTTCAGTCAGGAAATCCAAGATCCAGTTGCAGGTGGGAGTCGGGACGCCGAGGTCTGTCAGCTTCTCAGTCAGCCTGCCCGGGCGAATGGTGTTAAAGGCCGAGCTGTAATCCAGGAACAGCGTTCTGACGTATGTTCCTCTGCTGTCCATGTGTTGCAGGATATGGTGTAAAGCAATGGCCACTGCGTCGTCCACTGAGCGGTTGGGGCGGTAGGCGAACTGGAGGGGGTCAATCGTGCCCGGGACCATGTGATTGATATGTGTGAGAACCAGTTTTTCTAGACACTACATGGCAACTGGCGTGAGTGCCACTGGCCTGAAGTCATTCAGTGTGGATGGGTTTGTTTTTTTTGGAACTGGTACAATGGTGGAATATTTAAAAATACGGGGGACCACTGCTTGGTTTAAAGACAGATTGAAGATGTCTACATAAACTCTTGGTGTGCTGCCTTCCTGGTGCCAGGATCCAGGATGTCACGGACAGAGTGCAGAAAATCCTTAAGGGCGAATGTGAACATCCGGAAGTGGTAGTGCATGTCGGGACAAACGATGTCGGAAAGAATGGGATGAATATTCTGCAGCGTGACGTTAGAGAGCTCGGAAAAATGCTGAAAAGCAGGACCTCCAGGGTTGTTATCTCCGGTTTGCTTCCAGTTCCTCGTGCTGGCGAGAGCAGGAACAGGGAGATACGGGACCTGAACGTGTGGCTGATGAACTGGTGCACGGGGCAGGGATTTAGATTATTTGATCACTAGGATCTGTTTTGGGGTAATGGGGAACTGTACAAAAGGGACGGATTGCATCTTAACAGGTGTGGGACCAGCATTCTGGCAGGCAGGTTTGCCACTGCTACACGGGTGGTTTTAAACTGAATAAGGGGGGCAGGGTGTCGAATGGGATAGTGGAGGATGGAGTTAAAGGGAAAGGGTTTCTAAAATATGTGAGCGTAGAGACAGAGGGGTGTAAAATGAGGGTAGAAGCAATAGGTAGCAAGGTGAAAAGTAAAAGTGGCAGGCAGACAAAACCAGGGCAAAAATCAGAAAGGGCCACTTTTCAACATAATTGTATAAGGGGTAAGAGTGTTGTAAAAACAAGCCTGAAGGCTTTGTGTCTCCATGCAAGGGGCATTCGTAATAAGGTGGATGAGTTGAATGTGCAGATAGCTATTAATGACTATGATATAGTTGGGATCACGGAGACATGGCTCCAGGGTGACCAAGGCTGGGAGCTGAACATCCAGGGATATTCAATATTCAGGAGGGATAGAGAGAAAGGAAAAGGAGGTGGGGTAGCGTTGCTGATTAGAGAGGAGATTCACGCAATGGAAAGGAAGGACATTAGTTTGGAGGATGTGGAATCGGTATGGGTAGAGCTGCGAAGCACTAAGTGGCAGGAACCGCTGGTGGGTGTTGTGTACTGGCCACCTAACAGTAGTAGTGAAGTTGGAGATGGTATCAAACAGGAAATTAGAAATGCGTGCGACAAAGGCAAAACCGTTATAATGGGAGACTTCAATCTACATATAGATTGGGTGAATCAAATTGGCAGGGGTGCTGAGGAAGACGATGTATTGGAATGTATGCGGGATAGTAATCTAAATCAACATGTAGAGGAACCAACGAGAGAGCAGGCTATTTTAGACTGGGTATTGAGTAATGAGGAAGGGTTAGTTAGTAGTCTTGTTGTACGTGCCCCCTTGGGCAAGAGTGACCATAATATGGTTGAGTTCTTCATTAGGATGGAGTGTGACATTGTTAATTCAGAAACAATGGTTCTGAACATAAAGAAAGGTAACTTTGAGGGTATGAGACGAGAATTGGCCAAGATTGACTGGCAATTAATTCTAAAAGGGTTGACGGTGGATATGCAATGGAAGACATTTAAAGACTGCATGGATGAACTACAAAAATTGTTCATCCCAGTTTGGCAAAAGAATAAATCAGGGAAGGTAGTGCATCCGTGGATAACAAGGGAAATCAGGGATAGTATCAAAGCGAAGGATGATGCGTACAAATTAGCCAGAAAAAGCAGCATACCGGAGGACTGGGAGAAATTCAGAGACCAGCAGAGGAGGACAAATGGCTTACTTATGAAAGGAAAAATAGATTATGAAAGAAAACTGGCAGGGAACATAAAAACTGACTGCAAAAGTTTTTATAGATATGTGAAAAGAAAGAGATTAGTTAAAACAAATGTAGGTCCCTTGCAGTCAGAAACAGGTGAGTTGATCATGGGGAACAAGGATAAGGCGGACCAATTGAATAACTACTTTGGTTCCGTCTTCACTAAGGAAGACATAAATAATCTGCCGGAAATAGCAGGGGACCGCGGGTCAAAGGAGTTGGAGGAATTGAGTGAAATCCAGGTTAGCCGGGAAGTGGTGTTGGGTAAATTGAATGGATTAAAGGCCGATAAATCCCCAGGGCCAGATAGGCTGCATCCCAGAGTACTTAAGGAAGTAGCTCCAGAAATAGTGGATGCATTAGTAATAATCTTTCAAAACTCTTTAGATTCCGGAGTAGTTCCTGAGGATTGGCGGGTAGCAAACGTAACCCCACTTTTTAAGAAGGGAGGGAGAGAGAAAACAGGGAATTACAGACCAGTTAGTCTAACATCGGTAGTGGGGAAACTGCTAGAGTCAGTTATTAAAGATGGGATAGCAGCACATTTGGAAAGTAGTGAAATCATTGCACAAAGTCAGCATGGATTTACAAAAGGTAAATCATGTCTGACGAATCTTATAGAATTTTTCGAGGATGTTACTAGTAGCGTGGATAGAGGAGAACCAGTGGATGTGGTGTATCTGGACTTCCAGAAGGCTTTCGACAAGGTCCCACATAAGAGATTAGTATACAAATTGAAAGCACACGGCATTGGGGGTTCAGTATTGATGTGGATAGAGAACTGGCTGGCAAACAGGAAGCAAAGAGTAGGAGTAAACGGGTCCTTTTCACAATGGCAGGCAGTGACTAGTGCTGGGACTAGTGCTCAGTGCTGGGACCCCAGCTATTTACAATATATATTAATGATCTGGATGAGGGAGTTTTAGGCACTATCTCCATGTTTGCGGATGACACTAAGCTGGGGGGCAGTGTTAGCTGTGAGGAGGATGCTAGGAGAATGCAAGCTGACTTGGATAGGCTGGGTGAGAGGGCAAATGTTTGGCAGATGCAGTATAATGTGAATAAATGTGAGGTTATCCATTTTGGTGGCAAAAACAGGAAAGCAGACTATTATCTAAATGGTGGCCGACTTGGAAAAGGGGAGATGCAGCGAGACCTGAGTGTCATGGTACACCAGTCATTGAAAGTGGGCATGCAGGTGCAGCAGGCAGTGAAGAAAGCGAATGGTATGTTAGCTTTCATAGCAAAAGGATATGGGTATAGGAGCAGGGAGGTTCTACTGCAGTTGTACAGGGTCTTGGTGAGACCACACCTGGAGTATTGCGTACAGTTTTGGTCTCCAAATCTGAGGAAGGACATTATTGCCATAGAGGGAGTGCAGAGAAGGTTCACCAGATTGACTCCTGAGATGTCAGGACTGTCTTATGAAGAAAGACTGGATAGACTTGTTTTATACTCGCTAGAATTTAGGAGATTGAGAGGGGATCTTATAGAAACTTACAAAATTCTTAAGGGGTTGGACAGGCTAGATGCAGGAAGATTGCTCCCGCAGGGGCTATGGCAGAAATATTTCAAATGTCATTAGAAACGGGAATAGTGCCGGAGGATTGGCGTACTGCGCATGTTGTCCCATTGTTTAAAAAGGGGTCTAAGAGTAAACCTAGCAATTATAGACCTGTTAGTTTGACGTCAGTGGTGGGCAAATTAATGGAAAGAATACTTAGAGATAATATATATAAGCATCTGGATAAACAGGGTCTGATTAGGAACAGTCAACATGAATTTGTGCCTGGAAGGTCATGTTTGACTAATCTTCTTGAATTTTTTGAAGATGTTACTCGGGAAATTGATGAGGGTAAAGCAGTGGATGTTGTGTATATGGACTTCAGTAAGGCCTTTGACATGGTTCCTCATGGAAGGTTGCTTAAGAAGGTTCAATGGTTGGGTATTAATTGTGGAGTAGCAAGATGGATTCAACAGTGGCTGAATGGGAGATGCCAGAGAGTAATGGTGGATGATTGTTTGTCAGGTTGGAGGCCAGTGACGAGTGGGGTGCCACAGGGATCTGTGTTGGGTCCACTGTTGTTTGTCATGTACATCAATGATCTGGACGATGGTGTGGTAAATTGGATTAGTAAGTATGCAGATGATACTAAGATAGGTGGGGTTGCGGGTAATGAAGTAGAGTTTCAAAGTCTACAGAGAGATTTATGCCAGTTGGAAGAGTGGGCTGAAAGATGGCAGATGGAGTTTAATGCTGATAAGTGTGAGGTGCTACATCTTGGCAGGACAAATCAAAATAGGACGTACATGGTAAATGGTAGGGAATTGAACAATGTAGGTGAACAGAGGGATCTGGGAATAACTGTGCACAGTTCCCTGAAAGTGGAATCTCATGTAGATAGGGTGGTAAATAAAGCTTTTGGTGTGCTGGCCTTTATAAATCAGAGCATTGAGTATAGAAGTTGGGATGTAATGTTAAAATTGTACAAGGCATTGGTGAGGCCAATTCTGGAGTATGGTGTACAATTTTGGTCGCCTAATTATAGGAAGGATGTCAACAAAATAGAGAGAGTACAGAGGAGATTTACTAGAATGTTGCCTGGGTTTCAGCAACTAAGTTACAGAGAAAGGTTGAACAAGTTAGGGCTTTATTCTTTGGAGCGCAGAAGGTTAAGGGGGGACTTGATAGAGGTTTTTAAAATGATGAGAGGGATAGACAGAGTTGACGTGGAAAAGCTTTTCCCACTGAGAGTAGGGAAGTTTCAAACAAGGGGACATGACTTGAGAATTAAGGGACTGAAGTTTAGGGGTAACATGAGGGGGAACTTCTTTACTCAGAGAGTGGTAGCTGTGTGGAATGAGCTTCCAGTGAAGGTGGTGGAGGCAGGTTCGTTTTTATCATTTAAAAATGAATGTGATAGTTATATGGATGGGAAAGGAATGGAGGGTTATGGTCTGAGCGCAGGTATATGGGACTAGGGGAGATTATGTGTTCGGCACGGACTAGAAGGGTCGAGATGGCCTGTTTCCGTGATGTAATTGTTATATGGTTATTATATGGTTATATGTTGGGGAAGTCCAGGATAAGGGGTCACAGCTTAAGGATAAGGGGGAAATCGTTTAAATCCGAGATGAGAAGAACTTTTTTCACACAGAGAGTGGTGAATCTCTGGAACTCTCTGCCACAGAGTGTAGTCGAGGCCAGTTCATTGGCTATATTTAAGAGGAAGTTAGATGTGGCCCTTGTGGCTAAGGGGATCAGAGGGTATGGAGAGAAGGCAGGTACGGGATACTGAGTTGGATGATCAGCCATGATCATATTGAATGGCGGTGCAGGCTCGAAGGGCCGAATGGCCTACTCCTGCACCTAATTTCTATGTTTCTATGTTTCTAAACCAATCTAAACCCCTCTAAACCCCTCTAAACCACTCGAAACCCATCGAACACCTTCTAAACACATCTAAAGCCCTCCAACCACACTATTGCTCTCTAAACACCTTTATAACCCTCCAAGCTAAAGTCCTCTAAAACGCTCTAAATCCTCTAAAGCCACCTAAAGCCCTCGCAATCGCTCTAAATATCTCTAAACCACTCTAAACTCCTCTAGAACACTCTAAACCCGTCGAAACATCTATACACAAATGGAAATCGCTCTAACCCCTTCTAAAACCATCTAACCCGCTCTAACCGCCTCTACCTCTAACTCGAAACAATCTAAATTCCTCTGAACCGCTCTAAATCCCTCTAAATCCCTCTAAACACCTTTAACCACCCCGAAAGAAGCCCTCCAAACCGCTCGAAACACCTCTAAACACCTCTAAAATCCTCTAAACCCTTCTAAGCCTCTCTGAACCCCTCTCAACTGCTCTAAGCCCCTCTAAAGCCCTCTCAACGCCTCTAAACAACTCTAAAGCCCTCTATTCCACTTTAAACCCCATCTAAACCTGCTAAACCCATCTTAACCCTTCTAAGCCCGTCGAATCGCCAGCGGAACCCCCTTAAACACATTTAAGCCCCTTTCAACCGCTCTAAACCTCTCTAATCCTCTCTAAACCCATCTACCCACTTCTAATCTCCTCTACCCACATCTAAACCCCTCTAAACCCCTATAAACTCATCTGAACCACCTCTAACCCCTCGAAACCCGCTGTCCCTCTAAACCTCTGTAAACCGCTCTAAGCCCCTCTGTGAGATATATTGTTTGTGCTCACAATCACTACTCAGAGACTAAACCGTGGAAACAAGAAATGCTTTATTTGCGAGTCTGCAGAATCGGGTGCCTCTCCAAGTTGAGACACACCGAGCAAAGGAAAAACGTCTAGTTTTATACAATTCAGTATACAGTCTTTATTAATTGGACGCCTCCCCTTCTGACCCCTTCCAATCAGGGTACCGAGGTTCACAATCTTCCAACCCTCCCCTCCGTGCGTCATCAATCATTCCCTCTCCTCCCACATCATACATCGCATGTACATTTAAATTAGGTTCTTTGTCATGAGGGGCGTACAGTTAATATTCATTTAACTTATTAAGCATGCGCAGTAGCTGTTGGCCTAACCTACTTAATTGCCTTTGACATAAAGAACAGCTTCTGTGTTGTCAGCTACATTCCTTACCTTATCTTGTTATTCTACAATGTTATCAACAGCTCTGAAGGTCTGACTGTTTGTTGGAATCACAAGGTTGGTGATTCCAGCTACTCGGCGCATCACAAGGTCGGTGACTACAATCGCTCGGCCCCTCACAATGATGGTGGTTTAATCATCTTATCCCTCACAATCCTCCCTTTTTTCTTTTGCTACGCATCCTGTATTAAACCCCATTCCTAGACTTCCTGCTGTTCCAAAGCTAATAACATTCTTTTTATCTCTCTTTCCTCTGGGTCCTCTCTCGGCCTCATTATCATTATATTCTGGACGCCCCCTTTCTCCCCCATGGGGACTACAACTGCCTGCATTTGGCTTATACTTCTAGTTATAAGAACCCTGAGACATGGTATACAACAGGGGATAACGATCAACGCAGCTAATGCCCATAAAATTACCAGTCCCACCGCTTTCCACCAGGCTCCTCCTAAAATGTAATCCCACCATCCTGCTCCCATGATTGTGTTCCATCTCTGTACCGGGACATGTGCTATTTCTCTGATTCCTTCTGATATATCCATTACTGCTTGTCCGTTGTCATCTATGTTTAGGCAGCAATTAGAGAGGTTTGAATTTTCCGCATACTCCTCCCTCTTCGTCTAGTAAGTAGTCTAAGGCCAAACGGTATTGGTATATCGCTGTTCTCATCTGTGTCTGCTGCTTCGCCAACATCTCTAGTGCAGATGCAGTCTGGTTAGTAATTACTTCCAGCACTGCCTGTAGTCTTATGATCCGATTTAACATATACACTGGGGTCCGGTAGCCCCAGGATCCGTCCTGTGCCCAAGTGGCTGGTCCATAATATGAGATGATTCTTGCAGGTGGCCACTCATCATTTTCCCATTTTCCGATGTCCATTCCTTTCTTCGTTCGGTGTAGATCGTCAAAGATGGGTGTTTCTAGCGACCGGCCCTCCTCAGTGGTCAACAGAAAAAAATCCTTGTTGTACCAGTCCAATTAAACAAGTCCCACTCCATTTTCTGGCAATACCGAGTATGCCTTGCGTCCGCATATCCATAGCAGTCGTTCAGGGGCCGGTCCACTACAGGTAACATTGTCCCATATGTCCTGTAACACTGGGATTCCCTGGTAAGGGTTGTTCCCGGTGCAATTCCATATTCCAGTCGATTCGCTTCCAGTTGTACAGGGTCTTGGTGAGACCACACCTGGAGTATTGCGTACAGTTTTGGTCTCCAAATCTGAGGGAGGACATTATTGCCATAGAGGGAGTGCAGAGAATGTTCACCAGACTGATTCCTGTGATGTCAGGACTGTCTTATGAAGAATGACTGGATAGACTTGGTTTATACTCTCTAGAATTTAAGAGATTGAGAGTGGATCTTATAGAAACTTACAAAATTCTTAAGGGGTTGGACAGGCTAGATGCAGGAAGATTGCTCCCGATGTTGGGGAAGTCCAGGACAAGGGGTCACAGCTTAAGGATAAGGGGGAAATCCTTTAAAACCGAGATGAGAAGAACTTTTTTCACACAGAGAGTGGTGAATCTCTGGAACTCTCTGCCACAGAGGGTAGTCGAGGCCAGTTAATTGGCTATATTTAAGAGGGAGTTAGATGTGGCCCTTGTTGGTAAGGGGTTCAGAGGGTATGGAGAGAAGGCAGGTACGGGATACTGAGTTGGATGATCAGCCATGATCATATTGAATGGCGGTGCAGGCTCGAAGGGCCGAATGGCCTACTCCTGCACCTAATTTCTATGTTTCTATGTTTCTAAACCAATCTAAACCCCTCTAAACCACTCTAAACCATCGAAACCCATCGAACCCCTTCTAAACACATCTAAAGCCCTCCAACCACACTATTGCTCTCTAAACACCTTTATAACCCTCCAAGCTAAAGTCCTCTAAAACGCTCTAAACCCTCTAAAGCCACCTAAAGCCCTCGCAATCCCTCTAAATATCTCTAAACCACTCTAAACTCCTCAAGAACACTCTAAACCCGTCGAAACATATATACACAAATGGAAATCGCTCTAACCCCTTCTAAAACCATCTAACCCGCTCGAACCGCTTCTACCCAACTCGAAACAATCTAAATTCCTCAGAACCGCTCTAAATCCCTCTAAATCCCTCTAAACACCTTTAACCACCCCGAAAGAAGCCCTCCAAACCGCTCGAAACACCTCTAAACACCTCTAAAATCCTCTAAACCATTCTAAGCTTCTCTGAGCCCCTCTAACTGCTCTAAGCCCCTCTAAAGCCCTCTCAAACCCTCTAAACAACTCTAAAGCCCTCTGTTCCACTTTAAACCCCATCAAAACCTGCTAAACCCATCTTAACCCTTCTAAGCCCGTCGAATCGCCAGCGGAACCCCCTTAAACACGTTTAAGCCCCTTTCAACCTCTCTAAACCTCGCTAATCCTCTCTAAACCCATCTACCCACTTCTAATCCCCTCTACCCACATCTAAACCCCTATAAACCCCTATAAACTCATCTGAACCACCTCTAACCCCTCGAAACCCTCTGTCCCTCTAAACCTCTGTAAACCGCTCTAAGCCCCTCTGTGAGATATATTGTTTGTGCTCACAATCACTACTCAGAGACTAAACCGTGGAAACAAGAAATGCTTTATTTGCGAGTCTGCAGAATCGGGTGCCTCTCCAAGTTGAGACACACCGAGCAAAGGAAAAACGTCTAGTTTTATACAATTCAGTATACAGTCTTTATTGATCGGACGCCTCCCCTTCTGACCCCTTCCAATCAGGGTACCGAGGTTCACAATCTTCCAACCCTCCCCTCCGTGCGTCATCAATCATTCCCTCTCCTCCCACATCATACATCGCATGTACATTTAAATTAGGTTATTTGTCATGAGGGGCGTACAGTTAATATTAATTTAACTTATTAAGCATGCGCAGTAGCTGTTGGCCTAACCTACTTTATTGCCTTTGACATAAAGAATAGATTCTGTATTGTCAGCTACATTCCTTACCTTATCTTGTTATTCTACAAGGTTATCAACAGCTCTGAAGGTCTGACTGTTTGTTGGAATCACAAGGTTGGTGATTCCAGCTACTCGGCGCATCACAAGGTCGGTGACTTCAATCACTCGGCCCCTCACAATGATGGTGGTTTAATCATATTATCCCTCACAATGCTCCCTTTTTCTTTTGCTACGCATCCTGTATTAAACCCTATTCCTAGACTTCCTGCTGTTCCAAAGCTAATACGATTCTTTTTATCTCTCTTTCCTCTGGGTCCTCTCTCGGCCTCATTATCACTATCTTCTGGACGCCCCGTTTCTCCCCCATGGGGACTACAACTGCCTGCATTTGGCTTATACTTCTAGTTATAAGAACCCTGAGACATGGTGTACAACAGGGGATAACGATCAACGCAGCTAATGCACATAAAATCACCAGTCCCACCGCTTTCCACCAGGCCCCTCATAAGATGTAATCCCACCATCCTGCTCCCATGATTGTGTTCCATCTCTGTACCGGGACATGTGCTATTTTTCTGATTCCTTCTGATATATCCATTACTGCTTGTCCGTTGTCATCTATGTTTAGGCAGCAATTAGAGAGGTTTGCATTTTCCGCATACTCCTCCCTCTTCGGCTAGTAAGTAGTCTAAGGCCAAACGGTTTTGGTATATCGCTGTTCTCATCTGTGTCTGCTGCTTCGCCAACATCTCTAGTGCAGATGCAGTCTGGTTAGTAATTACTTCCAGCACGGCCTGTAGTCTTATGATCCGATTTAACATATACACTGGGGTCCGGTAGCCCCAGGATCCGTCCTGTGCCCAAGTGGCTGGTCCATAATATGAGATGATTCTTGCAGGTGGCCACTCATCATTTCCCATTTTCCGATGTCCATTCCTTTCTTCGTTCGGTGTAGATCGTCAAAGATGGGTGTTCCTAGTGACCGGCCCTCCTCAGTGGTCAACAGAAAAAAATCCTTGTTGTACCAGTCCAATTAAACAAGTCCCACTCCATTTTCTGGCAATACCGAGTATGCCTTGTGTCCGCATATCCATAGCAGTCCTTCAGGGGCCGGTCCACTACAGGTAACATTGTCCCATATGTCCTGCAACACTGGGATTCCCTGGTAAGGGTTGTTCCCGGTGCAATTCCATAACCCAGTCGATTCGCTTCCAGTTGTACAGGGTCTTGGTGAGACCACACCTGGAGTATTGCGTACAGTTTTGGTCTCCAAATCTGAGGAAGGACATTATTGCCATAGAGGGAGTGCACAGAATGTTCACCAGACTGATTCCTGGGATGTCAGGACTGTCCTATGAAGAAAGACTGGATAGACTTGGTTTATACTCTCTGGAATTTAGGAGATTGAGAGGGGATCTTATAGAAACTTACAAAATTCTTAAGGGGTTGGACAGGCTAGATGCAGGAAGATTGCTCCCGATGTTGGGGAAGTCCAGGACAAGGGGTCACAGCTTAAGGATAAGGGGGAAATCCTTTAAAACCGAGATGAGAATAACTTTTTTCACACAGAGAGTGGTGAATCTCTGGAACTCTCTGCCACAGAGGGTAGTCGAGGCCAGTTCATTGGCTATATTTAAGAGGGAGTTAGATGTGGCCCTTGTTGGTAAGGGGATCAGAGGGTATGGAGAGAAGGCAGGTACGGGATACTGAGTTGGATGATCAGCCATGATCATATTGAATGGCGGTGCAGGCTCGAAGGGCCAAATGGCCTACTCCTGCACCTAATTTCTATGTTTCTATGTTTCTCTATCAGTCTTCATCCAGATAGTACAGTTTCTTTACAGTGGGATACCATTGAGGTTCCTCTGGCCACCACACTCGGGATTGATTTGGCCACTGGGTGATGATGCGCTGGCAGGGGCTGCTGCCTACTAGGATTGAATCCTTTGCCCAGGGCCTGGCGATACACTCAGTTCCAACCGGGGTGACTAGTGGGGTGCCTCAGGGATCTGTGTTGGGTCCTTTGTTGTTTGTCATGTACATCAATGATCTGGATGAAGGGGTGGTAAATTGGATTAGTAAGTATGCAGATGATACCAAGATAGGGGGTGTTGTGGATAATGAAGAGGATTTCCAAAGTCTACAGAGTGATTTAGGCCATTTGGAAAAATGGGCTGAAAGATGGCAGATGGAGTTTAATGCTGATAAATGTGAGGTGTTACACCTTGGCATGACAAATCAAAATAGGACGTACATGATAAATGGTAGGGAATTGAAGAATACAGTTGAACAGAGGGATCTGGGAATAACAGTGCATAGTTCCTTGATGGTGGAATCTCATATAGATAGGGTGGTAAAGAAAGCTTTTGGTATGCTAGCCTTTATAAATCAGAGCATTGAGTATAGAAGCTGGGATGTAATGTTAAAATTGTACAAGGCATTGGTGAGACCAAATCTGGAGTATGGTGTACAATTTTGGTCGCCCAATTATAGGAAGGATGTCAACAAAATAGAGAGAGTACAGAGGAGATTTACTAGAATGTTGCCTGGGTTTCAACAACTAAGTTACAGAGATAGGTTGAATAAGTTAGGTCTTTATTCTCTGGAGCACAGAAGGTTAAGGGGGGACTTGATAGAGGTCTTTAAAATGATGAGAGGGATAGACAGAGTTGATGTGATCAAGCTTTTCCCTTTGAGAATAGGGAAGATTCAAAATAGAGGACATGACTTCAGAATTAAGGGACAGAAGTTTAGGGGTAACATGAGGAGTAGCGGTGTGGAATGAGCTTCCAGTGGAAGTGGTGGCGGCAGGTTCGTTGGTATCATTTAAGAATAAATTGGATAGGCATATGGATGAGAAGGGAATGGAGGGTTATGGTATGAGTGCAGGCAGGTGTGACTATGGGAAAACATTGTTCGGCACCGACTTGTAGGGCCGAGATGGCCTCTTTCCGTGCTGTAATTGTTATATGGTTATATGGTCATATGGTGTGTGTCAGGACCCATTCCTGGGGACTTCGATCTCTTCCCACCGTCAAATTCCACTTTATCAGGTCCCATGCCTCAATGATAGATCCTCTCCATGGCCAGCGTGAGCTCATCAGCGGTCCTCCACAAACCCAACAGTTAGTCACATTCAGGATTCAGGCTATCCGGAGGGTCAAGTTCACAAACAGGTTTCTCCCCACTTCCGGGATCTCAATCTGCTGCTTTATTTCATCATACATAGTCTGGTGCAGTTGAGGCTGGGAAGGTGGGGGAGGTTTGTTGACTACTGCTTCTGCTAACTTCCCTATCACTACCTCCTTAATTGTGTCTAATGTTTGCTCCCTGGCTCGGGAAAGGATGCCTAACTGTCCTCTCTTGGTCATGCAAACCAATTTCTCCCCTTTTGGGCAGGTAATGTGCCCAAAACTTCCTACATGTCCCTTATTTTCTACTACATAATTCCCCCTCCCCCCGTCCTGACAAACAGCTCTAGTCCTTAGGTCGTAGCAATCATCACTTACATGGGAATGATAGGTAAATGATCTGGTTGTTCGCCTTCCATATCTGATAGGATGGTAGCATTTATCACTGTTATTAACACTTCTTATAATGGTTACATACATAGTTAGTAATACTACAACTGCTCCTTTCATGCTGTTAGTTTCATACACTTATTTCTTACTGAAAGATAATGCCAGGGGCTTATTCCCTGGTTTTACCGTCCACTGATCGTCTTTCTCAGGGACTGACGGCGGGTCAACGGGTCCTTTAACGCGGGTCGCATGTGTCCACCCTTTTCCTTTTGTTCGTACTGCTGTCTCCGTTGTCAGCAATGCCAGGTATGGGCCAGTCCACCGGGGCTGCAGTTTCTCTTCCTTCCAACTTTTAATCAATACCCACTCACCGGCCTTTATAGCGTGTATTGGAAAGCCGAGTGGTGGACTTTGTGCCAACAGTCCTTTTATTTTTAATTCTGCAAGGGAACGAGACACTGCCAGTAAACAGTTCCTCAGGAACACATCGCTGCCTTCGAAGGTCGGCGTGCCCTCTACCTTTCCAAGATAGGGGAGCCCAAACAACATTTCGTAGGGAGACACCGCAATATCTTTACGGGGTGCCGTTCGTATTCTTAATAATGCAATGGGTAAACACTTAGTCCAGGGTAGTCTGGTTTCCTCCATTAACTTAGTTATCTGTGTTTTAAGGGTTGCATTCATCCTTTCCACTCGCCCAGAACTCTGGGGGTGCCAGGGTGTATGCAATTTCCAATTTATTCACAAGGTACTGGAAACCAACAGGTGAACCTTAGAGGCAAAATGTGTTCCTCGGCCGGAATCTATGGATTCGATGACCCCGTATCGGGGAATGATTTGTTCTAATAATATCCGGGTTACTGCCTGAGCGGTGGCATTTATCGTGGGAAATGCTTCCACCCACCTGGTTAAATGGTCTACAACTACTAGGAGGTACTTCCACCGTTGTATTCTTGGAAGTTCTGTAAAATCTACCTGTATTCTCTGGAAGGGTCTTATAGCCAATTGTTGTCCTCCACCAGGGACAGCTCTCATTACCTTCTTGTTAACCCTCTGACATAACACACAACCGGTTGCTGTCTACTTAGCCAAAGTATAGATACCTCGGCAAGCGTAGGTCCGTAGTCGTGTGTCACACAGGGCCTGCGCTCCCCAATGTGACTGGGAGTGCAGTTGTGTCATCAAATCCCGAGTTAATCCTTTGGTTAACATTTGTTTCCCATCCGGCGTCCACTACCTCCCGTCAGTGGAACGCCGAGCCCCTAACTCATTCATTTTATTCTCCTCCTCCTGTGAGAATACAGGTATCTTTCCTACTCCTTCCCTTAATGGAATTAAAGACAACATCCTCACTGTTATTTCTGACGCTGCCTTTTTGGCGGCTCCGTCCGCCGCTTCATTTCCCCTTGTTTCTAATGAGTTCCCCTTTTTGGTGCCCGCCACATGGACCACCGCTATCCTTTCTGGCAAATGTAATGCTTCCAGCGCCTTCTCAATTAATTGCTCATGTGCCAACTCCTTTCCTCTTGCTGTAAGCATCCCCCTTTCTTTCCATATTCTCCCAAACGTGTGCACTACTCCAAATGCATATTTGTAGTCGGTGGATATGCAATGGAAGACATTTAAAGATTGCATGGATGAACTACAAAAATTGTTCATCCCAGTTTGGCAAAAGAATAAATCAGGGAAGGTAGTGCATCCGTGGATAACAAGGGAAATCAGGGAGAGTATCAAAGCGAAGGATGATGCGTACAAATTAGCCAGAAAAAGCAGCATACCGGAGGACTGGGAGAAACTCAGAGACCAGCAGAGAAGGACAAAGGGCTTAATTAGGAAAGGAAAAATAGATTATGAAAGAAAACTGGCAGGGAACATAAAAACTGACTGCAACAGTTTTTATAGATATGTGAAAAGAAAGAGATTAGTTAAAACAAATGTAGGTCCCTTGCAGTCAGAAACAGGTGAGTTGATCATGGGGAACAAGGATATGGCGGAGCAATTGAATAACTACTTTGGTTCCGTCTTCACTAACGAAGACATAAATAATCTGCCGGAAATAGCAGGGGACCGTGGGTCATAGGAGTTGGAGGAATTGAGTGAAATCCAGGTTAGCCGGGAAGTGGTGTTGGGTAAATTGAATGGATTAAAGGCCGATAAATCCCCAGGGCCAGATAGGCTGCATCCCAGAGTACTTAAGGAAGTGGCTCCAGAAATAGTGGATGCATTAGTAATAATCTTTCAAAACTCTTTAGATTCTGGAGTAGTTCCTGAGGATTGGCGGGTAGCAAACGTAACACCACTTTTTAAGAAGGGAGGGAGAGAGAAAACGGGGAATTACAGACCAGTTAGTCTAACATCGGTAGTGGGGAAACTGCTAGAGTCAGTTATTAAAGATGGGATAGCAGCACATTTGGAAAGTGGTGAAATCATTGGACAAAATCAGCATGGATTTACAAAAGGTAAATCATGTCTGACGAATCTTATAGAATTCTTCGAGGATGTAACTAGTAGCGTGGATACGGGAGAGCCAGTGGATGTGGTGTATCTGGACTTCCAGAAGGCTTTCGACAAGGTCCCACATAAGAGATTAGTATACAAATTTAAAGCACACGGCATTGGGGGTTCAGTATTGATGTGGACAGAGAACTGTCTGGCAAACAGGAAGCAAAAAGTAGGAGTAAACGACACTAAGCTGGGGGGCAGGTTTAGCTGTGAGGAGGATGCTAGGAGACTGCAAGGTGACTTGGCTAGGCTGGGTGAGTGGGCAAATGTTTGGCTGATGCAGTATAATGTGGATAAATGTGAGGTTATCCATTTTGGTGGCAAAAACAGGAAAGCAGACTATTGACTAAAGGTACACAAAATTGCTGGGGAAACTCAGCGGGTGCAGCAGCATCTATGGAGCGAAGGAAATAGGCGACGTTTCTGCCGAAACCCTTCTTCAGACTGATGGGGGGTGGGGGAAAGAAAGAAGGAAAAGGGGAGGAGGAGGAGGAGCCCGAGGGCGGGCGGATGGGAGGGTGGGAGGAGACAGCTAGAGGGTTAAGGAAGGGGAGGAGACAGCAAGGGCTAGCCAAATTGGGAGAATTCTATGTTAATGCCATAAGGACGCAAGGTCCCCAGACGGAATATGAGGTGCTGTTCCTCCAATTCCCGCTGTTGCTCACTCTGGCAATGGAGGAGACCCAGGACAGAGAGGTAGGATTGGGAATGGGAGGGGGAGTTGAAGTGCTGAGCCACCGGGAGGTCCGGTAGGTTATTGCGGACTGAGCGGAGGTGTTCGGCGAAACGATCGCCCAACCTACGCTTGGTCTCACCGATGTAAATCAGCTGACATCTAGAGCAGCGGATGCAGTAGATGAGGTTGGAGGAGATACAGGTGAACCTTTGTCGCACCTGGAACGACTGCTGGGGACCTTGGATGGAGTCGAGGGGGGAGGTGAAGGGACAGGTGTTGCATTTCTTGCGGTTGCAACGGAAAGTGCCCGGGGAGGGGGTGGTGCGGGAGGGAAGGGAAGAATTGACGAGGGAGTTGCGGAGGGAGCGGTCTTTGCGGAAGGCAGACATGGGGGGAGATGGGAAGATGTGGCGAGTGGTGGGGTCACGTTGGAGGTGGCGGAAATGGCGGAGGATTATGTGTTGTATTTGCCGGCTGGTGGGGTGAAAGGTGAGGACCAGAGGGACTCTGCCCTTGTTGCGTGTGCGGGGATGGGGAGAGAGAGCAGTGTTACGGGGTATGGATGAGACCCTGGTGTGAGCCTCATCTATGGCGGCGGAGGGGAATCCCCGTTCCCTGAAGAACGAGGACATTTCCGATGCCCTGGTATGAAATGTCTCATCCTGGGAACAGATGCGGCGTAGGCGGAGGAATTGGGAGTAGAGGATGGAGTCTTTACAGGGGGCAGGGTGGGAAGACGTGTAGTCCACATAGGCGGAGGAATTGGGAGTAGGGGATGGAACGGAGGAATTGGGAGTAGTGGATGGCCGACTAAAGGGTGGCCGACTAGGAAAAGGGGAGATGCAGCGAGACCTGGGTGTCATGGTACACCAGTCATTAAAAGTAGGCATGCAGGTGCATCAGGCAGTGAAGAAAGCGAATGGTATGTTAGCTTTCATAGCAAAAGGATTTGAGTATAGGAGCAGGGAGGTTCTACTGCAGTTGTACAGGGTCTTGGTGAGACCACACCTGGAGTATTGCGTACAGTTTTGGTCTCCAAATCTGAGGAAGGACATTATTGCCACAGGGGAGGTTCAGAGAAGGTTCACCAGACTGATTCCTGGGGTGTCAGGACTGTCTTATGAAGAAAGACTGGATAGACTTGGTTTATATTCTCTAGAATTTAGGAGATTGAGAGGGGATCTTATAGAAACTTACAAAATTCTTAAGGGGTTGGACAGGCTAGATGCAGGAAGATTGCTCCCGATGTTGGGGAAGTCCAGGACAAGGGGTCACAGCTTAAGGATAAGGGGGAAATCCTTTAAAACCGAGACGAGAACAACTTTTTTTCACACAGAGAGTGGTGAATCTCTGGAACTCTCTGCCACAGAGGGTAGTCGAGGCCAGTTCATTGGCTATATTTAAGAGGGAGTTAGATGTGGCCCTTGTGGCTAAGGGGATCAGAGGGTATGGAAAGAAGGCAGGTACGGGATACTGAGTTGTATGATCAGCCATGATCATATTGAATGGCGGTGCAGGCTCGAAGGGCCGAATGGCCTACTCCTGCACCTAATTTCTATGTTTCTATGTTTCTATGTTTCTATGTTCCTTCGTTCCCCTCCAACAATTCGAACGCCCGTATTAAGGCATACAATTCACATGGCTGAGTCGACCAACTACCTGGCAAACTGCCCGCCTACACTCCTTCAAATCCTTCTCCTCCTATTATGGCATACCCACTATATCTTTTTCCATTTATACATCGGGAAGAACCGTCTATAAACCACCTTTCTCCCTCTACCAGAGGCTGCTCCTCCAAATCCTCCCTGCTCTTGGTCTGTAGTTCTATAACTTCGCTACTGTAGTGGTCTGGTCTCTGCCCTTCCTGCTCGTCGTCCGCCGAGTATAAAAACTGGGAAGGGTTTAAATTCTTATCAGTCAGAATGGTCAAATCGTCTTTTTCCATAAGTATCACTTCGTACTTTAGGATCCTGGAGTCAGTCAACCACCGGTTGGACTTCTGAGTTAGTATTGTCCGGACCGTGTGGGGACTGGATACTACCAGGTCACCTCCAAATGTCAATGTTCTACGTTCTTCCACTAATATTGCTGTTGCTGCGACCGCTTGAATACATACAGGCCACCCTCGTGATACCGGATCCAAGAGTTTAGAAAGGAATGCGACTGGCTGTCGCTTCCCTCCTCTCTTTTGTGTCAGTACCCCCAACGCAATTCCATTCTCCGCATTAACAAAGCGATGGAATGGTTGTCGAGGGACGGGAGGGTCAGTACCGGTGCGGTGATCAGGCTATTCTTTATTTCGTCTAGTTCTATAAAAACGTCTAGTTCTATACAATTCAGTATACAGCCTTTATTGATCGGACGCCTCCCCTTCTGACCCCTTCCAATCAGGGTACCGAG
This sequence comes from Amblyraja radiata, assembly GCF_010909765.2. Lineage (NCBI taxonomy): Eukaryota > Metazoa > Chordata > Chondrichthyes > Rajiformes > Rajidae > Amblyraja > Amblyraja radiata. Next base: position 111,679 of record NW_022630151.1, on the reverse strand, counting down.
GTTCACAATCTTCCAACCCACCCCTCCGTACGTCATCAATCATTGCCTCTCCTCCCACATCATACATCGCATGTACATTTAAATTAGGTTATAACCATATAATAACCATATAACAATTACAGCACGGAAACAGGCCATCTCGACCCCTCTAGTCCGTGCCGAACACATAATCTCCCCTAGTCCCATATACCTGCGCTCAGGCCATAACCCTCCATTCCTTTCCCATCCATATAACTATCCAATTTATTTTTAAATGATAAAAACGAACCTGCCTCCACCACCTTCACTGGAAGCTCATTCCACACAGCTACCACTCTCTGAGTAAAGAAGTTCCCCCGCATGTTACCCCTAAACTTCAGTCCCTTAATTCTCAAGTCATGTCCCCTTGTTTGAATCTTCCCTACTCTCAGTGGGAAAAGCTTTTCCACGTCAACTCTGTCTATCCCTCTCATCATTTTAAAAACCTCTATCAAGTCCCCCCTTAACCTTCTGCGCTCCAAAGAATAAAGCCCTAACTTGTTCCACCTTTCTCTGTAACTTAGTTGCTGAAACCCAGGCAACATTCTAGTAAATCTCCTCTGTACTCTCTCTATTTTGTTGACATCCTTCCTATAATTAGGCGACCAAAATTGTACACCATACTCCAGAATTGGCCTCACCAATGCCTTGTACAATTTTAACATTACATCCCAACTTCTATACTCAATGCTCTGATTTATAAAGGCCAGCACACCAATAGCTTTCTTTACCACCCTATCTACATGAGATTCCACTTTCATGGAACTGTGCACAGTTATTCCCAGATCCCTCTGTTCACCTACATTCTTCAATTCCCTACCATTTACCATGTACGTCCTATTTTGATTTGTCCTGCCAAGATGTAGCACCTCACACTTATCAGCATTAAACTCCATCTGCCATCTTTCAGCCCACTCTTCCAACTGGCATAAATCTCTCTGTAGACTTTGAAACGCTACTTCATTACCCGCAACCCCACCTATCTTAGTATCATCTGCATACTTACTAATCCAATTTACCACACCATCGTCCAGATCATTGATGTACATGACAAACAACAATGGACCCAAAACAGATCCCTGTGGCACCCCACTCGTCACTGGCCTCCAACCTGACAAACAACCATCCACCATTACTCTCTGGCATCTCCCATTCAGCCACTGTTGAATCCATCTTGCTACTCCACCATTAATACCCAACCATTGAACCTTCTTAACCAACCTTCCATGAGGAACCTTGTCAAAGGCCTTACTGAAGTCCATATACACAACATCCACTGCTTTACCCTCATCAATTTCCCGAGTAACATCTTCAAAAAATTCAAGAAGATTAGTTAAACATGACCTTCCAGGCACAAATCCATGTTGACTGTTCCTAATCAGACCCTGTTTATCCAGATGCTTATATATATTATCTCTGTCATGAGGGGCGTATCTCTGTTATTTGTCATGAGGGGCGTAAAGTTAATATCCATTTAACTTATTAAGCATGCGCAGTATCTGTGCCCTAACCTAATTAATTGCCTTTGACCTAAAGAATAGCTTCTGTGTTGTCAGCTACATTCCTTACCTTATCTTGTTATTCTACAATGTTATCAACAGCTCTGAAGGGCTGACTGTTTGTTGGAATCACAAGGTTGTTGATTCCAGCTACTCGGCCCATCACAATGATGGTGGTTTAATCATCTTATCCCTCACACAGGTGTCAGAGGTTTTGGGGAGAAGGCATGAGAATGGGGTTACGAGGGCGAGATAGATCAGCCATGATTGAATGGCAGAGTATACATGATGGGCCGAATGGATTAAAACTACTCCCATTCCTTATGACCTTTTGACCTTAATAAATGCCTTCACCAGATTTAAACAAAAATGTGGCCTGATGTTCCACATTGAATTAAAGAATGCTAGTGAGAGGGAGAAAGCCACCTGCTTCTCTGGACAGGAGCGAGGGGACTGGAGTTATCATGTCTTAGAGTCATAGAGTCATACAGCATACACCACTAAAAGATCACCCCTCATCCTCCTGCGCTCCAAGGAATAGAGTCCCAGCCTATTCAACCTAGCGCTATAACTCAGACCCAATTCCTGGCAACATCCTCGTAAATCTTCTCTGTACCCTTTCCAACTTGATAACATATTTCCTATAACATGGTGCCCAGAACTAAACACAATACTCTAAATGTGGCCTCATCAACATGATTCCCCAACTTTCATACTCAATACTCTGACAGATGAAAGCCAATGTGCCAAAAGCCTTTTTGACCAGCCTATCTAGCTGCGACTCCACATTCAAGGAACCATGCACATGCACTCCTAGATCCCTCTGTAATGGCCTGGGCTGCGTCCACAATGCATTGCAATTTCTTGCGGTCCTGGATGGAGCTGTTCCCAAACCAAGCTGTGATGCATCCCGATAAAATGCTTTCTATGGTGCATCTGTAGAAATTGTTGAGAGTTGGAGACCTTCCAAACTTCCTTAGCCCTCTGAGGAAGTAGAGGTGTTGGTGTCCCTTCTTGCTCATTGCTTCAACATGGGTGGTCAATGAGAAGTTGTTGGTGATGTTGACACTTAGGAATTTGAAGTTTTTGTTTTCGACCATCAATTTGAGGTTTTTGACCATCTCTACTTTTTCAAGGGCATCGAGGGTCGAAGGGGACGCTCCTGTGCCATAGTCTTCTAATGTATTCTATGTAATACTACAGACAAAGATAAACACACAGACAGCAGGTGATTTAATTTATTCCTTTTAATTAGTGTAACTGACATAAATGGTGATGTCATCCAATCAGTTTGTTTCATGGATGATGCAATCTAATTGTCTCTCCCGGGACTTTGAACAATTATATATTTGAACATTCAGCACTGTCAGGAGGTTGGTTGCAGGTCAAGAACACGTCTACATTGTGAAAGAAAATGCACAGACAAGTGAACGGCCAAGTGTATGGAATTTATTATCTCGTTCTGGCAGTGTTGGGGGTTCCAGGTAAGAGGCAGGCACTAATGATCAATAGTGTAGACCTATTTGAACTGCTTCTTTGCTCTCTTTATACGTTATGACTGAATACATCGATTCTGTTCCCAAAGGAGGCATATTTTCATCATTATTGACAGAGTATGTTTATTGCAGAATTTACATGTTAGAACTGTTCCTACTGATTGGGATCAGTGATTCCTTATGTTGGCCATTCTATGCGATGATAACAATATTTGCAGGCTTCATTAAAAGTAACATTAGCAAATTTGCAGATGACACAAAGCTGGGTGGCAGTGTGTACTGTGAGGAGGGTGCTATGAGGATGCAGGGTGACTTGGACAGGTTGGGTGATTGGGCTGATGCATGGCAGATGCAGTTTAATATGGATAAATGTAAGGTTATCCACTTTGCTGGCAAGAACAGGAAGGCAGATTATTATCTGAATGGTGTCATGTTAGGAAAAGTGGAAGTACATGAGATATGGGTGTCCTTGTTCATCAGTCACTGAAATTAAGCATGCAGGTACTGCACACAGTGAAGAAAGCTAATGGCATGTTGACCTTCATAACAAGAGGAGTTGAGTGGAGGAGCAAAGAGGTCCTTCTGCAGTTGTACAGGAGAATTGTGTGCAGTTTTGGTCTCCAGATTTGAGGAGGACATTCTTGCTATTGAGGGGGTGCAGCGTAGGTTCACAAGGTTAATTCCTGGGATGGCAGGACAGTCATATGTTGAAAGAATGGAGCAAATGGGCTTGTATACTCTGGAATTTAGGATGAGAGGGGATCCAATTGAATCATAAGATTATTAAGGGATTGGACACGCTAGAGGCAGGAAACATGTTCCTGATGTTGCGGGAGTCCAGAACTAGGGGCTGCAGTTTAAGAATAAGAGGTAGGCCTATAGAACGGAGGTGAGGAAAAGCTTGTTCACCCAGAGAGTTGTGAACTTGTGGAATTATCTGCCTCAGAAGACAGTAGAGGCCAATTCTCTGGATGCTATCAAGAGAGAGTTAGATTAATCTCTTAAAGATAGGGGAGTCAGGGGATATGGTGAGAAGGCAGCAACGGGGTAATGAATGTGGATGATCAGCCATGATCACAGTGAATGGCTCGAAGGGTCGAATTGCCTACTCCTGCACCTATTGTCTATTGTCTATTGAATTTATTCCTTGTTTGTTTTTTTTAAATTAGGTAACTTGGTGACAATGGTGATCCTGGCTCGGGGAATATGCGGACTGTCGAAATGTATCACTTGGTACCTGATGAGCATGGCGATGGCAGATACACTTGTCCTTGTCGCAGCAGTGATACTAAACAGGATTAATATCATTTATTTCCCTGTCTTCTTTCTCTACACCACTCCATCCTGTAGCTTCAGAATAACTCTTATCATTGCTCTCAGGGACATCTCAGTCTGGCTGACGGTTGCGTTCACCTTCAACCGGTTTATAGCCATCTGCTGCCAGAGGCTGAAAACAAGCTACTGCACTGAGAAAATGGGGGCGATTGTTATCTTCACGGTTTGTATTGTGAGTTCAGTGAGAAACATTCCCTGGTACTTTGTACACGAGCCTTTATATATCATTAATGATGTTCCATGGTTCTGTAATATTTAAGCTTTTATTCCAATTCTTCATGGATAGCATTTGCTTGGATTGGCCGTATGTTAAACCCATGTGTCCCGTTTCTTCTGATGTTGTTGCTAAATGTTCTGACTGTTCGACACATTCTGGCTTCAAACAGAGTCCGCGAGAGATTGCAGGTCCGTGGCAAAGGAGAGAATCAGAAAGACCCAGAAATGGAGAGTCGGAAGATGTCCATCATTTTACTATTTGCTATCTCAGGAAGTTCTATCTTGTTGTGGGCAACCTATGTTGTAAATATCTTCTATGTCCAATTTACAAACGGTAAATTTGTATCCGCCGCTGCGAAACACTAAGGGGCAGAAAGGGGCCGTGGATAACAAAGGAAATCGGGGATAGTATCAAAACAAAAGATGAAGCGTACAAATTAGCCAGAAAAAGCAGCCTGCCAGAGGACTGGGAGAAATTCAGAGACCAGCAGAGGAGGACAAAGGGCTTACTTAGGAAAGGGAAATTAGATTATGAAAGAAAACTGGCAGGGAACATAAAAACTGACTGCAAAAGCTTGTATAGATATGTGAAGAGAAAAAGATTAGTTAAAACAAATGTAGGTCCCTTGCAGTCAGAAACGGGTGAATTGATCATGGGGAACAGGGACATGGCAGACCAATTGAATAACTACTTTGGTTCTGTCTTCACTAAGGAAGACATAAATAATCTGCCGGAAATAGCAGGGGACCGGGGGTCAAATTAGATGGAGGAACTGAGTGAAATCGAGGTTAGCCGGGAAGTGGTGTTAGGTAAATTGAATGGATTAAAGGCCGATAAATCCCCAGGGCCAGATAGGCTGCATCCTAGAGTACTTAAGGAAGTAGCCCCAGAAATAGTGGATGCATTAGTGATAATTTTTCAAAACTCTTTAGATTCTGGAGTAGTTCCTGAGGATTGGAGGGTAACTAAGGTAACACCATTTTTTAAAAAGGGAGGAAGAGAGAAAACGGGTAATTACAGACCTGTTATTCTAACGTCGGTAGTGGGGAAACTGCTAGAATAGTAAGATTAAACGAGAACTTACCAGTTTGAAGTTTGATCTTTATTTTAAGAGGAGGAACGTTGTGGGACTGCGTGAAGATCCCCGCTAGGACGCATGCGTGTCATTCTTCCAAGCAGCGGTGTGAAATCACAGATAACTGTAATGACAAAACATAGTAAGATTAGACAACAGATACCAGTTCAGACTATGATCAAGGGTGGGAGCGGAGGGCACGTAGTCCCTCAACGTTCCTCCTCATAAAATAAAGATCAAACTTCAAACTGGTAAATTCTCGTTTAATCTTACTATTTTACTTCGGAGTCACGTGAGTGACTACGTGAAGATTTTAAAGCTCTGTGATTTCATGCCGTGGAACGAGTCCATGCATCACATCTGCCTTGATTTTTGGGGAGAATACAGTTAACATAATTAGACATCAATACGATATTGTAATCCAACAGTAAAAATATTAACACCAATGATTGCCCCTATTTATGGGTATATTATAGTACAGCACTTAAATTTGTTTCTGCAAATGCTCCAGGTTCAATGACTGGTTTGTTATAAAGTCGTTGGAAAATTCCACCGTTGACCATCCTGCTGTCTTGAGGATTAGGTCCATTGGTACGTCCAACGTCATAGCTGCAATGTAGCTGCAGCCCTGGTGGAGTGAGATTTGAAATGCTAGTGTCCACTACAGCCTATTTAGGACTTGTTTTAGCCATCTAGAGATGGTCTGGACTGTCACTGTTTTGAATGGCTGTTAGTAGCTGATTAAAGTGACATTTCCTCCCTCTGATGATCTTAGTATACTTCATGTGTGATAGTAAGTGAGTTATAATACAGAGACCATATAATAACCATATAACCATATAACAATTACAGCACGAAAACAGGCCATCTCTAGTCCGTGCCGAACACGTATTCTCCCCTAGTCCCATATACCTGCGCTCAGACCATAACCCGCCATTCCTTTCCCGTCCATATAACTATCCAATTTATGTTTAAATGATAAAAACGAACCTGCCTCCACCACCTTCACTGGAAGCTCATTCCACACACCCACCACTCTCTGAGTAAAGAAGTTCCCCCTCATGTTACCCCTAAACTTCTGTCCATTAATTCTCAAGTCATGTCCCCTTGTTTGAATCTTCCCTACTATCAGTGGGAAAAGCATATCCACGTCAACTCTGTCAATCCCTCTCATCATTTTAAAGACCTATATAAAGTCCCCCCTTAACCTTCTGCGCTCCAAAGAATAAAGCCCTAACTTGTTCAACCTTTCTCTGTAACTTAGTTGCTGAAACCCAGGCAACATTCTAGTAAATCTCCTCTGTACTCTCTCTATTTTGTTGACATCCTTCCTATAATTAGGCGACCAAAATTGTACCCCATACTCCAGAATTGGCCTCACCAATGCCTTGTACAATTTTAACATTACATCCCAACTTCTATACTCAATGCTCTGATTTATAAATTATAAATTACCAGAGACGACCATCTGTAGGGTAGGCTCTGAATTCAGTTTTTTAAGGCGTGTTGACCCCTGTCTGTTCTGTATGACTATTACACTGATGTAAACCTCAAATTCCAGATGAATTAATCATGTTGTCCAACCTTATTTTCTGTGGTGACTGGACCCTTTGTGGCGTGACCAGGACCATCAGCATGACTGTTTTCATAGACAGTTTCCGTAGGAACAGAGCTGTAGCTGGAGACCAGTTTCTTAACATGGTCTGTACAATGCTCACATCCCATATTTGGGAGTACCTGGTTCTTGGGGACATAGAAACATAGAAACATAGAAATTAGGTGCAGGAGTAGGCCATTCGGCCCTTCGAGCCTGCACCGCCATTCAATATGATCATGGCTGATCATCCAACTCAGTATCCCGTACCTGCCTTCTCTCCATACCCTCTGATCCCCTTAGCCACAAGGGCCACATCTAACTCCCTCTTAAATATAGCCAATGAACTGGCCTCGACTACCCTCTGTGGCAGAGAGTTCCAGAGATTCACCACTCTCTGTGTGAAAAAAAGTTCTTCTCATCTCGGTTTTAAAGGATTTCCCCCTTATACTTAAGCTGTGACCCCTTGTCCTGGACTTCCCCAACATCTGGAGCAATCTTCCTGCATCTAGCCTGTCCAACCCCTTAAGAATTTTGAAAGTTTCTATAAGATCCCCTCTCAATCTCCTAAATTCTAGAGCGTATAAACCAAGTCTATCCAGTATTTCTTCATAAGACAGTCCTGACATCCCAGGAATCAGTCTGGTGAACATTCTCTGCACTCCCTCTATGGCAATAATGTCCTTCCTCAGATTTGGAGACCAAAACTGTACGCAATGCTCCAGGTGTGGTCTCACCAAGACCCTGTACATCTGCAGTAGAACCTCCCTGCTCCTATACTCAAATCCTTTTGCTATGAAAGCTATCATACCATTCGCTTTCTCCACAGCCTGCTGCACCTGTATGCCCACTTTCAATGACTGGTGTACCATGACACCCATGTCTCGCTGCATCTCCCCTTTTCCTAGTCGGCCACCATTTAGATAATAGTCTGCTTTCCTGTTTTTGCCACCAAAATGGATAACCTCACATTTATCCACATTATACTGCATCTGCCAAACATTTGTCTACTCACCCAGCCTATCAAAGTCACCTTGCAGTCTCCTAGCATCCTCCTCACAGCTAACACTGCCCCCCAGCTTAGTGTCATCCGCAAACTTGGAGATATTGCCTTCAATTCCCTGATCCAGATCATTAATATATATTGTAAATAGCTGGGGTCCCAGCACTGAGCCTTGCGGTACCCCACTAGTCACTGCCTGCCATTGTAAAAAGGACCCGTTTACTCCTACTCTTTGCTTCCTGTTTGCCAGCCAGTTCTCTATCCACATCAATACTGAACCCCCAATGCCGTGTGCTTTAAGTTTGTATACTCATCTCTTATGTGGGACATTGTCGAAAGCCTTCTAGAAGTCCAGATACACCACATCCACTGGTTCTCCCCTATCCACGCTACTAGTTACATCCTCGAAACATTATATAAGATTCGTCAGACATGATTTACCTTTTGTAAATCCATGCTGACTTTGTCCAATGATTTCACCACTTTCCAAATGTGCTGCTATCCCATATTTAATAAATGACTCAAGCAGTTTCCCCACTACCAATGTTAGACTAACTGGTCTGTAATTCCCCGTTTTCTCTCTCTCTCCCTTCTTAAAAAGTGTGGTTACGTTTGCTACCCGCCAAACCTCAGGAACTACTCCAGAATCTAAAGAGTTTTGAAAGATTATTACTAATGCATCCACTATTTCTGGAGCAACTTCCTTAAGTACTCTGGGATGCAGCCTATCTGGCCCTGGGGATTTATCGACCTTTAATCCATTCAATTTACCCAACACCACTTCCCGGCTAACCTGGATTTCACTCAATTCCTCCAACTCCTTTGACCCGCGGTCCCCTGCTATTCCGGCAGATTATTTATGTCTTCCTTAATGAAGACGGAACCAAAGTAGTCATTCAATTGGTCCGCCATATCCTTGTTCCCCATGATCAACTCACCTGTTTCTGACTGCAAGGGACCTACATTTGTTTTAACTAATCTATTTCTTTTCACATATCTATAAAAACTTTTGCAGTCAGTTTTTATGTTCCCTGCCAGTTTTCTTTCATAATCTATTTTTCCTTTCCTAATTAAGCCCTTTGTCCTCCTCTGCTGGTCTCTGAATTTCTCCCAGTCCTCCGGTATGCTGCTTTTTCTGGCTAATTTGTACGCATCATCCTTCGCTTTGATACTATCCCTGATTTCCCTTGTTATCCACGGATGCACTACCTTCCCTGATTTATTCTTTTGCCAAACTGGGATGAACAATTTTTGTAGTTCATCCATGCAGTCTTTAAATGTCTTCCATTGCATATCCACCGTCAACCCTTTTTAAATTAATTGCCAGTCAATCTTGGCCAATTCACGTCTCATACCCTCAAAGTTACCTTTCTTTAAGTTCAGAACCATTGTTTCTGAATTAACAATGTCACTCTCCATCCTAATGAAGAACTGAACCATATTATGGTCACTCTTGCCCAAGGGGGCACGTACAACAAGACTGCTAACTAATCCTTCCTCATTACTCAATACCCAGTCTAAAATAGCCTGCTCTGTCGTTGGTTCCTCTACACGTTGATTTAGATAACTATCCCGCATACATTCCAAGAAATCCTCTTCCTCAGCACCCCTGCCAATTTGATTCACCCAATCTATATGTAGATTGAAGTCACCCATTATAACGGTTTTGCCTTTGTCGCACGCATTTCTAATTTCCTGTTTGATACCATCTCCAACTTCACTACTACTGTTAGGTGGCCTGTACACAACACCCACCAGCGTTTTCTGCCCCTTAGTGTTTCGCAGCTCTACCCATACCGATTCCACATCCTCCAAACTAATGTCCTCCTTTCCATTGCGTTAATCTCCTCTCTAATCAGCAACGCTATCCCACCACCTTTTCCTTTCTCTCTATCCATCCTGAATATTGAATATCCCTGGATGTTCAGCTCCCAGCCTTGGTCACCCTGGAGCCATGTATCCGTGATCCCGACTATATCATAGTCATTAATAGCTATCTGCACATTCAACTCATCCACCTTATTACGAGTGCTCCTTGCATTGAGACACAAAGCCTTCAGGCTTGTTTTTACAACACTCTTACCCCTTATACAATGATGTTGAAAAGTGGCCCTTTCTGATTTTTGCCCTGGTTTTGTCTGCCTGCCATTTTTACTTTTCACCTTGCTACCTATTGCTTCTACCCTCATTTTACACCCCTCTGCCTCTACGCTCACACATTTAAGAAACCCTTTCCCCTTTAACTCCATCCTCCACTATCCCATTCGACACCCCACCCCCCTTATTCAGGACTAATTTTAAAAATGCCCCTCATGAGTTTGTTTACCAGGGTTTGTCCCAACAGAATGCCGCTCTCTACCTTCGACAGGTATGTTGACAGGGCACTTCTGTCGCAGTTGATGGCACTATGACTGAGCCTCTCATCGTAATGGAGGCTTGCCAGGAATTCCAGAACAGAGGGGATGTTCATAGATCTGTGGGTGATGATTATTGTTGTGACAGTACTTTCCATTATTAGATGATCCGAAGTACTGATGTTTGGGTGGACTGATGTGACCGGCTGAAATAATTCCGCATTCGGTCCGTCAGTCCTAGGTGTAGCAGAGGTGCTTACACCTTAAAATAAATAGGTTAATATATAATAGGAACATGGATAACTCCCCTTGTTACGGGAAGACTTAGTAAGTTAGGTCTATGATGGATGGTGATGTATGGTTCTGACCCAAGTTGATATCACCAGTTCCCATGGTTGCGTAGAGCAATCAGGTATTATAAAAATTCGAGACGTGGAGTCTATAGTTTCTTCCTAAATACCCGACTAATGAGGCAAAGGGAGGGATGCATAAATGATCCCTCAATCAGCGAAGATACATCTGAACCACTGCCCCAGGTTCTGGCTCCCAAGAACATAATTTCATAACTGGTAAGAGCATGGATGTGAATAGGTCGTTATCTGGTGTTCCATACCAGCTGTTCCAGCAATACATATTTTATCCAACATCCATACAGTGTTTTTAGACTTAGCGTGACCTGTTGTCTGCCACTAAATTCAGTGTCCCTTGTAGTTGGAAGCTGATATCCAATCTCTATTTGGATACGCTATTAATCCTGATTAATAGAGACAGTAACTCTAAGAATATTGCCTCCATCACAGTGAGGAGGTGTTTGGTGAACTCACTGTGGTGGATGTTAGTTTGTGTTTATTGTGTGTTGTTATTATTACATGTATGGCTGCAGGCAACAACATCTCGTCCAGACCGAAAGGTCTGACTGACAATAAAGGATTCGATTCAATTCAATTCAATTCACAAATAGTGTTGGCCAGATAGTCAAATGGTGTGGATATGTTTCTACCCATATGGTTGACATATGCTACCCCGGTGGCGTTGTCAATTTTTTAGACTAACATACTCGTGATATAACCCAAAACAATATGAATTAAAGCCATGACTAGCTCTCACTCCCCAGGTATATATGCCCAACGTTAGTAGTGATGCCTCCTGAGCATTCCATCTCCCCCTCATCTGGAGATGGAATTAGTAGCATCCCAATCCAAGGCCCATCAGTATGTGGTTCCATAGACGGGTAACTGTGTTTGGTTAGGAACAATGCCTAATGTATGTTCCACCATTTTTGTACCATAGTGGCCTCTGTTGGTTGCTTCATTCGTCTGTCAGAATGAACCCCACATAATGTCATGAGTGACGCGTGTTACGCTCTGTATTATGATTATGTAAAGGTCCGATATCATGTGGCTGTCACACAGCCCCTAATGCCAATTATTCTACTACCAGTCTGATGGATGGTTTAGTTCCATAAAGGCTGTAACCTTTCTTACGGCAAAGTCACTGCCATGTGAACTATGTTAACGGTAGACCGCAGACAATGTTTCTTTTCTGTGATACGTGTTGGATGCCCTCCATAACTCCTATAATGTATGGGCACTGTAGTTCAGTATGCGCTTTAGTTGATTCTTACCCGTTAAGCATGAACATTCAGTTCGGTACATGCTGAACTGGAGGATAATGGAATGAATAATTCTAAGGTATACACTTATAACTCTGAATTTTAAGTGTCGGTAGAATAATTCTATGCGTACAGATGGATCTGTTATCTCCCACCAACCTCCCTGGTTACTATTAGTAGGTGTGTTACTATTTCGGCATCCTCCGTGGTCGTTGGGGTGCCGGTGTCTGACAGGGTAGCACATTTCCCATGAAGTAGTTTTTAAGACGTTCCTTAATGTGCCCCAGAGTTCCCTCTATGTGAAGTTCTTTCCCTGTTTAGAAAAGATGCCTCCAAATTTTAATATTGGAGGTTGGGAGGTTCCAGGTTAGCATATAAGGCTAGTGCATCCTGGTGATATAGTGCCATGTCTTTGTTTATAGTGCGACCGATCCCGTCCCGCTGTTAGGACTTAGAACTTTCTTTCGTTTCAATTCCCTGCCCTACCATGTTTTGGTTGATACTGGGAACATTCAGGTTTGCAGTTCCCTGATGGTAAGTGTTTTCCCATAGGTTATCTGCACCCTAAGTGTACTAGGGGTATGTTCTGCTCCCCTGTTCAAGTGCAGCCCGAAATTGACCCCCTATACTCCCCTCTGATGAGGGAGAACACTGTGCAGCCCTAGAAGAGGTACTGCTGTAGGACTTACTAGCTGCCCCTCTGTGACCAGTCTCCATCTCATGGAGCTGCCACTTACCTGCTCCAACAGCCGCTCCAGCTGGTCCCGATGCTCTCGGGCACCCAACCGGCTCCAATGCACATGATCACTGGTCATCGCGGCTGCTCCTCAAGCCGTTACTCCAGAGGCTGCTCCTACTCCAGTTCCGGCAGCCAGCCCAGGATTGACTCTCGGTGTTCCCCTCTGATGAGTGAGACACTCTGTGCCGCCCCACAAGGAGTACTGCTGTGGGCTTGTTAGTTGCCCACTGTGGCTTTGCCTCTTTGGAGTATTTCCACTCTGCAGCCTCACAAGGGGTACTGCTCCTGCAGCCGGTCCAACCGGCCCCAATGCTCTCGGGCACTGGCCGCTACCGGCTGCTCTTTATTCTGCATGCTGCAGCCGCTACAACCGTCCCCGGTGCTCACGGGCACTGGCCGCTCACGGCTGCTCGTCATGCTGCAGCCGCTCCATCCGACCCCGGTACTCACGGGCACAGGTCGCTCGCGGCTGCTTAATTTCTCCTGCAGCCGGTCCTACCAGCTCCAATGCTCTCGGGCACTGGCCGCTCCCGGCTGCTCTTTATCCTGCATGCTGCACCCGCTCCAACCTACCCCGGTGCTCACGGGCACTGGTCGCTCGCGGCTGCTTAATTTCTCCTGCAGCCGCTCAAACCGACCCCATGCACACGGGCACTGGTCGCTCGCGGCTGCAGCCGCTCAAACCGACCCCATGCACACGGGCACTGGTCGCTCGCGGCTGCTCCTCTCCCGACCGGCCGGGCCGGCGCGGGAGCGAAGCCGGGAGCGAAGCCGGGCACAGCTGTTCCCATTACGGGAGATGAGCGTGCCGTTTGCTGCTGCTGCCGGCTGCCCGCAAATTCTGCGGTTCTCCCCCGCCAGCGTTCCCGCAGCCTTCGTGGAGCTGGTCCATGTCTCTATCTAAAAGGTAAGTGGAAGGAACGCAGAGTCTCTTACCTGCTGTTCCCGACTTTCAAATTCTGGAACGTAGAGTCCTCTTACCTGCTGTTCCCGGCTTTCAATTTTTTCCGCTAAGGGGAACGTCGTTCCCCCTGCTGTGACTCGTTGCAATGCGTGTAGCGATATGACACGCATGCGTCCTAGCGGGGTTCTCACGTGACTCCGAAGTAAAATCAGTTATTAAAGATGGGATAGCAGCACATTTGGAAAGTGGTGAAATCATTGGACAAAGTCAGCATGGATTTATGAAAGGTAAATCATGTCTGACGAATCTTATAGAATTTTTCGAGGATGTAACTAGTAGAGTGGATAAGGGAGTACCAGTGGATGTGTTATATCTGGACTTTCAGAAGGCTTTCGACAAGGTCCCACATAAGAGATTAGTATACAAACTTAAAGCACACGGTATTGGGGGTTCAGTATCGATGTGGATAGAGAACTGGCTGGCAGGCAGGAAGCAAAGAGTAGGAGTAAACGTATCCTTTTCACAATGGCAGGCAGTGACTAGTGGGGTACCACAAGGCTCAGTTCTGGGACCCCAGCTATTTACGATATATATTAATGATTTGGACGAGGGAATTGAATGCAACATCTCCAAGTTTGCGGATGACACGAAGCTGGGGGGCAGTGTTAGCTGTGAGGAGGATGCTAGGAGGCTGAAAGGTGACTTGGATAGGCTGGGTGAGGGGGCAAATGCATGGCAGATGCAGTATAATGTGGATAAATGTGACGTTATCCACTTTGGTGGCGAAAACAGGAAAGTAGATTATTATCTGAATGGTGGCCGATTAGGAAAGGGGGAGATGCAACGAGACCTGGGTGTCATGGTACACCAGTCATTAAAAGTAGGCATGCAGGTGCAGCAGGCAGTGAAGAAGGCGAATGGTATGTTAGCATTCATAGCAAAAGAATTTGAGTAAAGGAGCAGGGAGGTTCTACTGCAGTTGTACAGAGTCTTTGTGAGACCACACCTGGAGTATTGCGTACAGTTTTCGTCTCCTAATCTGAGGAAAGACATGCTTGCCATAGAGGAAGTACAGAGAAGGTTCACCAGACTGATTCCTGGGATGTCAGGACTTTCATATGAATAAAGACTGTATAGACTCGGTTTGTACTCGCAAGAATTTAGAAGATTGAGGGGGGATCTTACAGAAACGTACATAATTCTTATGGGGTTGGACAGGCTAGATGCAGGAAGATTGTTCCCGATGTTGGGGAAGTCCAGAACAAGGGGTCGCATTTTAAGGATAAAGGGGAAATCTTTTAGGACCGAGATGAGGAAAACTTTTTTCACACAGTGAGTGGTGAATCTGTTGGAATTCTCTCCCGCAGAAGGTAGTTGAGGCCAGTTAATTGGCTATATTTAAGAGGGAGTTAGATGTGGCCCTTGTGGCTAAAGGGATCAGGGGGTATGGAGAGAAGGCAGTTACAGGATACTGAGTTGGATGATCAGCCATGATCATATTGAATGGCGGTGCAGGCTCGAAGGGCCGAATGGCCTACTCCTGCACCTATTGTCTATGTTTCTATGTTTCTATGTTCTCCAGGAAAGTGGCAACATGTTGCTGCTACTGAGTTGCTGCATCAACACGTGTACCTATGGGGTGACACAGATGAGGTTCAGATAGGAATTCAAGAGTGAGTTCCAATACGCACTAAATATGATCGTTAAAATAGTAAAGTCGTAAACAGTAATCAATTGTTGCCTATCATTGGCAAATTATCAAAGACGCCGAAAGAGCCTATCCCACTTAGGCAATTTTTCGGCGACTGTCACTGAAAATTGTTGAACATTTCAAAATCCAGCGGAGACCTGAAAAACGCTACGACTCTTTGTGCGACAGAGGACACTACTCATGACCTTACAGGCGACACCCCGGCGACCATGGTGACACCCTAGTCGCGTGAAAAATCGCCTAAATGGGATAGGCCCTATAGTTACACAGCATGGAAACAGGCTCTTCAACCCAACTGGTTCATGCCCCTGCACTTAATCAATCTAAACCTCTCATTTGGCTGCGTTTGACCCATATCCCTCTAAACCATACAATCCATGCAACTGTCAAAATGTCTTCTGCACCTTGATATTCGACACTCTTCCATGGCTTCCTAATGTAGCTTAATCAATATTTCGAACCCTTTATGTCCTTTTTATATCCCCACACCCCACACTTGACTTTAAACATGTACCTTCTGTTCTAAGAATCCACTTCATGGCAAAAGGCTGTTACCACAGACAAATAATTATTGATCATGATTTGCCCTGACCATATTTACTTCTCCAAACTCCCGTAGTTAAGACCCAGCATCCACCCAATCCACAAATGGATCTTGTAATTCCTGATCCATAGCCAACAATCACTAAGTATAGATGACAAAATATCCTCTATGATAATTCTTAACATTGTTGCCCTGCAAAACTGCATTCTCAGCCCTTTACAAAAATGAAAACATTTATGCTTAGTCCCCCAAGCCTTGTGAGATGTTATGGTTGCTATCCAGATGTTCTCCTCTTCCCATAACAATTCTGAACTTTCTGTGCCTTCCACCTAAATTCCTTACTCTAGCTTCACAATTTGCAATTCTTCAATTCTTTTGTCTCACACCTCCTATCTCTTTACCTCTACCATCTGACCAATCATCTGCCTATCAACAACCGCACCTTACCTGTGGCAGTATATTGCCTGCTAGGCTTTGTCTTGCCCCTCCTCTCTTTCACCTCCCCCCCCCCCATACAGTCAGTGTGAAGAAGAGTCCTGTCCATGTTATCCAGAGATGCAGCCTGAGTTGCAAAGTTAAGGGCCTGTCCCGCTTTGGCGTCATTTGCGCGGCTTTTACGCGACAGGCCAGTAGTGACTGATGCACAATGATCACGCGCAAATAACGCGTCATCATGTGTCAGCACAGCCGTCTGGTGCGCGTGACATAATTAGAGTACCCTGCTTCCCTATTCTGCATCGTGACCATCATGGAAGAACTACAGATTTTACTTCGGAGTCACGTGAATGACTACGTGAAGAATCCGCTCAGTGCGCAGGCGCGGCATTACGCCAGCAGTGCAACAGCGGCTGCCTCGGGATGTAGGCGCTCCCGCTACAGAATGAACCGGACCGTCAGGTGAGTACCCTGAGGTGGGGTTTCTTTTACAGGTGAGCCTTTTTCTGCTTGTGTTTTACAGGCAGAGAAAAAGGCTCTGGAACAAAACTGTCCCCCGTTCAAGGAGGAACGTTTTCCCGTCGGGGAGGGGGGCAGCAACAGGCGGTCGGAGCGACCCGGTGTTCCGTAATTCCCCGACACCGTGCCGAGGCCAGCCCGCTAGTACCCGAGCAGCGAGCTGGATGCATAGCCACTCGAGAGGCATCCGGCAGGTGTTCCCGATGTCGGACGGGACGTATCTACACCCGCACGGGGGGAGAGAGAGCCGACTGAGCCGCTGGAGCGGCTCACGGAGCAGGTGCCCGCGAGACGCGCTGCTTGAGGGGCGCTCTCGCTACTGCAAGGCACAAAAGCTCCAGAAGAAGGCGGTAGGAACAATTACCGGGCGCGCCGCTATCCCCATCACCGCACAGAGCCCAGACCCGCTAGTGCCTGAACTGCGGGCTGGATGTCTAGCCATCCGAACAGGCATCCGGCCGGTGGCGCCCGATTCGTCGGTCGGGGACATGTGTCCACCTAAATGGAGGAGAGACAGCCGCCTGAGCTGCATCCAACAGCTTTTGGAGCAGCTCCAGCGAGATGCACAGAAAGAGCGCTCTCGCGGAGGGAGGTCAGGCACCGTGTTTCATGCACTGCCCTCTGCTCCCTCATTACTGGAGGCTAGCATTGGTGACCAGGGCTGGGCTGGTCTGGAACAGGGGCAGGCGGACGAATTCGGGAGTATGCCAGGGGTGCAGGAACATGAAGAGCTGTTGGGTGTGATGGACCGCTTGTAGCAACCCCACGGGCTCGAGCACCGCTGGAACCAAGAATGGCGGCCAGCATCAACCATTACTGGAAAAGGTGCTCGCTGAGGTGCTGAAACAACACACAGCACCAGAAAACTGTGAGGCCCTCAAAGTAAAAAGTGTCAACAGCCAAATCTGGGGGCATGTGGGTCACACATCCGGACCCAAGAACTCAAGCTACAGCGGATCCTAAGGCTCCTGACGTCGGCCTTCACAGCCTTTGCTCGTTCCGTGGAGACCACGGAGATGGATACCTGCCAGCAGGATGTGCTGTCATTAATGTGTACCACACAATTTGAGATCAACAATCTCCGGAGGGAAACATAAGACCTGCCCTCAATCCCAAATTTGCTGGCTTGTGTAAAGCCCCAGCTGCGGAGACGGACGCGCTGCTATTTGGGAAAGATTTCAATAAAAAACTGAAGGAGATGCAGGAAGCATCAAAAACCTTCGGCCTAATGAGGGCAGGCCCCGGGACGAGCAAACCAAGACCTCCGATACCCAAGCGGCAGCACCCCACGGCATCCACCAGTCGACGTCCGCAATTGGATAGTTATATGGATGGGAAAGGAATGGAGGGTTATGGTCTGAGCGCAGGTATATGGGACTAGGGGAGATTATGTGTTCGGCACGGACTAGAGGGGTCGAGATGGCCTGTTTCCGTGCTGTAATTGTTATATGGTTATATGGTTATATGGGACTGGTGAACGCTTGGGGTCCGTACATTATCCCCAAAGACCTTTTTAGATCAGGGCCCGCAGCGGACCCTCTGGAAAATGCGCCTCCCCCCAACATCGCCAGCACGTCAGAACAAAATCTTCAGGAAAATGAAGAAACAGAATCGCCAATAACCATGGAGGTAGGTGGGTCTGGTCCCTACCAGCATATAGAGAATAAGGGTGCTTTATTAACAGGGGGAGATTACACTTGTTTAAAGAAGCATGGGGTATGGTCACGAGTGACAAGTATATACTCAACAGCATTAGTGGATATAAAATACAATTCATGTCAGAAAAAAGCCGCCAGTTCAACAATGGCCCCAAAGGGTATTTCTCCCTCCGTCAAAGAGAAACGTGAGGGACAAGCTGAACTGGTGAGACTTATCACAAAGGGGGTCATCGAAAAGACCAAACATGAACCTTTGGAATTTGTATCGAATATATTCACTAAAACCAAAAAAGATGGTGGCTGTCGCATCATCATTGACTTAACATCACTAAACAAATTTGTTAAGTATATACATTTCAAAATGGAGACATATGTTACTGCCAAACAACTGAATTCCAAAGGATACTTCATGGCAAGCATTTATCTTAAAGATGCTTACTATCTAGTACCCATATACAAGGATCATCGCAGATACCTAAAATTTATCTGGATGGTACAAAGCATTGCCCTATGGGCTAACTTCAGCCCAAGATTATTCACCAAAATATTGAACCCAGCCATGGCAATACTAAGAAAACAAAAACATATTGTCATGGCATATCTGGAGGATATTCTGATAGTAGGGAAAACGATGGAATTGGCTGTGGCAGCAGTATCAGCTACAAAACAGCTGCTCGAAACTCTGGGGTTCGTCCTACATCCAGATAAATCTAAATTGAAGCCATCCACTATCATGGACTACCTGGGCTTCACAATTAACTCAGTCCATATGACTGTTACCTTGCCAAAGGCAAAAATGGTTGAATTAGCACAATCATGCAACAAATTAATGGTCAACGAGCGACCAACTATTCGACAGGTAGCAAGAGTAATTGGGAAAATGGTAGCAGCATTTCCGGCTACACAATTCGGACCTTTGCACTATCAAAAAATTTACAGAGAGCAAAGGTACGGGCAATAAAACGACATACAGGTCACTATGATCGTGTCATGAACTTACCCACTGAAGCAATATCAGAGCTGCAGTGGTGGGCAGAAAACGTTTGGCATAGTTTCAGCCCTATCTTTATCACTAACCCTACTTTAGTTATTCAAACAGATGCCAGTGCTCAAGGCTGGGGAGCGACTAACTCCATATCCAGCACAAGTGGTAGATGGACTAACCTAGAGTCATCATTACCACTTACACTGGGCATTAACTATCTAGAGATGTTGGGCGCCTTTTATCGTTTAAAAGCATATGTATCTAATATGCAGCACTTGCATGTTCGGTTACAAATTGATAAATACTACGGTGATGGCTTATATTAACCATATGGGTGGCATAAAATCATTATCATGCGACAA
Source organism: Amblyraja radiata (assembly GCF_010909765.2). Classification (NCBI taxonomy): domain Eukaryota; kingdom Metazoa; phylum Chordata; class Chondrichthyes; order Rajiformes; family Rajidae; genus Amblyraja; species Amblyraja radiata. Next base: position 91,619 of record NW_022630151.1, on the reverse strand, counting down.
ATTGGTCAACATGATTTGGCAATGGTGTGTCGAAAGACATATTTGGCTATCAGCTACTTACCTACCACGTAAGCTAAACACCCATGCCATGAGAAAATTAAACGCCTGGGTTGCAAGTTTGAACAGACCTTACCTGGAACTGGGATTGTCCAAACAAACCATCACCACCATGTCGGCATCCCTTCGAACATCCACCAAGAGGCAGTGCTTAACCAGCATCAAAAAAGGGAGAAGTACTGCCAGGAAACAGGGACAACATACGCAATAGCTACAGCCACCAACATACTGGAGTTCCTGGCCTATCTACACCACGATGTAGGGATCAGCTACAGTGCCATCAACACAGCGCAGAGTGCTCTTTCTGCTTATCTCAAACCAGCGCCAGGACAACAGGCGATGGGATCCCATCCACTGGTGGTAAAACTGATGAAGGGCATTTACAATATCAAGCCCTAAGCCCAGGTATACCCATTTTTGAGATATCAGCGTGGTCCTGACATATCTCAGGGAATGGCCACCAGCCAGATCCCCCGGCCTCGAGCAAGCTACACTAAAGACGCTCATGTTGATGGCACTTGTATCCGCTCAGAGGGTCCAGTCCCTACACCTATTGCGACTGGACAACGTGATCACAGCTCCAGACCAGATCTGTCGTTATCCAGCGGCTGGTCAAACAGAGCAGACCAGGAACACCTGATCCAGTCGTGGCTTACCCACCAGAACCACGGTTATGTGCCATGACCCACCTGCTATCCTACATAGACACAACCAGAATATTCGAGGGAGATGAAAATCCTTGTGGGTCAGTGCCAAAAACCTTATGGTGGGGTACGAGCCAAACCATTGCGAGATGGCTCAAGCAGGTGCTAGAAACTGCTGGGATAAACACTAACATGTACACATTTTATTCCACCAGGGCAGCATCCATGTCGACGGCTAAAGAATGGACATGCCTATAGACCACATCCTGGCTACAGCAGGATGGTGGGAAGGGAAAAGACCGTTCAGAAATGTTATAATAAGCCGTTGGCAAAACCTGGTTTATTTGCAGTAAAGATTTACGAACTGCAAATATTTAATTTAAGCACAGGGGAGCAACTTAATTCTTTGTTGGTATTGTTTAAAAAATACCATTGTGTTTTTCTACAAATAGACTAATTGGTTCATTACGATAACACTTCCTCCCTCAAGAACTTCGGCAGTGAGTGAAATGAAACTGTTACACGGTTTGAAATCACAGAGCTTTGAAATCTTCACGTAGTCACTCACGTGACTCCGAAGTAAAATAGCAAGATTAAACGAGAACTTACCAGTTTGAAGTTTGATCTGTATTTTATGAGGAGTTACGATGAGGGTATTACGTGCCCTCCGCTCCCACCCTCATTATATGGATCAAACTAATACATTGATGTCTCCTTATCTTTACTATGTTTACTTCAAAATAACTGTGTCTATCTGTGATTCCACACCGCTGCTTGGAGTATGCCGCGCCTGCGCACTGAGCGGGTTCTTCACGTAATACCCTCATCGTAACTTCTCATAAAATACAGATCAAACTTCAAACTGGTAAGTTATCGTTTAATCTTACTATTTTATTGCTACAGCAACAACAGAGACTTCTGTTAGCAGCAGCCCTCATACTTACAGATCAGCCAGGCAGAAGTACAACAAGAAAGGCTAGCAAGAAACCCAGCAAGAGGTCTGTGTGTGACGAGGTTAGAGGTTACATGACGCGTAAAAGGCGGGCCGACTGCGTATGGGTGGCGCACGGCATCGAATGTTTACGGACGTTGACGCACGGTAACGTCACCACGCGATACACGTGTGATGTCAGGACGTCAGCGAGTGACACCAATGTATCAGCATGCGGAGCCAATGCGTCAGCGTGCGTAAGCGGTACGTCACGCAGGTGGCGCGCGAAGATTTCGGTACACTACGAAATCCTGGAGCGCCGCGCAATACTGCGTGCCACTACATGCAATTCCACACCTCACCATGCGCTATGCGCGCGTCACCCACGTGCCCCCCATGCGTCACAATGCGTCGACACATTTTCTACATGGCGCATAAATGAGGTGCAAATGACGCCCCAGTGGGACAGGCCCCTTACTCCAGAACTCTGTGTCTTCCTCTAGTACTTGATTCCCATACACTGGGTAAAAGCCTATCTAATCCTCTCATGATCTTATACACCTCTATAAGATTACCCTTCAGCCTCCTGCGCTCCAAGCAATGAGGTCGTAGCCTGCCCTACCTCTCCCTATAGCTCAGGACCTCAGGTACGAGCAACATCTTCGTCAATCGCATATGCACTCTTACCAGTTTAACAACATGAAACAATAATAGCGTGACAATAATTAATTAATACTAATATCGATACCATATACACGCCCTTCATGATGTTATATACAACTGTAAGATTACCTCTGATGCTCAGGCTAAAATGTCCCAGTTTACCCAGCCTCGCAATATAAATTCATACCCATCTGTCATGATTTTTGTCTGCCCTCTTTCCAATATAATGACATCCAATAGCTGGTAAACAAACCCACACAACATTCCACGTGTGGTCTTACCAACAACATATACGATCAAATGCTTAATCCTTGACCGATGAAGCCAGACTTACCAACAGTATTCTTCACCACCTGGCTTTCTGGCTGTACTTGGGCAACTTATGCAAACTGAGGAACACCACCTCATATTTGGCTTGGGTAGCTTACACCCCAAAGAGATGAAAATAGAATTCTCCAAATTTCAATAATACATCCCTACTCACTCTCTATATCCCGAAAATAATATTCAGCTCAAACCCTGCAGACCAGATAAACAGCTCATACATGTTTTGTACCTTTTCAAGTTTCCTTTTTTTAAGCAGGGTGACCAGAACTGTGCGGAGTACTCAAAATGCAGCCATACCAATGGATTTTACATAAGTAACACAATGTCTCAACTGTTATAATTAATGAAATAAATGGGACAACGTGCTGGGGTAATGTTGTTACTGGTCCAGTAGCATCCAAGATTATATGGATAGGTGACGTTTCATGTCTGAAACATCATAGACACGTAGAAGCATAGAGCTCTATCTAACTCTCTCTTAAATCCATCCAGTGATTTGGCCTCCACTGCCCTTCGTGGCAGGGAATTCAAAAATTCACAACTCTCTGGGTGAAAACATTTTTTCTCACCTCCGATTTAAATGGCCTCCCCTATATTCTAAGACTGTGGCCCCTGGTTCTGGACTCGCCCAACATTGGGAACATTTTTCCTGCATGTAGCTTGTCCAGTCATTTTATAATTTTATATGTTTCTATAAGAGCCCCCTCATCCTTCTAAATTTCAGTGAATACAAGCCTAGTCCGGCCATCCCAGGGATCAATCACTTGAACCTCCGCTGCACTGCCTCACAAGGATGTCCTTCCTCAAATTACGAGACCAAAACTGTACACAATACTCCAGATGTGGTTGGACAAGAGCCTATACAACTGCAGAAGAACCTCTTTACTCCTATATTGAAATCCTCTTGTTATGAAGGCCAACATTCTATTAGCTTTCTTCACTGCCTGCTGTACCTGCACGCCAACTTTCTGTGACTGGTGTGCATTGACACCCAGGTCTCCCTGCACCTCCCCCTTACCTAATCTAACCCCATTGAGACAATAATCTGCCCCAATATTTTTCCCGCCAAAGTGGAACCTCACATGTATCTATATTATACCACATCTGCCACCCATCTGCCCACTCACTCAAACTGTCCAGGTCACCCTGCAACCTCCTAACATCCTCTTCACAGTTCACATTGCCACCCAGCTTTGTGTCATCCGCAAACTTGCTAGTGTTGCTCCTAATTCCCTCTCCCAATCATTAATATATATGGTGAACAGTTGCAACACCAACACCGAGCCTTGCAGCACTCCACTCGCCACTGCCTTCCATTCTGAAAAGGACTTGTTCACTCCTACACTTTGCTTTCCGCCTGCCAACCGATGTTCTATCCATGTCAACACCCTACCCCCAATGCCATGTGCTCTAATTTTAGTCACCAGTCTCCAGTGTGGGACCTTATCAAAGGCATTCTGAAAGTCTGGACTACATCCACTGGCTCCCCTTCATCCATTTTACTTGTCACATATAACCATATAACCATATAACAATTACAGCACGGAAACAGGCCATCTCGGCCCTACAAGTCCGTGCCGAACAATTATTTTCCCTTAGTCCCACCTGCCTGCACACATACCATAACCTTCCATTCCCTTCTCATCCATATGCCTATCCAATTTAAAATTTCTCTTTAATAATTGACTCCAGCATCTTTCCCACCCGATTCCTGGACCTGAGCTACAGGGAGAGGTTGGACAGACTGGGACTTTATTCCATGGAATGCAGGAAGCTCAGGCGATACAATGGCGCAGAGTAAGAGTTGCTGCCTAATGGGGCTGTCCCACTGTACGAGCTAATTCAAGAGCTCTCCCGAGTTTTAAAAAATCCAACTTTTAGCGGCTCGTAACGCTAACGGCAGGTACTCGGGAAACACGGTAAGCTCGGGAACACTCGTGAAGATTTTTCAACATATTGAAAAATGTCCATGAGAGCCTACGAGCGGCTATTACAGTAATTCTCCGAGTTCGAATCAGAGGAAACTCGGGAAAACTCTTGAATTAGCTCGTACAGTGGGACAGCCCAATTACAGCTCCAGAAACCTGGGCTTGATGCTGACTACCAGTGCTGCCTGTACGGAGGACGCACGTTCTTCCACATGGGAATTACATGGAATTTCTCCGGAAGCTCCGGTTTCCTCACACATTACAAAGTCCGAAACATATAACCATATAACCATATAACAATTACAGCACGGAAACAGGCCATCTCGACCCTTCTAGTCCGTGCCGAACACGTATTCTCCCCTTGTCCCATATACCTTCGCTCAGACCATAACCCTCCATTCCTTTCCCGTCCATATAACTATCCAATTTATTTTTAAATGATAAAAACGAACCTGCCTCCACCACCTTCCCTGGAAGCTCATTCCACACAGCCACCGCTCTCTGAGTAAAGAAGTTCCCCCTCATGTTACCCCTAAACTTATGTCCCTTAATTCTCAAGTCATGTCCCCTTGTTTGAATCTTCCCTACTCTCAGTGGGAAAAGCTTATCCACGTCAACTTTTTCTATCCCTCTCATCATTTTAAAGACCTCTATTAAGTCCCCCCTTAACCTTCTGCGCTCCACTGAATAAAGCCCTAACTTGTTCAACCTTTCTCTGTAACTTAGTTGCTGAAACCCAGGCAACATTCTAGTAAATCTCCTCTGTACTTTCTCTATTTTGTTGACATCCTTCCTATAATTAGGCGACCAAAATTGTACCCCATACTCCAGAATTGGCCTCACCAATGCCTTGTACAATTTTAACATTACATCCCAACTTCTATACCCAATGCTCTGATTTATAAAGGCCAGCACACTAAAAGCTTTCTTTACCACCCTGTCTACATGAGATTCCACTTTCAGGGAACTGTGCACAGTTATTCCCAGATCCCTCTGTTCACCTGCATTCTTCAATTCCCTACCATTTACCATGTACGTCCTATTTTGATTTGTTCTGCCAAGATGTAGCACCTCACACTTATCAGCATTAAACTCCATCTGCCATCTTTCAGTCCACTCTTCCAACTGGCATAAATCTCTCTGTAGACTTTGAAAATCTACTTCATTATCCACAACCCCACCTATCTTAGTATCATCTGCATACTTACTAATCCAATTTACCACACCATCATCCAGATCATTGATGTACATGACAAACAGTGGACCCAGCACAGATCCCTGTGGCAGTCCACTAGTCACTGGCGTCAAACCTGACAAACAACCATCCACCATTACTCTCTGGCATCTCCCATTCAGCCACTGGTGAATCCATCTTGCTACTCCACCATTAATACCCAACCATTGAACCTTCTTAACCAACCTTCCATGAGGAACCTTGTCAAAGGCCTTACTGAAGTCCATATATACAACATCCACAGTTTTACCCTCATCAATTTCCCGAGTAACCTCTTCAAAAAATTCAAGAAGATTAGTCAAACATGACCTTCCAGGCACAAATCCATGTTGACTGTTCCTAATCAGACCCTGTTTATCCAGATGTTTATATATATTATCTCTAACTATCCTTTCCATTAATTTGCCCACCACTGACGTCAAACTAACAGGTCTATAATTGCTAGGTTTACTCTTAGACTCCTTTTTAAACAATGGAACCACATGCGCAGTACGCCAATCCTCCGGTACTATTCCCGTTTCTAATGACATTTGAAATATTTCTGTCATAGCCCCTGCTATTTCTACACTAACTTCCCTCAATGTCCTAGGGAATATCCTGTCCGGACCTGGAGACTTAATTGTGAGTAAAATTATGTGTAGGATCATGTTAGAGTACCGGGGGGGGGGGGGGGGCGGGGGGGATTGCTGGTCGGAGTGGGCTCAGCGTGCCGAAGGCCTTGCTTCCACGCTGTATCTCTAAAGTCTAATGTTGAGGGGCTATATCATGTTGGTGTATAAAATCATGGAGGGAATTGATTGGGTGATTACATACATAGTATGTTACTCAGAGTAGGGGAATCAAGAACCAGAGGATATAGATTTAAGGTGAGATACGTAGGTTAAAGACATGACTAGCTGCAGACAATACCTCGCTGACAGGGAAGATCATCTAAATCTTGTGTTCCACTGGCTGCGCCAACTAAAACAATGTATCAGCAGCTTAATGTCAGACGAAAGGATATAATGGGCAGCTTATTTTGTTTAGAGAGCGGTGTGGTGTGCCTCATTTTCAACTTGATTATCAGCCCTGAATTAATCAATTGTTTCACCCACCTTGAAAGAAACATAGAAACATAGAAAGTAGGTGCGAGAGTAGACCACCAGGTCCGTCGAGCCCGCACCGCCATTCGCTCATGGCTGAACACTAAACAGACACACTTACCCACAAACAGTAGACACAAGACACAGAACACAAGACACTACCCTCCCCTTTATACCGCTATCACCCCTCTCCACCCCAAGAACCTCGCGATCTCCTGGGGGAGGCAAAAAACCGGATAAAAACCCAGGTCCAATTCGGGAAAAAAATCCGGGAAATTCCTCTCCGACCCCAATCCAGGCGATCGACACTTGTCCAGGAGATCACTCAGGTCTTACTATACTAACCATACCTAGGTCCATATCCCTGCCCTCTCCCCGTAGCCCCTTATCCCCTTGGCAGCTAAAAAACCATCTATTCTAGTCTTAAATATATTTAAAGTTTCTGCTTCCACTGCTCCCTGGGGCAGTGAATTCCATAAATTAACCACCCTCTGGGTGAAGAAGTTCTTCCTCATCTCAGTTTTAAAAGAGCCCCCCCTTATTCTGCAACTATGTCCCCTAGTTCTAGTTTCCCCGATCATTGGGAACATCCTCGGTGCATCCACCCGATCAAGGCCCCTCACGATCTTATATGTTTCAATGAGATCGCCTCTCATTCTTCTAAACTCCAAAGAGTAGAGTTCCAGCCTACTTAACCTTTCCTCATATGTCAATCCCCTCATTGCAGGAATTAATCTTGTAAACCTTCGCTGCACTGCCTCCAGGGCTAGTACATCCTTTCTTAAGTATGGACCCCAGAACTGTACACAGTATTCCAAATGTGGTCTCACTAATACTGTGTACAGCTGCAGCAAGACCTCCGTGTTTTTATACTCAATCCCCCTAGCAATAAAGGCCAAAACTCCATTGGCCTTCCTGATTGCTTGCTGCACCTGCATACTAACTTTTAGTGATTCATGTACTAATACCCCTAGATCCCTTTGCGTTGCATTACAACGCAGCTCCTCCTCATTTAGAAAATAACTTGCCCTATCATTTTTTTTCCCAAAGTGAATGACTTCACATTTATTAGTATTAAATTTCATCTGCCAAGTTGTTGCCCACTCACCTAGCTTATCTATATCCTTTTGCAGACTCTTCCTATCCTCCTCATCCCCTACTTTTCCTCCCATTTTTGTATCGTCCGCAAATTTTGATATATTACACTTGGTTCCCTCCTCCAAATCATTTATATAAATTGTGAACAACTGGGGTCCCAGCACCGACCCTTGCGGAACCCCGCTAGTTACCGGTTGCCATCCCGAGTATGAACCATTTATCCCCACTCTCTGCTTCCTATTTGTTAGCCAATCCTCTACCCATGCTAATATATTACCCCCAATCCCATAATTTTTTATTTTTAGCAATAGTCTCTTATGTGGCACCTTGTCAAAAGCCTTTTGGAAGTCCAAGTATACCACATCCACCGGTTCCCCTTTATCCACCCGGGTTGTTACTTCCTCAAAGAATTCGAGCAGATTCGTTAAACAGGACTTCCCCTTCACAAAACCATGCTGGTTCTGTCCGATGAAGTCATGTTTATCCAAGTGCCCCGTTAGTGTTTCTTTAATAATTGTCTCTAACATTTTACCCACCACCGATGTTAGACTAACCGGTCTATAGTTACCCGCCTTCTGTTTACTTCCTTTTTTAAATATAGGTGTTACATTGGCCATTTTCCAATCCACTGGGACCGTTCCTGCCTCCAGGGAGTTTTGGAAAATTATCACCAATGCATCCACAATCCCCACCGCTATCTCCCTCAAGACCCTTGGATGTAATCCATCAGGCCCAGGGGATTTATCCTCCTTCAGTCTCATTAATTTCCCTAATACCACCTCCTTGGTGATCTTAATAGTATTTAGCTCCGCCATTCCTACCGCCCCCTGTTTATCCAGCGTTGGAATATTTTTTGTGTCTTCTATGGTGAAGACTGATACAAAATACTCGTTTAATGCCTTTGCCATTTCCATGTTCCCCACCAACAACTCTCCAGTCTCACCCTCCAATGGACCAACGTTCACCTTAGCCACCCTTTTTCTTTTTATATAGCTATAAAAACTCTTACTATTAGTTTTTATGTTGTTCGCTAAATTCCTTTCATAGTCTATTTTCCCCGTCTTAATTAATCTCTTAGTTATTTTTTGCTGACCTTTAAATGCTTCCCAATCCTCTACCCTCCCACTATCTCTGGCTACCTTATATGCCCTTGCCTTCAGCCGAATACTATCCTTTATAGTTTTACTGAGCCATGGCTGACTGTTCTTACCCTTACCCCTTTTTTTCTTCATAGGAATAAATTTTTCTTGAAGGTTATACAGTATACCCTTAAACGTACACCACTGCTCATGTACCGTCTTATTCTTGAGTCTGCTATCCCAGTCAACTTTGATCAGCTCAGTCCTCATACCTTCATAATCCCCCTTATTTAGACTAAGCACCCTAGCCTGAGTTTCAACCTGCTCCCCTTCTATTTGAATATGGAATTCGACCATATTGTGGTCACTTATTCCCAACGAGTCCCTAACTATGACATTTTTAATTAATCCTGCTTCATTACACAGGACCAGATCCAAGATTGCCTCCCCCCTTGTCGGTTCGGTGACATACTGTTCTAGGAACCCGTCTCTAATACATTCTATAAACTCTTCCTCTAGTCTACCCTGCCCAGTTTGGTTTGCCCAATTAATATGAAAATTTAAGTCCCCCATGATTACAGCAGTTCCCTTTTTACATGCGTCAACTATTTGCAGATTTATGTTCTGACTAACAGCGTCACAGCTATTTGGAGGTCTATAAATTACACCCACTAGTGTTTTTTTTCCCCTTATTATTCTCTATCTGTACCCAAGCTGTTTCACTATCCTGATCCTTCAACGCAATATCCTTCCTCTCTATTGCCGTTATTCCCTCCCTTATTAAAAGGGCCACCCCTCCTCCCTTTCTTTCCTGTCTATCTTTCCTAATTGTCGAGTACCCCTCTATATTTAACTCCCAGTCCTGATCTCCTTGCAGCCATGTCTCCGTAATGGCCACGATATCATAACTATATATACTTAATTGCACCGATAATTCATTTATCTTATTACGAATACTCCGTGCATTTAGATAAAGCACTTTCAGATGATTTTTACTACCCTTCCTTTCCGTTTTTGCCCCTTTTACATCTAGATCTTTATCTTCACAAATTCTGTCTCCTGTCACATTTTGAATTTCCGCTTCCCCACTGATACCCTGCTCTATTTCCTCTACCCCTGCCGTTATTACCCCCCTTGATACCTCCCCCCCGCTACTTAGTTTAAAGACCTCTCTACTGCCCTAGTTATATGATTTGCCAGGACCCCAGTCCCAGCACCGTTCAGGTGAAGTCCGTCCTTACAGAACAGATCCCCCCTGTCCCAGTACTGGTGCCAGTGGCCCAAGAAACCAAACCCATTATTCCCACACCAGTCTTTGAGCCACGCATTTAGCTTTTTAATTTTACGTACCCTCGCCGATTTGGCCCGTGGCTCAGGTAGCAATCCGGAGATCAGTACCCTCGAGGTTCTGCTTTTTAATTTATTCCCTAACTGCTCAAACTCCTTCAGCAGATCCTCCTTCCTCGTCCTTCCTATGTCATTGGTCCCCACATGGACCACGACCACTGGATCCTCCCCCTCCCTCTGCAAATTTCTCTCCAGCATCGCAGAGATATCCTTAACCCTAGCACCGGGTAGGCAACACAGCCTTCGGGACATGTTCTGCTGGCCGCAGAGAACCTTATCTACCCCCCGAATAATACTATCCCCTATCACTACGGCATTTCTTCTAACTCCCCCCTCTTGAATGGCCTCCTGATCCACGGTGCTGCAGCCAGGTTGCTCATCCCTCCCACAGCCCCTGATCCCGTCCTTACATTGAGTAAGAGCCTCGGTCATGCTCGTCAGGGACAAGGGCTGTGGCTCCTGCCGCATCTCCTCCTGGTTCCCCCTACCTGCCTCGCTTATGGCCACACCTTCCTTTCCTTGCTCACTGCCTACTGAATTAGTTAAACTGGTCGGTGTGACCATCCCCTGGCACAAAACATCCAGGTAATACTCCCCCTCCCTGATGTACCGCAGCGTATGAAGTTGGGTCTCCAGCTCATCAATGCGGAGCTGGAGTTCCTCTAGCCTCAAACACTTACTGCAGCTGTAGGGATCTTCTACATCAATGGTGTCGACAAATTCCCACATCTCGCAGTATTGGCACATCTCCTGACCGCCCATCTTATATAGGTAATTAACTGGTCCTGTTTAAGAATCCCCTACTGTATTGATACACCCCTTATTTATATAATCCTACCTCCTATAAATGGGAAAGTACTCACCCCAGCCGTAAATTACCTACTGGTTTGGCTGTCTAGTGGTAATTCCGTCCGCTCTTCCTGTCTGGTCCACTGCTCCCTTGCAGTGCGAGGCAAACCTCTTTGCCTCTGTTAGTCTCTGTTAGTCTCTCGAGCCGCGGCTCCGTCCGTCCTCCCTCGGCGACAGCACCTGTGGCACCGCGGTCGTGACGTCCCTTCCGTTCCTGCAGAGCCTTCCTGTCCTGGGCGGAGTCTGCAGCTAACTGTGTGCTCACGTCCGTTAAATCAAACGAACCTTGCTACTGCACACCCCAGGCGAATGGTGAGAAAGGCCTCAATCAGGAAGTGGTGTGCCTCAATCAGTCTCTGCAAGTGGTGTGCCTCAATCAGTCTCTGCAAGTGGTGTGCCTCAATCAGTCTCTGCAAGTGGTGTGCCTCAATCAGTCTCTGCAAATTAGAACTGTGGCCTCAACTACCTTCTGCTAGCTAGAACAGAGGATATTAAGTCAACGCATCAGTCTTCTACTTCTTATCGAGTCCACACACAAGATTAGAAGTTGTTCAGCCAGAGCTGAACACACTTCTCTGCATCTGCACAATGGTGTCTGTCTTGCGCTTCTTGTGCTTCTTGTGCGTGGTGGTGGAAAGATTGGTTGAAACAGGGCCGCGACGTGAACACTCTTTCCTTGGCCCCAACGCATCAGTGAAAAGAAACATTGGATATTTCACTCGGAGAGAACTGTTGAAATCAGTAACATTTTGAATTTGGTCCGGAATCCATCAGGCCAGCAACAGCTCTATGTCCCAGTTGAGACATCTTCCTGAATGTACATCATGGGAATTGCTTCATTCGGTCGCCACTCACTTTCCTTGTTGCCCTATCGGCAGGGCTGCCAACATTGGGTGAGAGTTGAAAGTGCGAAATTGAGAGGAAATACAGCGACCAATCCCAAGGGAGCTTTTGCCTTTTCAGCTTGAAATTTTGCAATCTGGTGCATAGTGTAGCGAGTCTTTTAACACACTTGAATGTAATATTTATGCTTTAAATTGGATTAGGTATGAATAAGGTTAGGCTAAATTTAGGCTATTGAGGGAGTGCATCCTTGGTTTACAAGGTTTATTCCTGGGATGGCGGGACTATCATATGCTGATAAAATGTAGCGGCTGGGCTTCTATACTGTGGAGTTTAGAAGGATGAGAGGATATCTTATTGAAACATATAAGATTATTAAGGGTTTGGACACGCTAGAGGCAGTAAACATGTTCCCGATGTTGGAGGAGTCCAGATTTAGGGACAACAATTTAAGAATAAGGGTTAAGCCATTCAGAACGGAGATGAGGAAACACTTTTTCTCATAGAGTTGGAATCTGTAGATTACATTCCACAGTAGACCAGGCTCTGATCAACATGTGCAGCACATGAATAACCTTCGTATATTCATGTATGGAAATCAGATTATAATTCATGCGGTTATGCATATATTCAATATATAATATAATTAAAAGTATCATCTTGACCACTTCCTGTCTGTACTGTTTATTGATTTTACAAAAAACGCTACCCTGTATTGCTGTGATTTTTGGCCATCTTACTCAGTCCACCTCCGCAGAGCAGGTCCCGATGATTTACCCATCGATAGGGGACTAGGGTAGAATACGTGTTCGGCACGGACTAGAAGGGTCGAGATGGCCTGTTTCCGTGCTGCAATTGTTATATGGTTATATGGTTACATGATAAAAAATAAAAATGTGTTAGCCAGTGATATGCTTACAATGAATGATGATTTATTAACCCTTAATGTGCTTGCAATAAATGATTTGTTGGCCAGCAACATGTTTGCAATGAATGATCCTTTGTTAACCCTTTATGTACTTGCAATAAATGATTTGTTAACCCTTCCTGACAATGCCATGAGTTGTTTGACCTGCTGCCATGCCTGTGCTTGAAAGTGCAATTCTTTATTAGGTCCAACTGTGTTTCGAAGGAATAAATGCTTTATATGGTCTGACTGTGTTTGGAAGGAATAAACGCTTTATTAGGTCCAACTGTGTTGGAAGGAATAAATGCTTTATTAGGTCCGACTGTGTTTGGAAGGAATAAATGTTTTATTAGGTCCGACCGTGTTTAGTCCAACGTTCCCGCTCATTATGTGCGCTGATTGTGTAATTTCCGGTGAGTACAGAGGTCACGCTGATTGCGGAAGTGCCGTTGACTGCGATACCCCACAGTGGAGATGCCACACTCAGCCATGTGAGTAGATTCAAGAACGTTTACTGTCATATATATGGTGTGTGAGCCAGTGAATGTGTGTGTGTGAGTGTGTGTGTGTGTGTGTGTGTGTGTGTGTGTGTGTGTGTGTGTGTGTGTGTGTGTGTGTGTGTGTGTGTGTGTGTGTGTGTGTGTGTGTGTGTGTGTGTGTGTGTGTGTGTGTGTGTGTATGTGTGTGTGTGTGTGTGTGTGCGTGTGTGTGCATGTGTGCAGGCATCTTTGAGTGTGTGTGTGTGTGTACGCATCTGTGAGTGTGTGTGTCAGTGAGTGTGAGTATGTGCGTGTGAGTGTGTGTATGAGTTTGTGAGTGTATGTGTGTGAGTGTATGTCAGTGAGTGTGTGTGAGTGTGTGTATGTGTGTGTATATGTGTGTGAGTGTATGTGTGTGTGCATGAGTCTGTGCGTGTGTGTATGTGAGTGTATGTGTGTGTGTATGTGAGTGTATATGAGTGTGAGTGTGAGTGTGCATGGATGTGCGTACGTGTGTGTGGTGGAGGGTGTAAGTGTGAGGTGGAGGGTGTGAATGTGTGGTGGAGGGTGTGAGTGTGAGGTGGAGGGTGTGAGTGTGAGGTGGAGGGTGTAAGTGTATATGTGTGTGAGTCTGAGTGTATGTGTGTGTGTGAGTCTGTGTGAGTGTATGTGTGTGTGAGTCTGTGTGAGTGTATGTGTGTGTGAGTCTGTATGTGTGTGTAAGTCTGTGTGAGTGTGTGTGTGAGTGTGTTTGTATGTGAGTCGGCGTGTGTATGCAGGAGCCGTTACAGAGGGAGGAGCGACCTTCGTGTGGTGAGTTAAAAAACCCATCGCAGGGCTTGTCTCAACAGAGGCCCAGGAGCCGTTAAGCGGCCTTTTCACGGGGCGACTTGACGCAAGAGTTAACCAGAGTTTAACATCGTGGGAACCTCGTGCGATAACAGTACGGCATTCGTGGACCACCGTGGACCACCGTAGCGCTAACGGCAGGTAATCGTGTATCTTGGTCACTCGGGAGAAAATTCAAGAAAGTTTGAATTTCTCCAAGAGTGACTTGTACACTTGTGGTTGAGCATTGCAACATTGTATGAACATAGTGGCCAGTGCGATATCCGTGCGATATCCGTAATAACTCTTGCGGGCACCGTGGGAACTCCTGCGAACGGTGAGTAACTGAGCAGTTTGATTGTCATTGCTTGTTTTACCTCATTGTTAAATAAAGATATTTTTTACTATCAGATTGATGTCCGCAATTCTTCATTAACACATCACTAAAAGATGAATGTCTCTAATGTTATAATCCCTCTCATGCTGAAACACAAAATAGTTGAAGGGAGGTGAAATAATCACATTTTCATTCTTTTTCATTTTTTTAGTGTTAAGGTACCTCACTTGCTGAGCTTTTTTACTCCAGCAGTTTGTGTATCTTTTTGTCTAAAGCAGTTTCTAAGACTGTAGGAACTCCGCGGGCCAGGCAGCATCTACGGAGGGAAATGGACATGCGACCCTTTCTTCAGGCTGCCTTATCTCTCCCCTTCCCTCCCCCTACTTACACCCACACACACAAATGCTGGAGAAACTCAGCGGGTGCAGCAGCATCTATGGAACGAAGGAAATAGGCAACGTTTCGGCCCGAAACGTTGCCTACTTCCTTCGCTCCATAGATGCAGCTGCACCCGCTGAGTTTCTCCAGCATTATTGTGTACCTTCGATTTTCCAGCATCTGCAGTTCCTTCTTAAACACAAATGCACCGAGTTCCTCCAGCATTTCGTGTTTTGCTCAGTATTCCAGCATCCGCTGTCTCCCGCGTCTCCAATAAAACAAAACTACTGTCAAAAGGGTGAAGAATAGGGGCAGAGATAGATACATTCCTGATTAGTGCGGCTGTCAGGAGGTTATGGGGAGAAGGCAAGAGAATGTGGTTGAGAGGGAGAGATAGATCAGCCGCGATTGAATGGCGGAGTGGACTTAATGGACCGAATGGACTAATTTTGCTCCTATAACTAACAAATATAGTAATTGTTAGGGAAATGTAGTTATTAAAGACGAGGGGGAGCAGAAATGGGCAGTCTGGGATGGCTCGCGAGATACTTGCATAGAGGCCCAAAAGTTAAAGAAAGGGCAGATAAACAGAGAGGGGGGGGACTTCCCTCAGTGCCCATCTGTTACCATTAATTGGACAGTTCGGTCTGTGAAACGCAAAACGCCAGCCCCGACATCCAGCCCGGTGGTCAGTCCCTTGAAGATAGACACCAGTTGCTTGGAGCAACTGAGCCGGACAGGCAGCAACTCTGGAGAGAAGGAACGGGTGGCGTTTCGGGTCGAGAGCCTTCTTCAGACTGAGGTCAATCAGGAGTCCCAGCCAACACGACAATCGCCCGCTGCACAGTCTCGGAGCTTCCACTGCGAAAACGGTGCCTACATTTGAACACTTATGTAACTGAACCATCCTAACACCAACCACAGAGCATCCCTGAACTACTACCTACCTCATTCGAGACCCTCGGAATGGGTGACGTTTCGGGACGAGACTCTGAAGAAGGGCCTCGAACCGAAACGTCACACATTCCTTCTCTCCAGAGATGCTGCCCGTCCCGCTGTGTTACTCCAGCATTTCGTGTCTATCTTCCGTATGCTCTGTGATGGTCATCTCGGAGTCAAGTGGCAACTCTGGTCTGTAGACACGAGGAACTGCAGACGCAGGAATCACGAGCAAAACACAGAGCGTTGGACGAGCCTGACCATTTGAGTTCCTCCATCACTTTGTGTTGAAGTCAGGCCTGAACATTGCTTGGCTCAGTCTCAGGCGCCGGCTAACTAGGAAGGTCGAGTCAAAGTCCAACACTAACACTCAAGAAATAACGTTTGCGGCCTGATGTTCCCAATATTTAATTGAAATCATTAATAAAGTAAATACATAGATACCGGTCTAATCAGTATCTACGGGATTGGACAGGCTAGATGCAGGAAGAATGTTCCCGATGTTGGGGGAGTCCAGAACCAGGGTCCCAGTTTTACAGTCTACCGTGGGAACTCTTTAACTCAGTAAAGTAAAGTAAATTAAAGTAGCCTTTATTGTCATATAGCGCACAGGCAGCAGTTGATTGTTGCTCTATTCAGTTTCCCAAGGGGTCGGGACGGGACTGGAGTTGGGAGGGAAAGGTGGGGGAGTCGAGGGAGAGGAGGGGGAGACAGATGGGGGTGTCTTCATTTACTGGCGGCGGGTGTCTGTCACTGAAACAGGCAGGTGAGATTTCACATCCACCTTGTGTGTGCCTCTCTCTCTCTCTCCCTCCCTCTTACACAGGCTGAGAGACTCTGCCTCCGTGAGTGTACGTCTCTTTCTCCCCCTCTCCCACACACAGGAAGACCGAGGTACTGTGCTCAGTCCATCTGTGTCTCCCACATACACGGTAAAACATGTCTCCAAATGAGGCAATTCAACCAAGGGAGGATATTTATAGTGTGTGAAAAAAAAGTGACATGATTTGTGCCACGTGATGATTTAACAACACTTCACAATGTTCATTCAAGATTTAACGGGAAAGCGCGGGAGACGGACAAGTCACTCGCACAAATAACAGAAATGCCGAGTACCGTGGGAACTCTTTATCTACCCCCCCCCCCCCCCGTTATATCGTGTGATATCGTGCTAGACCGCGACCACTTCACTCTGGTTACATCTTGCGTCAAGTCGCCCCGTGAAAAAAGCCCCATTACAGAGGGAGGAGGGACCTTCGTGTGGTGAGTTAAAAAACCCATCGCGGGGCTTGTCTCAACAGAGGCCTGGGAGCCGGTACAGAGGGAGGCGCGACCTTCGTGTGGTGAGTTAAAAAACCCATCGCGGGGCTTGTCTCAACAGAGGCCCGGGAGCCGGTACAGAGGGAGGAGCGACCTTCGTGTGGTGAGTTAAAAAACCCATCGCGGTGCTTGTCTCAACAGAGGCCCAGGAGCCGTTACAGAGGGAGGAGCGACCTTCGTGTGGTGAGTTAAAAAACCCATCGCGGGGCTTGTTTCAACAGAGGCCCAGGAGCCGTTACAGAGGGAGGAGCGACCTTCGTGTGGGGAGTTAAAAACCCCATCGCGGGGCTTGTCTCAACAGAGGCCCAGGAGCCGTTTCAGAGGGAGGAGCGACCTTCGTGTGGTGAGTTAAAAAACCCATCGCGGGGCTTGTCTCAACAGAGGCCCAGGAGCCGTTACAGAGGGAGGAGCGACCTTCGTGTGGTGAGATAAAAAACCCATCGCGGGGCTTGTCTCAACAGAGGCCCAGGAGCCGTTACAGAGGGAGGAGCGACCTTCGTGTGGTGAGTTAAAAAACCCATCGCGGGGCTTGTCTCAACAGAGGCCCAGGAGCCGTTACAGAGGGAGGAGTGACCTTCGTGTGGTGAGTTAAAAAACCCATCGCGGGGCTTGTCTCAACAGAGGCCCAGGAGCCGTTACAGAGGGAGGAGCTACCAAAATCTGCAACGTTCAATTCGCAGATCACACTTCAAATTAAGGGGGCTGGTGGAAGCCTCTAATTGGTCGAACGGACTAGAGGAAGCAGCCGTTACAGGACTAGAGGAAGCAGCTGATTGGCTTGTATCCCGGGTAAGACTGAAGAAAGACTGGATAGACTTGGTTTATACTCGCTAGAATTTAGGAGATTGTGAGGGGATCTTATAGAAACGTACAACATTCTTATGGGGTTGGACAGGCTAGATGCAGGAAGATTCTTCCCGATGTTAAGGAAGTCCAGGACAAGGGGTCACAGCTTAAGGATAAGGGGGGAATCCTTTAGGACCGAGATGAGAAGAAACTTTTTCACACAGAGAGTGGTGAATCTCTGGAACTCTCTGCCACAGAGGGTAGTTGAGGCCAGTTCATTGGCTATATTTAAGAGGGAGCTAGATGTGGCCCTTGTGGCTAAAGGGATCAGGGGGTATGGAGAGAAGGCAGGTACGGGATACTGAGTTGGATGATCAGCCGTGATCATATTGAATGGCGGTGCAGGCTCGAAGGGCCTAATGGCCTACTCCTGCACCTATTTTCTATGTATCTATGTATCTATGTAAGGCTTTATTGTATTCGGATAAGGGGGAGAATGAGGCCCAGGGCATTTTACTGTCCTGGATGTCAGATGTGGGTGGTCGTGGAGTCTGAGTGCCCTCCAGACGTCCACATCTGCGCCAGGTGCGTCGAGATGGGGCTCCTAAGGGACCGTGTTAGGAACCTGGAGCAGCAACTCGATGACCTCTGTCTGCTCATGGAGAGCAAGGAGGTCATAGATAGGAGTTACAGGGAGGTGGTCACTCCAAGACCACGGGAGACAGAAAACTGGGTCACAGTTAGGAAGGGCAATGGGCAGAGGCAGGGACTGGTGAGTACCCCGGTGGCTGTACACCTTGAAAATAAGTACTCATGTTTGAGTAAGGGTGGGGGAGACAGCCTACATGGGGGCACCGACAGCGGCCGGGCCTCTGGCATAAAGACCGGTCCTGTTGCTCAGAAAGATAAGGAAAAGAAGAGGAGGGCTATTGTAATAGGGGACTCTATAGTCAGGGGGTCGGATAGGCTATTCGGTGGACGCAGACAAGAGACCCGGATGGTAGTTTGCCTCCCTGGTGCCAGGGTCAGGGATGTGTCTGAACGGGTCCAAGAAATCCTGAAGTGGGAGTGAGAGGAGCCTGAAGTCGTGGTACATATAGGTACCAACGACATAGGTAAAAAAAGAGAAGAGGTCCTGAAAGAAGAATTTAGGGAGTTAGGTAGAGAGTTAAGGAGAAAGACTGCAAAGGTAACAATCTCAGGATTACTGGCTGTGTCACGCGATAGTGAGAGTAGGAATGGAGCGAGGTGGAGGATACATGGACAACAAACAGAGAATAAGAGAGGGTGTGTTTCTTAAATGTGTATGTTTTAATGCTAGGAGCATTGTATGAAAGGTGTATGAACTTAGAGCCTGGTTTGACACCTGGAAGTATGATGTTGTGGCGATCAGTGAAACATGGTTGCAGGAGGGCTGTGATTGGAAACTAAATATTCCAGGTTTTCGTTGCTACAGGTGTGATAGAATTGGAGGGGAAAGAGGTGGAGGTGTTGCATTGCTTATCAGGGAAGATATTACAGCAGTGCTTTGGCAGGATAAATTAGAGGGCTCATCTATGGAGGCTATTTGGGTGGAACTGAGAAATGGGAAAGGGGTAGCAACACTTATAGGGGTGTATAATAGACCGCCAAATGGGGAGCGAGAATTGGAAGAGCAAATATGTAAGGAGATTGCAGATATTAGTAGTAAGCACACGGTAGTGATTGTGGGAGATTTCAATTGTCCACACATAGACTGGGAAATACATTCTGTAAATGGGCTGGATGGGTTGGAGTTTGTAAAATGTGTGCAGGATAGTTTTTGCAGCAATACATAGAAGTACCTACTGGAGAAGGGGCGGTGCTGGACCTCCTGTTAGGAAATGAGACGGGTCAGGTGGCAGAGGTATGCGTTGGGGAACTGTTCGGGACCAGTGATCACAATACCATTAGTTTCAATATAATTATGGAGAGGATCAGAACTGGACCTAGGGTTGAGATTTTTGATTGGAGAAAGGCTAACTTTGAGCAGATGCGAAAGGATTTAAAAGGAGTAAATTGGGAAATTTTGTTTTATGGGAAAGATGTGGAAGAGAAATTGAGTACATTTAAAGGTGAAATTTTAAGAGTACAGAATATTTATGTCCCTGTTCGGTTGAAAGGAAATAGTAAAAATCGGAAAGAGCCATGGTTTTCAAGGGAAATTGGACACTTGTTTCGGAAAAAGAGGGAGATCTACAATAATTATAGGCAGCATGGAGTAAATGAGGTGCTTGAGGAGTATAAAGAATGTAAAAAGAATCTTAAGAAATAAATTAGAAAAGCCAAAAGAAGATATGAGGTTGCTTTGGCAAGTAAGGTGAAAGTAAACCCAAAGGGTTTCTACAGCTATATTAATGGCAAAAGGATAAAATTGGTCCATTAGAGAGTCAGAGTGGACAGCTATCTGCAGAGTCAAAAAAGTTGGGGGAGATATTGAACAACTTCTTTACTTCGGTATTCACCAAGTAGAAGGATATTGAATTATGTGAGGTAAGGGAAACAAGTAGAGTAGCTATGGAAACTGTGAGATTCAAAGAAGAGGAAGTACTGACACTTTTGAGAAATATAAAAGTGGATAAGTCTCCAGGTTCGGATAGGATATTCCCCAGGACATTGAGTGAAGTTAGTGTAGAAATAGCAGGGGCTATGACAGAAATAGTTAAAATGTCATTAGAAACGGGAATAGTGCCGGAGGATTGGCGTACTGCGCATTTTGTTCCATTGTTTAAAAAGGGGTCTAAGAGTAAACCTAGCAATTAAAGACCTGTTAGTTTGACGTCAGTGGTGGGCAAATTAATGGAAAGGATACTTAGAGATAATATATATACGCATCTGGATAAACAGGGTCTGATTAGGCACAGTCAACATGGATGTGTGACTGGAAGGTCATGTTTGACTAATCTTCTTGAATTTTTGAAGAGGTTACTCGGGAAATTGATGAGGGTAAAGCAGTGGATGTTGTATATATGGACTTCAGTACGGCCTTTGACAAGGTTCCTCATGGAAGGTTGGTTAAGAAGGTTCAATGGTTGGGTATTAATGGTGGAGTAGCAAGATGGATTCAACAGTGGCTGAATGGGAGATGCCAGAGAGTAATGGTGGATGGTTGTTTGTCAGGTTGGAGGCCAGTGACTAGTGGGGTGCCATAGGGATCTGTGTTAGGTCCACTGTTGTTTGTCATGTACATCAATGATCTGGATGATGGTGTGGTAAATTGGATTAGTAAGTATGCAGATGATACTAAAATAGGTGGGGTTGTGGATAATGAAGTAGATTTTCAAAGTCTACAGAGAGATTTATGCCAGTTGGAAGAGTGGGCTGAAAGATGGCAGATGGAGTTTAATGCTGATAAGTGTGAGGTGCTACATCTTGGCAGGACAAATCAAAATAGGACGTGCATGGTAAATGGTAGGGAATTGAAGAATGCAGGTGAACAGAGGGATCTGGGAATAACTGTGCACAGTTCCCTGAAAGTGTCAGAGCTGAACGAGGAGGAGGACACAAATGCAGGCTCAGACACAGGGCAGATCAGTCTTCGGCGTTTAATCGGTCCAAGTCAGTACACAGGTAGGCAAAACAGAGGCAATAGTACCATATAGGAGCAGGCAAGAACCAGTGGTCGAAAATACAGGCAAAGGTCGAGATCACAAGGTCACAAGATTTCGAGAGCTGGAACGAGGTGATACCAAGTAGCATACACCACGAACTGGCAATGGGAACTAAAACACAAAAGGCTTAAATACAGACTAGCAGGGGATAACGAGACACAGGTGAAACACATCAGGGCGTGGCCAACAGACTAGCAGGGGATAACGAGACACAGGTGAAACGCATCAGGGCGTGGCCAACAATCACATGAGGGTAAACGACCTGACAGGAAATGGGACCTGAAACAAGAGGAGATGTGAGACACCAAAATAAAACAAGAATGCAAACTCTAATACTAAAAACCAATAAGAAACAGAAACTAGATCAAACGCGAGACCTGACAGTAACCCCCCCCCCCCCCCACCCTCCACGGCCGGCTCCTGACGGGCCAGGATCTTCAGGATGTTGGCGCCGATAGTCCCTGATAAGTTCCGGGTCGCATATGTTGCGAGCTGGCACCCAAGACCGCTCCTCAGGTCCATACCCCTCCCAATCCACAAGATACTGACAACCACGACCACGCCGGCGCATCCCCAGCAACCGGCTGACCGTAAACACTGGACCCCCATCAAGGAACCGGGGGGGGCGGAGGGGGTGTGGAGGCAGGGACCAGAGGACTCTCCTTAAATGGCTTCAGACGGGAGACATGGAAAGTAGGGTGGACCCTCATGGCACGGGGGAGTTTGAGACGAACCGCCACAGGATTGATGACCTTCGATATGGGGAAAGGACCAACAAAACGAGGAGCCAGCTTCCGGGATTCCACCCTCAGCGGTAAGTCTCGAGTGGAGAGCCACACCCTTTGACCAGGCGGGTATACTGGAGCCGGCGTTCTTCCACGGTCAGCCATCCTCTTGTAACGCGCAGAACTGCGCAACAGCATCTGACGAGCCCCATTCCAAACCTTGCGACAGCGACGGACGAGAGCCTGAGCGGAGGGCACACTGGACTCCTTCTCCACAGCAGGGAACAATGGCGGTTGATAACCATAGGCACACTGGAATGGAGAGAGACCAGAGGATGAGCAAGGAAGTGTGTTGTGTGCATACTCCACCCAAATAATGTGTTTGCTCCAAGTTGAAGGGTTCTGTGCCACCAAGCACCGCAGTCCTGTCTCCAATTCCTGGTTAAGGCGTTCAGTCTGTCCATTGGATTCCGGGTGATAACCAGATGTAAGGCTGACCGTGGCGTCCAACAGAGAACAAAACTCCTTCCAAAACCTGGACACGAACTGAGGCCCCCGGTCAGACACAATGTCTCTGGGAAATCCATGAATGCGAAAAACATGAGACAGCATGACCTCTGCCGTCTTCTTGGCGGAGGGAAGCTTGTGCAACGCAATGAAATGGACCATCTTAGAAAATCTGTCCATTACAGTCATGACTGAGGTGTTACCTTCAGAAGAGGGCAAGCCCGTGACAAAGTCCATGGAGATGTCTGACCAGGGGCGTGAGGGGACAGGCAGCGGATTCAGGAGGCCAAAGGCGGCCCGACGGGAGGTCTTGTTCTGAGCACAAATACTGCAGGCGGCGACGTACTCCTTAATCCCCCTCTCCACGGAAGGCCACCAAAACCGCTGTTTGGCCACAAACAGGGTTCGGCGGACACCGGGATGACATGAGATCCGAGACGTATGAGCCCAGTGAATCACCTGTGAACGAAGAGACTCGGGAACAAACAGACGATTAGAAGGACACCCTAGCGGAGACTGAACACCAGCAGTTGCCTCGGAAACTCTCTTCTCAATCTCCCAAGTAACCGCCCCAACAAAACAGGGAGCAGGCAGAATGGGAGTTGAAACCTTAGGGGATGGGTCAGGATCAAACTGTCTGGAGAGAGCATCAGGTTTGCCATTCTTGGCACCAGGGCGGTAAGACAGTACAAAATCAAATCGATTAAAGAAGAGAGCCCACCTTGCTTGACGCGAGTTGAGGCGTTTGGCTGACTTGATGTATTCCAGGTTTTTGTGGTCTGTCCAAACTAGAAACGGCTGCTTGGTACCCTCCAACCAATGTCGCCATTCCTCCAAGGCTTTTTTAACCGCTAACAGTTCACGGTTACCCACATCGTAATTTCTCTCAGCAGGAGAAAGCTTCTTTGAGAGGAAAGCGCAGGGATGTAATCGACCATCTGTGGGGGATTTCTGTGAGAGTACGGCCCCGATGCCCACACCCGAGGCGTCCACCTCAACCACGAACTGGAGTGACGGGTCAGGGTGAACCAGGATGGGGGCTGAGGAGAAGCTCCTCTTGAGTCTCATAAATGCAGTTTCTGCTTGAGAGGACCAAGAGAAAGGCACGTGGGGTGAGGTAAGAGCATGGAGTGGTGCAGCAGTGACACTAAAGTTCCGGATAAACTTCCTATAAAAATTAGCAAACCCAAGGAACCCCTGAAGTCGCTTACGACTGGAGGGTGTAGGCCAGGTGGCCACAGCACTGACCTTGCTCGGGTCCATCTGTATACCAGCAGGTGATACAACAAAACCAAGGAATTGAACAGTGTTAACATGCAATTCACATTTCTCAGCTTTCACAAACAGATCATTCAGGAGCAAACGTTCTAGCACCTGGTGTACATGCGGCACATGGGAAGTCTCGTCTGGAGAAAAAAATCAAAATGTCATCAAGGTACACAAACACAAATCGGTTCAGCATGTCCCGTAATACATCATTAACCATGCCTTGAAAAACTGCTGGAGCATTAGTAAGACCAAACGGCATGACCAGATATTCATAATGACCACTGGGTGTGTTAAACGCAGTTTTCCATTAATCCCCGTCCCTTATCCTCACCAGATGATACGCATTTCTAAGATCTAACTTAGTGAATACTGCAGCGTCTTTTAACAGTTCAAATGCAGAGGAGATAACAGGAAGAGGGTATCTGTTCTTAACAGTAATGTCATTGAGTGCTCTGTAGTCAATGCAGGGCCGAAGTGTTCCATCCTTCTTATCCACAAAGAAGAATCCAGCTCCTGCAGGTGAAGAAGAAGGTCTGATGATCCCAGCAGCAAGGGCATCGTCAATGTACTTTTCCATGGCGAGCCGCTCAGGTGAAGACAAGGAGTAGAGATGGCCCTTAGGAGGCGCTGTACCTGGCAGAAGGTCGATGCAGCAGTCGTACGGTCTATGCGGCGGAAGAGATGTGGCCTTGGCCTTGTTGAACACCTCCTTTAGGTCTAGATAATATGAGGGAACCTTGGTGAGATCTGGAAAATCCTCCTCCCTTGAACGGGGAGGCTGCCGGAGGGTGGTCCTGGAAGATCCCAGCAAACTGCTCCTTGACGGATCCTTCATAGACTCAGGAGAAGAATCATGCAGATAGATGAGTTTACAGTTATTCCCCCAAGAAATTACTTCCCCAGTACCCCAGTTCATGTGAGGATTATGGTAAGACAGCCAAGGGAGCCCCAAAATCAGAGGATGAAGAGGACAGTCGAGGAGATGAAAACTGATGGTCTCAAGGTGATTACCTGCCACGATGAGTTGAACAGGTTGAGTTCGGTGAATTACCCTGTACAGTAGGCGCCCATCCAGTGCACTAGCCTCCATAGGATCTTGAAGCTGTTCACGTTCCAGCTTCAATTCATCAGCCAAGCGAATGTCCATGAAGTTCTCATCTGCCCCAGAATCAACCAAAGCCTGCAGGGAGTGCCACTGGGAATGCACCAACAATTGTACCGTCGACAATGGACGAGAGGAACGGCTCATAGGAGCGGTACAACTCACCAATGTCCTCTCTTTCATTGGTGAGCTTTGTCTTTTACTGAACAGCTGTTCAACAAATGTCCCAGTTCACCACAGTAAAAACACCTCATTTCCCATAGGCGGCGCTGCCGTTCCTCCGGACTGAGTTTGGCTCGTCCCACCTGCATGGGCTCCTCCGAAGATGCAGGTGGCGCTGTAGGCTGACTGGACCGGCCGAGAGGGAAGTAGTCCCGACTGGAAGGTGAAGGGCGACGCTGCCGCCACTGCTGGGAGGAGGACCGAACTGCAGCCGATCTCCTCTCTCGATCTCTCTCTCTGAGCCTAGCGTCAATTTGGATAGCCAGGGAAATCATAGACTCGACGTCGGAAGGCAGGGTTAGAGGAGCCAATTGATCTTTGATAGATTCAGACAATCCATTGCGAAAAGCATCCAACAAAGCAGCCTCATTCCATCCACCCTTAGCAGCAACAGTTCGAAAGTCAATGGCAAAATCCATAACAGAGCGATTACCTTGTTTCATGGAGACCAGGTTCTGTGAAGCCTCTCGGCCAGGATTGGAGTGATCAAACGTGCGGGACAGAGCTTCCATGAACAGGACCGGTGTCTGGCAAACAGGAGAATTCTGAGACCACTCCGCCGTGGCCCAAGCCTCCGCCCTACCCGACAGGTGCGTGATGATAAAGGCTACCCTTGAGCGTTCTGATGAAAAGGAAGCCGCTTGAAGTTCGAAATGCAGTCCACACTGAATCAAAAAAGGTCTACATTTCTCCGATTCCCCCGAAAAGTGTTCCGGTCTTGCCAGGTGGACGAATGGAGATGCTGCAGCAGCCGCGGCCATCGGAGCTCCTGGAGACACAGACAAGGAAACAGACTCGGCAGGCACGGGAGCCGCAGCTGGAAACAAAGAATTCAGCCGAGTAACCAGGTCTTCAAACCGAGAACTTAAAGTGTTCACCTGTGAACCGATGTCTGCCTGGAACCCCTGCTGACGCTCGCCGAGATCCCGGAACCCGGCGACGATCGAGGAGAGTTGACCCTCGTAATGCGAGATGCGCTCCTCTTGCTTCTGGAGCGCTGCACGAAAAGGATCAGAGCCCGCTGAGTCCATTGTGGGCCAGTTCGTAATGTCAGAGCTGAACGAGGAGGAGGACACAAATGCAAGCTCAGACACAGGGCAGATAAGTCTTCGGCGTGTAATCGGTCCAAGTCAGTACACAGGTAGGCAAAACAGAGGCAACAGTACCATATAGGAGCAGGCAAGAACCAGTGGTCGAAAATACAGGCAAAGGTCGAGATCACAAGGACACAAGATTTCGAGAGCTGGAACGAGGTGATAACAAGTAGCATACACCACGAACTGGCAATGGGAACTAAAACACAAAAGGCTTAAATACAGACTAGCAGGGTATAACGAGACACAGGTGAAACACATCAGGGCGTGGCCAACAGACTAGCAGGGGACAACGAGACACAGGTGAAACACATCAGGGCGTGGGACAGAGAGAGGGAGAGTCGGCGGCAATTTCGCCGGATTGGCCAGGCCAGGATTCATTCAGCGCCGCCGCGGGGCTCCCGTGTGGAAGGGAGAGAGGGACTAGGAGTTCGCGGTTGGCATAAACTGGTTTGTGACTGGATCAAATGGCAACTCAAGTAGGATTAGAGGATGACGAAGATCAAAATGATAGGGCTTTTGGTGACTGGACGTCAGTGTCTAGTCGGAGATTAGGGAGGATTCAAGGAGAAGGAGGAATCAGGCAAAACGAGCTCAGCCACAACAGCAAAAGGAGTTTTGAAGGGAACAGTTCAGAAGAGGATAGGAGAACGGTTCGGAAAAAGGTTGAAAGGAAGGAGGTTAAAATAATACTGAAATTTAGAAAGGAAGATGAGCATGTCAATTTAAGTCCGAGAGCTTTATCCAGGGAGCTAAAGAAGAAGGTAGGAGAGGTGGAAACAGCTAAGATTTTGAGAGACGGGAACATGTTAATAATATGTAAAACGGAAGAGCAGAAAAATAAGGCTCTGAAGATTGAAAGTGTTTGCAAGAAGATGGTTAGTGAAAGAAAGACTCTGGGTGAGAGTAGAAGGGGAGTAATAACAGGTATTCCGGTAGATGAAGATCTGGAGAAACTCAAACGGAGTATTTTTGGTGGCCAGGTGAGTGTAGCTAAGAGATTGTTAAGGACAGTGGAGGGTAAGAGGGTAGAGAGCTTGTCTGTGCTTCTGGAGTTTCAGCAGACTGAACTACCAGAAAAAGTGAGAATCGGATGCATGATCTTTCCAGTGAGGCCTTGTATCCCTCCACCGCTCCGATGTTATAAATGCCAGAGGTATGGACATATAGCAGCGGTGTGTAAGGGGAATCAGAGGTGTCCCAAGTGTGGAGGAGAGCATAGATTTGAAGAGTGCAGAGAAAATATGCAGGATAAATGCTGCAATTGCGGAGGACCGCACAGGGTAACGTATGGGGGATGTGAAGTCAGGAAGAGGGCTGTGGAGATTCAGCAAGTGAAAACAGTAAGTAACATAAGCTACTCAGAGGCAGTGAAGAAGGTGCAAGGACAAAGGGGAAGAGTGGATATTAATGGGAGAGAGAATCGTCCGTTTTTGAGATCAGAGGAAAGTCAAGCAGTCAAAACTCACACAGAACTGACAGCTGATAAGCTAATTGTTTTCATTGCATATGTAATCAACTGTACTGATCAGGTTAAACACAAAACAGAAAAAATAAAAATCATTGTTAAGGGAGCAGAGAAGTTTTTGGGTTTAAAAGAAGTATCATGGGAGAGTATCAATAAAAAGCTTGAAGGAGATGGAAGGGAGGAAGGTTCTGGTGATAGGTCAAATTGATTATATTACAATGGAACGCAAGGAGCATAATAGCAAATGGACAAGAGTTTAAAGGATTCATTAAAGAGTTAAAGAAGAAACCAGAAGTCATATATATTCAAGAAAGCTGGCTTAAGCCTTCATTAGACGTTGTCATCAAAGGTTATGATAGTATCCGTAGAGATAGGGGGGAGGGAAGTGGAGAGGGGTGTGTAATATTTATAAAGCAAGGAATACAGAATAGGTTGTTGGTGAAAGGAACAGAATTAGAATATTTAGTGGTGGAAATTTGGATAAGAGAAGGTAAGGTTAAAATTGTTAATTTTTATAATCCGTGTAAAAGGCTTTCATTGGAGTTGATGGATGAACTTGCTGGGTATTTAGGGGGGAAAGTTATATGTTGTGGTGATTTTAATGCTCATAGCACGTTGTGGGATGATTCTAATGATGAAAATGGGATGGTGATTGAGGATTTAATGGAGAAGAATAACCTTGTGTGTCTTAATTATGGAAGTGGGACACGAATCAACATCAGAACAGGGTCAGAATCAGCCATAGACCTCACACTAGTGTCAGACTCATTGGCGGGTGTTTGTTCATGGGAAGTAATTCGAAGAACAACGGTAGGAAGTGACCACTACCCGATAGAAATAGTAGTAGGAGTGAGTTTAGAGGAGTATAATACAGAGAGAATACAAAAGTGGTCTTTTAGTGGTGCGGATTGGGAGAAGTTTAAGACTATTAGTGATCAAGAAATGGAAAAAATTGATATTTATGAAGATGTGGATAATTTAAATATTTCTGTTTGCGAAGCCATTTTAGAGGCAGCAACAAAGTCCATTAAGAGGAAAGGAGGTAAGCACAACAAAAAGAGTGTACCATGGTGGACTAAGGAATGTGACAAAGCAATTAAGTGTCGAAATAAAGCTGTTAAATTTTTGAAAAGAAATCATAATTTTCAGAATCTTATTGAATACAAAAGGTTGCAAGCAAGTGTAAGAAGAGTAATAAAAAATGCAAAGAGGGAATTTTGGAGGACATTTTGTAACTCAGTGGGAAGGGAGACAAAAGTAGGTCAAGTTTGGGGAATGATAAGGAGAATGAAAGGAATTAAAAGAGAATACAAATATCCAATCCTAACTGACGGTGAAATTACAGCAGTGAAAGACGAAGAGAAAGCAGAGATGTTGGCAAAATCTTTTGCTAAAATTCACAGTTCAGACAATGTTAGTGAAGAAGGAAGAAAAGGAAAAGAAAATACCATAGCAGAGAATAGACAGTTAATACGACATGAGGAAGACACTAACGATGTTCTAAACAAACCATTCACAAAGACAGAATTCAACCGAGCTCTTAGAAAAACCAAGATGTCAGCACCAGGTAAAGATCAGATTTGTTACACCATGTTAAACCATCTCAGTGAAACATCCAAGGATTTTTTGTTAGAATTTTATAATAAAGTGTGGGAGGGTGGGAAATTACCGCAAAGGTGGAAGGAGGCAGTAGTAATCCCAATAGGAAAGCCAGGTAAAGATCTGACAAACCCAGGGAATTATAGGCCTATTGCATTAACATCCAACATATGTAAAGTAATGGAAAAAATGGTAAATGAAAGGTTAACATATTATGTAGAAAATAAAGGATATTTATCCAATTACCAGAGTGGTTTTAGGAAGGGGAGAAACACCATGGATCCAGCTATATGTTTAGAACATGAAATTAGGAGAGCACAAATTAATAGAGAAAGTGTAGTAGCTGCATTTTTTGATATTGAGAAAGCATATGATATGATGTGGGGAGAAGGGTTATTAGTGAAACTAGGTAAATTGGGGATTAAAGGTCGTATATTTAAATGGATTAAGGATTTTTTATTTGGGAGGTCAATACAAGTACGAGTTGGAAATCAATACTCAGGAACATTAGATATTGTAAATGGAACACCTCAAGGGAGCATAATAAGTCCTTTACTATTTTTAGTAATGATAAATGATGTGTATGATGAAATTGTAAATGAAATGGGAGTTTCACTGTTTGCGGATGATGGGGCAATCTGGAAAATGGGGAGAAATGTGAAGTTTATTGTGCAGAAACTACAGAGGGCTATAATAAAGGTACAAGAGTGGTCTTATAAATGGGGATTCAAATTTTCTGTGGAAAAGACAAAGATAATGTTTTTTACTAGGAAGGAAATTGGTAGTGAGGTTAAACTAAAATTATATAACCAGGAATTGGAGAGAGTAAAATACTATAAATGTTTAGGTTTATGGTTTGATGAGAGGATTACATGGATAGTTCATATTCAGAAAGTAGTGGACAAATGTAAGAAGATACTTAATGTAATGAGATGTTTAGTTGGATGTGATTGGGGGGCAGATAGAAAAGCTTTGAAGGCTATATACAATGCGTTAATTAGATCTGTGTTAGATTATGGTTGTGTGGTGTATGGGTCCGCAACAAGTACTTCTCTTAAGAAAATAGACAACATTCAATATCAGGCATTGAGAATATGTACAGGTGCAATAAAAACAACTCCAACAGCAGCATTACAGGTTGAAATGGAGGAGATGCCTCTAGAGATGAGAAGGATACAGCTTTCATTAAATTACTGGATTAACCTACAGGGCCAGAGTCAAGAACACCCAGCACAAGTTAGTGTCAAACCATGCTGGGAAAAGGAGAGAAGGGAAACAAAAAGTTTTGGGTGGACAGTGACCCAGAGAGAAGTACAAATCGGCATAGCACAATTAAATGTGGTTCCAACAGTTCCATTACCTTCAATTCCACCTTGGATACTTCCAGATGCAACAGTAGACTTTACAACATTAGAACAGGAAAACAAGGATAAACAACATAGGTATAATTCAGTCATCATACAGGAATACATTGACAGATACTACAGTTTTGTCCAAATTTATACAGATGCATCAAAAGATTCAGTAGATAAAGTAGGAGTAGCATTTATTGTACCAGAATTTCACATCAAATTAGGGAAGAGGATCAATAATGAGGTCTCAGTATACACAGGTGAAATGATTGCAATATTGTTAGCGGTACAGTGGGTCGAGGATACTAGGCCTTTAAGGACAGTTATTTGCTCAGATTCAGGTTTAGCAATAAAGAGTTTACAGCACAGCCATTCAGACAGTAGACCAGACATTTTGATTGAAATACAACAAACACTATTCAGAATTCAAATGATGGGGCTTACAGTCATATTTTATGGGTACCAGCACACATTGGCATTAGAGGAAACGAAATGGCAGATAAGGTAGCAAAAGAGGTAGCAAAAAGAGGTAAAATTGATTTAAGTATTAACATAGGTAAAACTGAAATCAAAGACATTATTAAGCAAAGACTGAAGGAAAGATGGCAAAAGCAATGGGATGAAGAGTGGAAAGGACGGTGGTTCTACAGAGTCCAGAGGAAAGTGGGAGAAATGAGATGTGCAGGAAAAAAACAGAAAAGAGGAGACAGTAATCTCAAGAATTAGATTTGGACACACTGGTCTGAACAGTACACTTTTTATAATAGGCAAGCATAATACAGGTAGATGTGAATACTGTGGGCAAGAAGAGACAATAGAGCATGTCATTGTACATTGTGAGAGGTATGAGGAGGAGAGAGAACGGATGAGTGAGCAGTTCAGAAAAGAAAGAATACAATTTGATTTGGTAGATATTTTGCAAGGAAGTTCATATAAGTGCTATCAAATCCTGTTGCATTTTCTTAGGGTAACCAATTTGTTCGGAAGGATATAGGTTATTAGTATATTTAATGGTGTTGTTTGATCCACACTCCATGCCAGTTGGTGGCGGTAATGCACCAAAAAAGTTGTTTGCC
The DNA here is from genome assembly GCF_010909765.2 of Amblyraja radiata. NCBI lineage: Eukaryota > Metazoa > Chordata > Chondrichthyes > Rajiformes > Rajidae > Amblyraja > Amblyraja radiata. Next base: position 59,520 of record NW_022630151.1, on the reverse strand, counting down.
AACCGCCAAAAACACCACATAGAAGAAGAAGAAGACATCAGGGCGTGGCCAACAATCACATGAGGGTAAACGACCTGACAGGAAATGGGACCTGAAAGAAGAGGTGATGTGAGACACCAAAATAAAACAAGAATGCAAACTCTAATACTAAAAACCAATAAGAAACAGAAACTAGATCAAACGCGAGACCTGACAGAAAGTGGTATCTCATGTAGATAGGGTGGTAAATAAATATTTTGGTGTGCTGTCCTTTATAAATCAGAGCATTGAGTATAGAAGTTGGGATGTAATGTTAAAATTGTACAAGGCATTGGTGAGGCCAATTCTGGAGTATGGGGTACAATTTTGGTCGCCTAATTATAAGAAGGATGTCAACAAAATAGAGGGAGTACAGAGGGGATTTACTAGAATGTCGCCTGGGTTTCAGCAACTAAGTTACAGAGAAAGGTTGAACGAGTTAGGGCTTTATTCTTTGGAGCGCAGAAGGTTAAGGGGGGACTTGATAGAGGTCTTTAAAATGATGAGAGGATAGACAGAGTTGACGTGGATAAGCTTTTCCCACTGAGAGTAGGGAGGATTCAAACAAGGGGACATGACTTGAGAATTAAGGGACAGAAGTTTAGGGGTAACATGAGGGGGAACTTCTTTACTCAGAGAGTGGTGGCTGTGTGGATTGAGCTTCCAGTGAAGGTGGTGGAGGCAGGTTCGTTTTTATCATTTAAAAATAAATTGGATAGTTATATGGACGGGAAAGGAATGGAGGGTTATGGTCTGAGCGCAGGTATATGGGACTAGGGGAGAATACGTGTTCGGCACGGACTTGAAGTGGCGAGATGGCCTGTTTCGTGCTGTAATAGTTATATGGTTAATGGTATGTGTGTGTGAGCCTGTGGGTGTAAGTGTGTGTGAGTCTGTGTGAGTGTATGAGAGTGTGAGTGTATGTGTGTGTGAGTCCGTGTGAGTGTATGTGCGCGTGAGTCTGTGTGAGTATATGTGTGTGTGAGTCTGTATGAGTATGTGTGTGCGAGTCTGTATGAGTATGTGTGTGCGAGTCTGTATGAGTATGTGTGTGCGAGTCTGTGTGCGTGTATTTGTGTGTGAGTGTATGTGTGTGTGCGTGTATGCGTGTATATGTGTGTGAGTTGGTGTGAGTGTGTGTGAGTGTATGTGTGTGTGTGCCCATGAGATGGAGTGTGTGTGTGTGTGTGTGAATTTGCTGGCCTGCACTCCGCTTGAAGTGCTGTAACATTGGATTTGCTGCCTCGCCTGCATTCCGCTTGAAGTGCTGCGACATTGGATTTGCTGCCTGGCCTGCACTCAATTATGACTTTTCAGGTAAATTCTCAGATTTTCTTTGTTAAAATTTGGCCGCTCAATCTCTCTATATTAAAATTGTATCTGTTTTGATCAACAGCAAAGTGATGTCAAGAAGCAATGAGCAGCAGAACACAACAAGAGACACAACTACAAAAACGGAACCTAATAAATCCCATCTTTAACATTTAACATTTAGATTGTTGTTATATTTTAAGAGTCATTCACATTTTAAACTTTAATAAATCCTTTTTGCACTTGCCATGCCTGCGTGTTCTTCATCACAATGGGAACCTAATAGGCAGGAATAGTTGCGCTGTCGGAGAGGCACCAATAGTGCATAGGGGGGAAGATCAAATGCATGGGGGGGAAGGATTGAAGTGCCAGCACACCAGCCATGACTTTGTGAACTGCCAGCCCACCAGCCATAGGCCACTAAACTGCAAGTCCACCAGCCATGAGTAAACGAACTGCCAGCCCACCAGCTGTAAGTGACTGAAGTGCCAGCCCACCAGCCATGACTTAGTGAACTGCCAGCCCACCAGCCATGACTCACTTAACTGCGAGTCCAAGACTCAATTCAGTCCACAATGTCCATACACTAGCCATCTGGATACCTGTCCCTTCTGCCCAAAACACGTATACTAGACCTCCAGAGATCCATGCAAGGAGAGACATTCCTCCTTCATTGCTGTGATTTGTAAAAAAAAAATCTAAATTTGATTCTCCACCCTCCCCCCTTCTCTCTGTCACCTGTTTTGGGCAGAATTTCTGGCAGTTTCTGAGCTGCCAGCCCACCAGGCCTAAGTTACTGAGCTGCCAGCCTGCCAGACCTGAGTGACTGAGCTGCCAGCCCAAGAATCCATTCGGCCCATAATGTCCATACTAGACATCTGGAAACCAGACCCTTTGGCCAACAACACCCACGCTAGGGCTCCGGAAAGCCCCCCAGCAATATTGGAATTGATGGAGATGTGGAATATTGCATTGGGGACCAGCCCTCCCCTGTGAAGCTGGGACCCAACTGGTCACACTTAGTCTAGTAAAATATAAAATATACAACATATAACATACAATATACAATATACAATATACAATATATAATATATAATCTATATTTCTAAAACTAAGATCTTGACCACTTTCTGACTTTCTGTTTCGTGATTTCTGAAAGAACTGTGCCACTTACGGCCATCATTTTTGGCCACCTCGCTCAGAGTCCCCCTCCACTGAGCTGGACCTGAGGATTTTTCCCATCAATGAAAGATAAAAGTTATTAATGTTTAAAAAATCTCGACATTCTCTCTGCTGCTCCTGCTGGTGGGAGGGGGGAGGGACTATAAAACCCGGAAGTGTTGTGCCTCAATCAGTCTCTGCAAGATGGGGGAAGTGAGAGGGTCATGTCTCAGTCTGAGCTGTGAATAACACTGAACACATGTCTACTAAACTGGGAGTGTGGTTTTACTGACCCTTAATGTAGTTTGAAAATGAAAATAGGTTTGGGTTGAAGTAAAAAGCACTGCAAATGGTTGTTTGGGGGTTTTGGGTTGAAGTAAAAAACACTGCAAATGGTTGTTCGGGGGTTTTGGGTTGAAGAGGCACTGCAAATGGTTGTTTGGGGGTTTTGGTCCAACAAAGCCCTCCCCCTCCCCCACCTTGGTCAGTCTGACCACCTCTCTCTGTTCCTGCTCCCCAAATACAATCTGATCAGACGTGTGAAAACTACCACGAGGACAGTGAAGGTCTGGCCCGAGGGGGCTGTCTCTGTTTTACAGCAGCAGTTTCAGCAGACAGACTGGAGTCTGTTTGCTACCCAGTCCACCTTCAATTCACAAGTGGACATCAACTCATACACCTCAACAGTTATGGACTATATAAAATTCTGCACCGATAATGTCACTACACACAAAGAAATAAAGACCTTCCCTAACCAGAAGCCGTGGATGAGCAGGGAGGTCAGACTCCTACTGAAGGCTCACGATGCCGCTTTCAGATCTGGCGACGCTGAGGGATACAGCTCATCCAGGGCCAATCTGAAAATGGGAATTAGGAATGCCAAACTCAATCACAAACGGCGGATTGAGGAGCACTTCCATAACAACTCTGACCCCAGGCGCATGTGGCAAGGAATCAAATCCCTTGCCGATTACCAGAAAGTTAACACCCCTCCCCCAGACAACGCCACCCTTCCTGACGAGCTAAACCATTTCTATGCTCGCTTTGACCGTGATAACAAAACCCCAGCCATCAAAGTTGCTCCACCCCCAAATGAACAACCCCTCAGTCTCTCCACCTCTGCTGTACAAGATGCACTGAGCACGGTGAATGAGCACAAAGCTGCCGGCCCCGATGGCATCCCTGGCCGGGTGCTTAGGGCATGTGCTGGACAACTATCCCCAGTCTTTACCGACATTTTCAATCTCTCACTGGCCCAGGGTGTTGTCCCCACTTTCTTCAAGACATCAACCATCGTGCCAGTGCCCAAACAGTCAGCCACAGGGAGTCTCAACCATTTCCGCCCAGTGGCACTCACCCCTGTCATTGCTAAGTGCTTTGAGCGGCTGATCTTGGCTCACCTCAAAGCCAGCCTCCCCCCACACTGGACCCCCATCAGTTTGCCTACCGGGCCAACAGGTCTACAGAGGACGCCATATCGGCGGCCCTACACTCTGCCCTGACCCACCTGGACAACAACAACTCCTACATCAGGTTGCTGTTCATTGATTTCAGCTCCGCTTTCAACACTGTCATCCCCGCCAGCTTGATCACCAAACTCAGCGGACTTGGCATCTCCACCTCCCTCTGCAACTGGACACTGGATTTCCTCACCAACAGACCACAGTCTGTTAGGGTCAACAACCTCAACTCCACCACTATAATACTGAACACCGGCGTGCCACAGGGCTGTGTGCTCAGCCCTCTCCTCTACTCCCTCTTCACCCACGACTGAATCCCTAAGTACGGATCCAACGCCATCATTAAGTTTGCTGACGACACCACGGTGGTAGGACTGATCAGTGACAACGATGAGTCAGCCTACCGAGAGGAGGTCCAGCACCTGACAACCTGGTGTGCCAATAATAACCTTGTCCTCAACTCCAAGAAGACGAAGGAACTTATTGTCGACTTCAGGAAGGTCAGAGGGGGCAGACATACCCCCATCCACATAAACGGGACTGAGGTGGAGCGCGTCTCCAGCTACAAATTCCTCGGGGTACACATCTCGGAGGATTTGTCCTGGTCCCTCAACACCTCCAAGCTGATCAAAAAGGCACAGCAGCGCCTTTATAACATAACAACCATATAACCATATAACAATTACAGCACGGAAACAGGCCATCTCGGCCCTACAAGTCCGTGCCGAACACGTATTTTCCCCTAGTCCCACCTGCCTGCACTCATACCATAACCCTCCATTCCCTTCTCATCCATATGCCTATCCAATTTATTTTTAAATGATACCAACGAACCTGCCTCCACCACCTTCACTGGAAGCTCATTCCACACCGCCACCACTCTCTGAGTAAAGAAGTTCCCCCTCATGTTACCCCTAAACTTCTGTCCCTAACTTCTGTGTTTACTTCCTGAGGAGGCTCAAGAAAGCCCACATGTCCCCCCAGATCCTGACCAACTTCTACAGGTGTACCATCGAGAGCATCCTGACCGCCTGCTTCACGGTATGGTACAGCAGCTGCACTGTTGCGGACAGGAAGGCACTACAACGGGTGGTGAAAACCGCGCAGCACCTCATCGGCGCCCCGCTCCCTGCCATGGATGCCCTCCACCGAAAACGGTGTCTGAAACGAGCTGGGAAGATCATTAAAGACCCCTCCCACCCCAATCATGGACTGTTTGCCCTCCTCCCATCAGGGAGGCGGTACAGGAGCCTCAGGTCTCGTACCAGTAGGATGAGGAACAGCTTCTACAATCATACCGTCGCATTGCTGAACTCGGAGTCCCGCCGATAGATTCCTCCGGTCCCTCCGTCCCCATTGCTTAATTATTCTGCATTTTCTATTGTTCTGTATCTTCTTTTTTTTAAATTTCTATATTGCACTACTACGGACTGACGCAAAACTGCATTTCGTTGTACCCATACTCAGTATTTGTGCAATGACATTAAAGTTGAATTGAATTTGGGTTGAAGTAAAAAGGCACTGCAAATGGTTGTTTGGGGGTTTTGGGTTGAAGTAAAAAGGCACTGCAAATGGTTGTTTGGGTTTTTGGGTTGAAGTAAAAAGCCACTGCAAATGGTTGTTTGGGGTTTTGGGTTGAAGTAAAAAGGCACTGCAAATAGTAGTTTGGTGGTTTTTGGTTGAAGTGAAAAGGCACTGCAGATGGTTGTTTGGGGGTTTGGGCTGAAATGAAAAGGCACTGCAAATGGTTGTTTGGAGGTTTGGGGCTGAAATGAAAAGGCACTGCAAATGGTTGTTTGGGGGGTTTTGGGTTGAAGTGAAATGGCACTGCAAATGGTTGTTTGGGGGGTTTGGGTTGAAGTGAAAAGGCACTACAAATGCTTGTTTGGGGGTTTTGGGTTGAAGTGAAAAGCATTGCAAATGATTGTTTTGTCTAAACTTGACAACTTCCTGTTTGCACTTTATATTCATTTTAGATAAAATGCTTCTACTTACGGCTGTGATTTTTGGCCATCTTACTCAGTCCCCCTCTGCTCATCAGGTGCAGAGGATTTTTCCCATCAATAAAAATAAAAGTATTATTAGTGTTGAGAATCTCTCTCTTGTCAATCACGCCATGAAGGCCACACCTTTTCCAGTGGGAGGGGAGGGGATTATAAAACCCCGAAGTGTGAGTGTGGCTCAATCTCTGCATGATGGGGGAGGGAGAGGTCATTACTCTGTCTGAGCTGTGAATCAACTGAACACACTGAATGTCTACTGAACTGCGTGTTTTGTGTGGTATCTTGGTGGATTTATGTTGGTTTCACCCTGCTCGAAATGGTATGAAACTGCATTTGATGTGGTGGCCTTGCACCCTGCATGAAATGATATGAAACTGCATTTGAATGTGGTGGCTTTGCACCCTGCATGAAATGGTATGAAACTGCACTTGAATTTAGTAGCCTTGCACCCTGCTTGAAGTGGCATGAAACTGCACTTGAATTTGGTGGCCTTGCACCCTGCTTGAAGTGGTATGAAACTGCATTTGAATTTGGTGGCCTTGGATCCAGCTTGAAGTGGTATGAAACTGCACTTGAATTTTATGCCTTTGAACCCTGCTTGAAGTGGTATGAAATGGCACTTGAATTCGGTGGCCTTGCACCCTGCTTGAAGTGGTAGAAAACTGCACTTGAATTCGGTGGCCTTGCACCCTGCTTGAAATGGAATTTCAAGGAATAGCCCTGAGTCAACTGCCAGCCCACCAGCCGTGAGTGAGCTGCCATCACTTCAGGCTTGAGGGACCGAGCTGCCACCCCATGAAACCAGTTTTCCCACAATGTCCATACTAGCCCTTTGGAGACCAGTCCCTTCAGCCCACAACACCCATACCAGCACTCCAGAAAGCATCCTCCCTTCCCCCCCACACTGGCCACCAATATGGGAATTAGTGGAGAGGTGGAATAATGCGTTGGGGGACCAGCCCTCCTGTGTGAACATGGGACCCAACGGGTCACACTTAATCTAGTATAATATATATATATATAGAGAGAGAAAAAACAGAAACATAGTAAGAGGACTCAGACTTCCATCACTGTTCTGCACAAATAAATTAATCAATTGACTATAGAAACAAGATGAAAATAATGCCACATATTCAAACAAATATATGGTTCAAATAAACTAAGATATATATGTAACATATATATATATATATATATATATATATATATATATATATATATATATATAAACAGTACCTTCGGCCCACCAAGTCTACACTGACCAGCAATTTACCATATTCTATCCTACAATTCAGTCCTACAACGCCAGGGACAATATACAGCAGCCATTTAGCTTACAAATCTGCACTTCTTTCAGATGTAGGAGAAACCGGAATATCGGGAGAAAACCCATGTGGTCACAGCGAGAATATACAGATTCTGAACAGACAGCATCCGTAGTCAGAATCAAATCTGGGTCTGTGGTCAGCCATTCTACCACTTCGCCGCCGTGCCACCCCATTAAATTATTTTTCTCTATAATATTATGGTGTCACGTCAATACAGATGAACACATGATTCTGATTTCTGCCCATAGTTGGATAACACACATCTCCAGTCATTGTGTTTTACATCTATATGGCTGGTTTTCAGATTCATCAGTCTGAAGGTCTCGACCTGAAACATCACCCATGCTTTCTCTCCAGAGATGCTGCCTGTCCCGCTGAGTTATTCTTTTTTTTTTTTTTTTTTGAAAATATTTTTTATTCGAGATAGGTACATAACCTATTTACATCATTACAGTCTTACATTTTTAAATTGATAATATTGTCAATTATTATTACATTGTCTCCAATACCTTTTGCCTTTTTTTTTAAAAACTAGATAGAACTAAAGAGATAGATGAAGTAAAGAAAGAAAAGAAAGAGAAGAAAAACAAAAACAAAAACAAACAAAACAAAAAAAAAAGAAGAAGGGAAAAAAAAAAAAGGAAAAAGGTAGTTAAAGAAGAATGGAAAAATGTATTAAAATAAAAAAAACTTCATTCGAGATATATTCGTACATTTCAGAGTATAGCATTTCATCCATTCTTTAGCCCGAGTGCTAGTCAGGTTCCTGTGCTGAACTATTCTGACCCTTTAAGTAATCAATAAAAGGAGAACATGTTCCAACGAATAATTCCTGTTTGTCCAACAGGGAAAATCTGATTCTTTCCACGTTTAAGGTCTCCGTCATTTCTATTATCCACATTTTGATTGTGGGGGCCGTAGGGCCTTTCCAAAATTTTAGAATTAATTTTTTTCCTGTTATTAAACTATAATCAATAAAGTTTCTTTGTGTTGTTCTAAGTGTTTGATTTAATTCTAATATTCCGAGTATTATTAATTTTGGATCTGGGTCCAATTGTGTGCTGGTTACTTTAGATATTATACTGAAAATATTTACCCAGAATTTTTTAATTTCTATACAGTTTGCAAACATATGAGATAATGTAGCTTCTAAATGTTGACATTTATCACATATAGGTGAGATATGTTGAAAAATGTTATGTAGTTTTGTTTTTGAATAATGTAACCTATGTATTACTTTAAATTGTATTAGAGAATGTCTGGCGTTTAGTGAACGCTGATGTATGTGTTGCAAACTTTCTTCCCAGGTATCTTTCGTTATTACTGGATTTAATTCTTTTTCCCATGTTTGTCTGTGTAAGTCCGTCGAAGGAATGTCACTGTCTAATAAGATATTATATATATAAGATATTAATTTTTCTGTATTAGGATGTTTGTTCCAACATTGATCAAGAAATTTCTGAATTTCTAATTCGAAAATTTTGGGAGTTCGATTTTACATAATCTCTAAATTGAAGATATCTGAAATAATCATTTCCTCGAAGTCCATAAGTCTGTTGCAACTCCTGAAATGTCAGAAAAGTGCCTTCCTTGTAAAGTTGTCCCATATTTTTAATTCCATAATTCTTCCATTGTGTAAAACCCCCGTCCAACCATGAAGGCTTAAACAAAGGATTATTCACAATTGGAAGAAAAAGTGATAAATTATCTAATTTTAATGTCTTTTTTAATTGTTTCCAAATTCGTATAGCACTAAATATTATAGGGTTTTCCCTATAAATGTTTTTGTTTAATTTAGACGTAGCAAATAATATCGAACCGATATCAAAAGGTAAACAATCTTCCTTTTCCATTTTTAACCAGTCTGGTTGATGATCTATTTCTTCCAACCAGAAATTCATATTTTTAATATTAACTGCCCAGAAATAAAACAAAAAATTGGGTAAAACCAAGCCTCCATTTATTTTTGATTTACACAAGTGTCTTTTGTTTATCCTATGATTCTTATAATCCCAGATAAAATCATTAACAATAGAGTCCAATTTTTTTTTAAAGTTTTTTGCCAGTTATATCGGAATTGTCTGAAAAAGGTATAATATTTGCAGCATTTTTATGGCATTAATTTTGCCAACCATTGAGATAGGAAGTGTTTTCCAGTATTGAATATTCTTATGTAGTTTGTTCAGTAATGGGGGAAAATTTGCTTTAAATAATGATGTATATATCTTAGTTACATAAATACCTAGATATTTAAATTTTTCATTTACTATTTTAAATGGAAATTGTTGTATTATCTGTTTGTTATGTTCCCTTATTGGCATAATTTCACTTTTATTCCAATTTATTCTGTATCCTGAAAGTGAACCAAATTGGGTTATTAGCTTTAATAAGTTTGGAATACTAATTTCTGGTTTTGTAATGTAAATTAATACATCATCTGCGTATAGATAAATGTTATTCACTGTGTCCTTTGTGTTATACCCATGTATTTCCGGATGCCCCCTAACTCTTTCTGCCAGTGGCTCAATAGCAAGCGCAAATAATAATGGAGATAACGGGCATCCTTGTCTACAACCTCTAGATAGGCTAAATTTAGATGACAACCTTTGGTTTGTAAATATTCTAGCCGTGGGATTTGTATATAACAGATTTTTCCATGTACAGAATTTCTCCCCTAGCTGCATATTTTCCATCACCGAAAATAAATAAGACCATTCGACCTGATCAAATGCTTTTTCAGCGTCAAGTGAGATTATTGCTAGATCTTCATTAATAATTCTCTTGGAATATATAATATTAAATAATCTTCTTAGATTATAATATGAGTACCGTTTCTGAATAAAGCCTGTTTGGTCAGGGTGTATTAATTTATTCATCACTGTACCTAATCTATGCGCTAGTATTTTAGTTACTATTTTCTGATATGTATTTAAAAGTGCAATTGCTCTGTATGATCCCGGGTCTTCCGGATCTCTGAAGAAGGGTTTCGGCCCGAAACGTCGCCCATTTCCTTCGCTCCATAGATGCTGCTGCACCCGCTGAGTTCCTCCAGCAATTTTGTGTACCTTCTTCCGGATCTTTATCAGCTTTAGGAATAAGTGTTATTATAGATTCATTTAAAGTGTCTGGAAGTTTCTGTTGAGTATATATATACTCATACAGTCTTTGTAAACGTGGGCTAAGCAAATCATAAATTTTTTAATAAAATTCGGAGCCTAAACCATCTGGTCCTACTGCTTTACCATTTTTTAAAGAGCCAATAGACTCCTCAATATCCTTTATCGTAATCTCCCTTTCTAATTATTCTCTATCGTTTGAATCTAAACCTTTTAAATTACATTTTATTAAAAAATCTGCTATTCCTTCTGATTGTGCTACGGTTTTAGTTGAATAAAGGTTATGATAGTATTGGAGAAATCTATAATTTATGTCCTTGGGCATTTTTAATAATTCTCCTGTCTCTGTTCTAATTTTATGAATTATTTTTTCCCCTTCCATTTTTCGTAACTGACGTGCTAATAATTTTTGTGGTTTGTCTCCAAATTCAAAATGTAATTGTTTGGTTTTTTGATAACGTTTTATTACTTGTTCTGAATACATTTTATTTAATTTATATTTCAATACAGCAATTTTATTATGTTTTAAAGTAGATGGCATTCTCGCATTTTCTATATCTAGTTGCTTGATTTCACTTTCCAATCTTTGTTGCTTAATCCTGTTCTCTTTATTATAAAATGCTTGAGCAGAAATTAATGTACCTCGAACATACGCTTTAAACGTTTCCCACATAAGAGAAGTAGGTGTGTCAGGGTTGTCATTTACCTCAAAAAATATTTGAATCTGTTTAATAATATATTCCTGGCATGATCTTTCGTTCAAAATTTGTGGGTTAAATCTCCAATATGCTTGTTTCTCGGACATTCCATTTAATTTAATCATGAATGTTACAGGTGCGTGATCTGAGATTATAATGTTATGGTATTTTGAATTATAAATAAATGGGATAAACGTAGAGTCAACTAAAAAATAATCTATTCTTGAGTATGTTTTGTGTACTGGTGAGTAAAATGAATATTCCCGTCCAGTTGGGTTTTCTATTCTCCAGACATCCTTAATATTAGTGGTATTAATAAATGAATTTAGAAATACACTTGATTGAGATTTTACTTTTTTTTGCCTTGTTGATCTATCTAAGTATGAATCTAATGTACAATTGAAGTCTCCTCCAATTATTAATTTATATTGTGTAAATTCAGGAATTTTATTAAATGTTTTATTAAAAAACATGGGGTTATCAAAATTAGGCCCATAAACATTAAGAAGAATCACTTTTTCTCCATTTAACTCTCCAACTAATATAATATATCTACCATTAATATCCACTATTGTTGAAGAGTTCTTAAAAGGTATTCCTTTACGAATTAGTATTGCAACTCCTCTGGACTTATGGGAAAAGGAGGAATGATATGATTCAGCGATCCACTTAGCTTTAAGTCTATGTTTAGATTCCTTTTTAATGTGTGTTTCTTGAAGAAATATTATATCTGTTTTGATTAAATTTAGATGTGCCAAAACCTTACCTCTCTTAATTGGTTCATTGATTCCCTTGACATTCCAACTACAAAATGTTATTCCCTGACCCCCTCTTGTCATATTAACATTTTGCATTTTGTTTCTAAGGTGGTCTATAACCGAGCAGAAGGTACAACACATAGAACCTGACCCTGCTCCCGAACCTCAAATAGATGAATTTAAAATCATATACATCGCTCTTCTCATCTCCTTGTATTAGTCTTATTTTTCCATTCAAACATTAAGTTATAAAAATATTTAAAGTGAAAATAGTGATAGAGTTGATTAGTATAGGGTGAAAGAAAAGGAACTACATCTACAATTAGTGTAGTTAGTGATAGCCACACTAACGTGGCTAGAATTCTAAAGACTTCCGTAGCCTTTGTAAGAAAAAAAAAATTTCCAGCTCCGTGCCCGAAGAAAAAAAAAGATTATTTCTAACATTCAAATAACTTCTTTGGGAGTAACAAACTTATTTACATACCCATACATACACACACACAATATACATATATATATATATATATATATAAATATATATATATATATATATATATATATACCCATATGTATACATACATAAGCACGTAACCCTGCAGAAAAGTTCAAGAACAGCAAAAATTCACAACGTTATTATTCTCTACATATCATATTAATTTTTTCGCTAAATCTATAAATTTAATTTTAAATTGAAAAATAAAGAGAAAACCCGTCAAACTTTATTATGACGTAGGCTAATTTACCTCTTGCATATCTTCCTATATAATATATGTATGTAATTCATTTCTACGTTAATCGAAGACTATTAATTATTAATCATTGTTATCAATCATATACAGTATTAAATTTTTATGAGAAATGTTAATGTTAATAATTTTAGTGGTAATATAGATATTTAATAAGTATTAGTTGTTACATATATAGTTAGATATGAATATACAGATAATAATATTGATTAGTAAACAAAAAAAAAATACAAAGATCACGGCTTTATCCAATGTCCTCCGTCCATTTCGGTTTCCGAATGTCCTTAAAGCTCTTAAAAGAACTTTAAAGGTCCTTTTAGATCTGGCGGGACTCCTAAGGAGTAATGTAAATTCTTCAGTCTATGGTCATGTTACCGACTTCTTTGGCATATTCCAGTGCTTTTTCGTGGTCTGTAAAAAAGTGCTCCTTGGACTTGTAGGAGACTCTTAGTCTTGCGGGATAAAACAAGCTGTATCTAAAATCAGGTACATTCTTCAGTATTCTCTTTGTCTCAGTGAACAGCGCTCTTTTCTTGAAGACTTCTGCCGGATAATCTCGGTAAATACTGAATCTCACACCTTCAAAAAGGAGCTGTCCGCCTCGAACAATTCTCTTCATTATATCGTCAAATTCATGATCCAATTGCACCTTTACAATAATTTGTCTTGGATGGGCATCATCTTGTGTACGACGTCGCTGCGCTCTATGAGCTCGACCGAGTGAAGGTTTGTGATCCAATTTTAAGGCTTTTTGTAATAGGTCTGCCACAAAATCCCGAGTGCCCATTTCCCTCTCATTTCCTTCTTTCACCCCTACAATTCTTAGATTCTTACGTCTTTGACGCCCCTCCAAATCGGTACATTTATCACTTAATTTGATCACCATATCGGAGAGGCGTTGGTTTTCAGTAAGGAGTCGACTTACAGTTTCCGCACTTGTCGTCGCCCATTTCTCAAGTTCGGTTATCGCTGTTCTATGTTGATCAAGTTCGTGATGAATGGGGTCCACCTCCGTTTTAACCTTCGTTTCCACCGAAACGAGCCTGGTTTCCAGCACTTCCATCTGATCCTTGACCTCTTCCTCCCTCGTCCTCTTCCAGATTTCCAGCATTTGTTGAACGGTAGAAAGCATTTCTGCTTTAAAATCTACCTTAAAAGAGTCAAGTTCCTCTTTAAACTTCTCTCCAAAGGTTTTCATTTCGGCAGCGAGAAAGGTTTTAAGATCCTCCATTTCAGACTTTTTCTGTTTCATTTTTCTTCGGAGGGTCTTCCTGGGCCGTCGTTGTAACTGAGGCCGAGGCCTCTGTAGGGCCTTCCTCTTCCATCTGCGGTTTCCCTTTAACGGTTTTTTTTTGTGTCCCACGGGGGGGGGGGGGGGGGGTACGTTGTAACGACATACCGTAAAGTAGCGCGCCTGATGTCGTCACGCAGGCAACCGTTCAGATCGCGATCGCTGCAGGTAATACCCGATTTTCTCCCGTTTTTAGTTTCTTCGGCACGGAGCTAGTTGGCGCTGGACTCAAGCCTCCATAGCGCCACCGGAAGTCCCGTCCCGCTGAGTTATTCCAGCTTGTTGTGTCTATCTTCAGTTTAACCAGCATCTGCCGTTCCTTCCTACACTCTTTGTTCAGCGAAACGTCCTATTCTCATAATATTATTCACCTTAACTAAGTTTTTTCTTCACCTCCATTGCTGCAGAGAATACAATCCCAGTTATGAAATCTTTCTTCAAAGTGAAAAAAATATTCCAGCCCTGCCAACATCATCATAAATCACCCCTGTATCCTCTCCAGAGCAATTGCACCCTTTCTACAATGTGTCATAGTCTTACAGCATGGAAACTGGCCCTTCATCCCAACTTGTTCATGCAGATCATGATGCCCCATCTAAACTAGTCCCATTTATCCGCATTTGATCCATATCCCTTTAAACCTTTCCTGTCCACGTACCTGTCCAAATGCCTTTTAAATGTGGTAATTTTACCTGCCTACTTCCCCTGGCAGCTTGTTACATATACCCACCATCCTGTATGTGAAAATGTTGTCCCTCAGGTTCCTATTCTATTGGTCCTCTCTCATTTAAAACCACGGGTGTCAAACTTATTTTAGGTCAAAATGCGACTTCATGTGAGTCGTATCAGTCGTGCACGCACGAACAAATCCTTTACAGTAATAAACCATTTGAAATCGGACATTAACAGACACAAATGTAGACCTAACAAAACAAATTGTAAATGTAGACTACACAACTGCATCTAATTTTTATTAGCCAGCAATCAAACTCAGAAAATGAACACAGTTAGCATCTAATTTTTATTGAAGTGATTGAAGTGAGGATGTGTGTGAGTGTATGAGTGTGAGTCAGTGTGTGGGAGTTCATGTATCAGTGTGTGTGAGTGTGTGTGAGTGTATGAGTGTGTATCAGTGTATGTGAGTGTGCATCAGTGTATGTGAGGGTGTGTGTGAGGGTGTATGTGTGTGTGTGTGTGAGGGTGTGTGTGTGAGGGGGTGAGTGTGTGTGAGTGTGTGTGAGTGTGTGTGTGAGGGTGTGTGAGTGTGTGTGTGCGTGTATGTGTGTGTGTGTGTGTGTGTGTGCGTGGGTGAGGGTGTGAGTGTGTGTGAGTGTGAGAATGTGTGTGGGAATATGTGTGGGAATGTATGTGTGAGGGTGTGTGAGAGAGTGTGTGTGCCATGATGTGTGTGTCAGGGTGTGTGTGTCAGTGTGTGTTATGGGCCTGTCCCACTTTGGCAATTTTTCAGGCAACTGTCAAGTTGCCAGCAGTCGCCTGAAAAACTGTGAACTGGAACGGCGACTGTCAGAGTGGAATGCACACACAAACACATCGCAAAGGCGGGGGACAGGGCAAGCGGTCTGAAATTCACACTGCAAAGCCAAGGTGATACAGTCACACACCTCAACGAACATGAAGGTTTGCCCTTTCACGCACACACGGAGAGAGCGGAAATTTGGAGACTTGGCGATGTCCGGGGAGCGTTTACCTAACTTCCCCCACCCCCGTCTCTTCCCCCCGCCCCCTGGGAATGCGGGCAGGCCCAGGTGCTCTGTTTCCAGCTGGGGTCCGTGGGAGGTGAGGGTCAGCTACCCGGGGGTCGGGCATCGGAGCGGAGCCTCATGGGCCTGTCCCACTTACGCAATTTTTCAGCGGATTGTCGGCGACTGTCAAGTTGCCGGCAGTTGCCTGAAAAACCGGGAACTGTAACGGAGGTTGTCAGAGTGAAACACACACACATACATTGCTTCCTTCACCAGCCTGTGAATTTTTAGACAGCGCTCCCCCCGCTTGCCCTGTCTAAAAAATTCACATGGCGCAAAGCCAAGGTGATACAGACCCACACCGCAATGAACAGGAATGTTGGCACTGTAAAAAGATGGCTAAAGCACAGTGTACGGTAAGTCCTTCAAAAGAGGGGGGAGAAGTGAGAGAAAGAGTGGAGACAACTTTTAAGAAGCCAAAGATACACGGCGGTGAAGTTCGGCGGACATTTAACATTACCGGTCGGTTATCCTTGATTCTGAAAACTACTGCTTATTTTTTTTTTCACAATGAGCCAATGAAATTCAGCTGTCAACACCAGCTACAATCTATGAGAACCTCCGAGAACCTTCGATCTCTTGTTAGTCTTGGACAGAAAAGTAAGGCCGAACAGCAAGCGGAAGCAAATGCTGCTTGCCAGGCCACCCGTGATTGATGACTGAGGCAAACTGGCCATTGAAGGTGGGGTTATCAAAAAGGGCCACATGGCAGTGATCCCGGCTTCACTCCAACTGAAAGCGTGGGTTCTGAAGCGGACTTGGTGACCCCCAAGGTCACCATCCTGTCCAGTTCGGCTTTGACCCGGTCTCTCACGGCATAGGTATATGCTGAGCAGGACGAACCACAGGTTGCACCTTTGGGTCTAAAGTAGAACGGGCTGGCTGAGCGAGCTGTCTGCAGTGCAAAGGAACTCATGGAAAAGTCCAGCAGGGACTTCTTATTGGATCTTCTCATCTCCGCAACATTCCCACTCGGTTCGCCGGCTTAGTGATTTATGTCGAGAGGCAGATCTTGGACCCAAATTAATTATAACTGCCGTTACTTACTTACAATATATCCTCCATTGCTTTGCTGTAGGTTATAGTTAATTCTATAGCTTTATATACATATTACTTCTGCATGCTTTATGTTTGCTCTGAAAAAAAAGAAGCCTAAGAGGGGGGATGTAGTTCAAACAGTATTGATGATTTGATCTGTATCTGGTTTTGCTGCTGATGACCAAATCCATAATCCATGTCAGGTTTCCACACCACCACCACCAAGTGGCATGTGGGCTGCCATGTTGGTTAGGGAGTTCAACTTACGATTTCGAGCCGACAGCACTCATTTTGATTTCTCTGTATATATTTTAATTAAAGTACTTGTTATAATATGTAATGCCTCTGTATCAATAGTACTTTGCACAATAGGGAGGTAAAGACGGTATGGTCAATGTTTGCCTTCATTAGTAGGAGCATTGAATATAAGAGTCCGGAAGTCATAAAGCAGCTCTATAGGACTTTGGTTAGATCACATTTGGAGTGTTGTGTGCAGTTATGGTCGCCCAACTACAGGAAAGATATTGAGGCTTTGGAGCGGGTGCCTGGGACGTTTACCACAATTCTGCCAGGATTAGAGAGTTTCAGCTACAAGAAAGGTTGGATAGACATAATGAAATATACGTCTTGATTGAAGTATATAAAATGATGTGAAGCAGTTTTAGGGCAGACAGTCAGAATATTTTTCCCAGGGTGGAAATGTCCAACACTCGTGGGCATAGGTATATTGTGAGAGGGGGAATGTTTAATGAGGATGTGCGGGGAAAACGGTTTTACACAGATAGTAGTGGGGGCGTGGAATGCATCATCAGGAGTGGTGGTGCAGATACAATTGTGACATTTTAAGAAACATTTGGATAAGCGCATGGAAGTGCAGGGAATAGAGTGATATGGATCACATGCAGGCAAAGGAGATCAGCTCAACTCGTTATTATGTTCAGTGCAAACACTGTGGGTTGAAGGGCCCTTCCTGTGATGTATTTATTCTATGAAATACTGCAGACAAAGAAAAACACACAGACAGCAGAGTATTTAATTTCTTTCCTTTAATGAGTAGAACTGACATATAACCATATAACAACCATATAACAATTACAGCACGGAAACAGGCCATCTCGGCCCTACAAGTCCGCGCCGAACATTTTTTTCCCTTAGTCCCACCTGCCTGCACTCATACCATAACCCTCCATTCCCTTCTCATCCATATGCCTATCCAATTTATTCTTAAATGATACCAACGAACCTGCCGCCACCACTTCCACTGGAAGCTCATTCCACACCGCTACCACTCTCTGAGTAAAGAAGTTCCCCCTCATGTTACCCCTAAACTTATGTCCCTTAATTCTGAAGTCATGTCCTCTGGTTTGAATCTTCCCTATTCTCAAAGGGAAAAGCTTGATCACATCAACTCTGTCTATCCCTCTCATCATTTTAAAGACCTCTATCAAGTCCCCCCTTAACCTTCTGCGCTCCAGAGAATAAAGATCTAACTTATTCAACCTATCTCTGTAACTTAGTTGTTGAAACCCAGGCAACATTCTAGTAAATCTCCTCTGTACTCTCTCTATTTTGTTGACATCCTTCCTATAATTGGGCGACCAAAATTGTACACCATACTCCAGATTTGGTCTCACCAATGCCTTGTACAATTTTAACATTACATCCCAGCTTCTATACTCAACATCCCAGCTTCTATACTCATAATGGTGATATCATCCAATCAGTTTGCTTCATGGATAATGCAATCTGATTGTCTCTGCCGGGGCTTTGAACAATTATATATTTGCACATTTAGCACTGTCTGGAGGTTGGTTGCAGATCAAGATCACGTCTACATCGTGAAAGAAAATGCACGGACAAGTGAACGGTCACGTGTATGGAATTTATTATCTTGTTCTGGCAGTGTTGGGGGTTCCATGTAAGAGTCTGTTACTAATGATGAACTGTGCAGATCAATTTGAACTGTTTCTTTGCTCTCTATATGTTATGACTGAATACATCGATTCTGATCCCAGAGGAGACGTCATTTCAACATTATTGAAGCAGAGTCTGATTATTGCAGTATTTACATGTTAGAACTGTTCCCACTGATTGGGAACAGTGAATCCGTATGTGAGCCATTCTATACGATGATAACAATATTTGCAGGCTTCATGTAATGTGTCCGTTCACAGAGCAAAATGTTGTTTATGCAGTTTGAACATTTAAACCACGTTATTGGTACATATGGTAAGCTTTAACCATGTATTTCTCATGTTTCTTTATGAAATTTGGCCTATTTTGAGTCTTTGCTGGATCTATCGCAGTCCTGTGCCCCCAATTATTTCCTAAGTTATACTAAGCACAGAGATGTGTGGAGTTATATAGCGCTAATTTAGGCGCTTCAGCCCATCTCATCTATATGCCAATACTATTCACCTGCATTTGACCCACCTTCTGATAACTCTTCCCTGTCCATGTACTTGTCCAAATGTCTTTCAAACAGTTGGTGGAGTTGTAAACAGTGAGGAAGGTGGTCAAAATATACAATGTGATAACCGATTAGTTGCAGACATGGGTGGGAATGGCAGGTTGAGTTTAATCAAGTATAAAGTATGTATTTTGGGAGGTCGAATATGAAGGGAATGTATACAGTTAATGGCAACAACCTTAACAGCATTGATGGACAGAGGAATCATGTGGCCTCTGGCAATAACTCGCTTAAAGAGCTGACACAAGTAGATATAGTCGTAAAGAAAGCATATTCATCAGAAATGGCAAGCTCGCCAGGTCTGTCTTTTCATCTTTTTTGTTATTTTTAGTGTGTTTTAAAAGTATTTGTTAATGTTCACTGGTTTGTTTTATGTGGGTGGGTGGGTGGGTGGGGTGGGGGGGAGTCGGGGGAAATTTGTTTTTGTCTCTTACCTTGCCGGAGATTATATTGTTTTCTGGATCGTATCTCCTGTCGCTCTGCGGCCTAACATCATGGAGCTGGCGGCCTTGTTCAATACTGACTTTAAGGTGCCCTGCCCCCGTGGACTTACCATCAGAGCCTGCGATCCCTTGCATGTGATCGACACTCCCGCCTGTGGATTTCAACATTGAGAAGCTCGCAGTCTCGGGTAGAGACTGATGTCAGGAGGCTCCAAAATCGCAGAAGGTTCGACCAGCATTGCCCCAGGGACCGATCGCACGGCGCAGGGGGGGCTGAGATCGCCCTGATGTGGGAGCTAAATCGCCCTGATGCCGAGGGCTCAACCTCCGGCTGCTGGAGTCAAGATCGCCCCGCCAACGGAAGGCTCGAGGCCCCCGACCTCGAGAATAAAAAAGGGAAAAGATTGAAGTTGTTTTCCAATCACAACGAGGAATGTGGGGGAGTCGCTGTGGTGGATGTTTATGTTAAAATGTATTTTGTGTGTTTTGTTGCTTTTTATTGGTATGACTGTATGGCAAATCAAATTCCTCGTATATTGCAAAACGTACTTGGCTAATAAAGTATGATTATGATTATGATATTGTATGATTGCCTTCATCAGTTGGGGCATTGCGTATATGAGTGAGCAAGTCATGTTGCAGTTGTATTTGTTTAGCCCACATTGGGATTATCATCTGTATTGCAGGGAAGATGGTGAGGCTTTGGAGAGGTGAAGAAAAGGTTCATCTGAAAATAGCCTGGATTAGAAAGAATTAGCCATAGATGGTAAACTTGAATTGTTATCTCTGGGATGTTGGAGGGTGACCTGATTGATGTACTGTATGTAACTTTATGGCAGGTTTAGGGTTACGTTTATTATTATCACATATATGGAGTTACAGTGAAATGCTTTGTTTTGCATGCCAATTTTCCAATCAGATCAGCTAATGTTATAAATGCAATCAAGATGAACTCATGTCGAATAAGTAGAGCAAAGGGAATTATACAATGTGCAAAATGTAGTCCTCAGTTCCATAATACACCGTCTCCATAGACAAAGTCCAGTATCCGCAAGACAGTAATAGACAGTAGACAATAGACAATGGGTGCAGGAGTAGGCCATTCGGCACTTCGTGCCAGCACCTCCATTCAATGTGATCATGGCTGATAATCCCCAATCAGTATCCCGTTCCTGCCTTCTCCCCATATCCCCTGACTCCGCTATTTTAAAGAGCCCAACCTAGCTCTCCCTTAAAAGTATCCAGAGAACCCGCCTCCACCTGAGGCAGATAATTCCACACAATCACCATTCTCTCTGAGAAAAAGTGTTTCCTCGTCTCTGTTCTAAATGGCTTACTCCAGATTCTTAAACTGTATCTCCTGGTTCTTGACTCCCCAACATCGGGAACATGTTTCCTGCCTCTAGCATGTCCAAACCCTTAACAATCTTACATGTTTCAATGAGAAACCCTCTCATCATTCTAAACTCCAGAGTGTACAAGCCCAGCTGCTCCATTCTCTCAGCACGTGACAGTCCAGCCATCCAGGGAATTAACCTTGTAAACCTACGCTGCACTCCCTCAATAGCAAGAATGTCCTTCCTCAAATTATGGACCAAAACGGCACACAATACTCCAGGTGTGGTCTCACTAGGGCTCTGTAAAACTGCAGAAGGACCTCTTTGCTCCTATATTCAATTCCCCTTGTTACAAAGGCCAACATGCCATGTGCTTTCTTCACTGCCTGCTGTACCTGCAAGCTTACTTTCATAGATTGATGATGAAGGACCCCAAATCCCGTTGTACTTCCCTTTTTCCCCAACTTGACACCATTTAGATAGTAATCTGCCTTCCTGTTTTTGCTACCAAAGTGGATAACCTCACATTTATCCGTATTAAACTTCATCTGCCATGCTTCTGCCCACTCCCCCAACCTATCCAAGTCACCCTGCATTCTCATAGCATCCTCCTCACAGTTCACACTGCCACCTAGCTTTGTGTCATCTGCAAATTTGCTAACGTTATTTGAATCCCTTCATCCAAATCATTGATGTATATTGTAAATAGCTGCGGTCCCAGCAATGAGCCTTGTGGTACCCCACTAGTCACTGCCTGCCATTCTGAAAGGGACCTGTTAATCCCTACTCTTTGTTTCCTGTCTGCCAACCACCTCTCTATCCATGTCAGCACTCTACCCCCAATACCATGGGCCCTAATTTTGCCCACTTTTCTCCTATGTGGGACCTTATCTAATGCTTTCTGAAAGTCCAGATACACTACAACCACTGGCTCTCCCTTGTCCAATTTCCTAGTTATATCTTCAAAAAATTCCAGAAGGTTAGACAAGGATGATTTCCCCTTTGTAAATCCATGCTGACTCGGACTGATGCTGTTACTGATATCCAAATGTTCGGCTATCTCATCTTTTATAATTGACTCCAACATTGTCCCCTCCACCGATTTCTCTCTCCCGCCTTTCTTAAAAAGTGGGATAACATTAGCTACCCTCCAATACCCAGGAACTGATCCTGAGTCTATAGAACATTGGAAATGTATCACCAATGCATCCACAATTCATAGAGCCACTTCCTTAAGTACCCTGGGATGTAGACCATCAGGCCTTGGTGATGTATCAGCCTTCAGTCCCATCAGTCTGTCCAACACCATTTCCTGCCTAATGTGGATTTCCTTCAGTTCCTCCGTCATCCCAGATCCTCTGGCCACTACTATTTCAGGAAGATTGTTTGTGTCCTCCTTAGTGAAGACAGATCCAAAGTATCTGTTCAACCCATCTGTCATTTCCTTGTTCCCTAAAATAAAATCACCTTTTTCGGTCTTCAAGGGCCCAACTTTGGTCTTAACTATTTGTTTTCCTATTCACATACCTAAAGAAGCTTTTACTATCCTGCTTTATATTCTTGGCTAGCTTACCTTCGTACCTCATCTTTTCTCCCCGTATTGTCTTTTTGGTTATCTTCTGTTGTTCTTTAAACATTACCCAATCCTCTTGCTTCCCGCTCATCTTTGCTACGTTGCAATGCTTCGCTTTAATTTTTATACTGCCCCTGATGTCCCTTGTCAGCCACGGTCGCCCCTGTCTCCCCTTGGAATATTTATTCCTCCTAGGAATGAACAGATCCTACACCTTCTGTATTATTCCTAGAAATACCTGCCATTTTTGTTCCAATGTTATCCCTGCTAGTTTATCTTTCCAGTCAACTTTGGCCAGCACCTCCCTCATGGCCCCATACTCCCCTGTATTCAACTGTAACACTGACACCTCCGATCTACCCTTCTCACTCTCCAATTGTAGATTAAACCTGACCATGTTATGGTCACTGCCTCCTAATGGCTCATTAACCTAAAGGTCCTTTATCAAATACGGTTCATTACATAACACTAAATCCAGAATAGCCTTCTCCCTGGTAAGGCTCCAATACAAGCTGTTCTAAGAATCCATTACAAGGGCTTTCTACAAAGTCCCTTTCTTGCGGTCCAGTACCAACCTGATTTGCCTTCATGTTGAAATCTCCCATATCAACCACTTTTTCTACGCCAATTTTAACTCCTGGTTCAACTTGCGCCCTATGTCCAGGCTACTGTATGGGAGCCTGTAGATAAGTCCCATTAGGGTATTTTTACCCTTACAATTCCTTAGTTCTATCCATATTGACTCCACATCTCCTGTTTCAATGCCACCCCTTGCAAGGGGCTGAATTTAATTCCTCACAGAGCAACCCCTCCCCCTCTGCCCACCTGTCTTTTTGATAGGAGGTATACCCTTGACTATTCAGTTCCCATCCCAAGCCCTCTTGCAGCCATGTCTCAGTAAATTCCACAACATCATAGTTGCCTGTTTCTAACTGAGCCTCAAGCTCATCCACTTTATTCCTCATACTTTGCGCAGTGACGTACATTGACATTCTTTTTTGGTGCGTGCTCTCCAGTCAACAGAAAGACAATAGTCAGGACTTTCATATGAAGAAAGACTGGATAGACTCGGTTTGTACTCGCTAGAATTTAGAAGATTGAGGAGGGATCTAATAGAAACTTACAAAATTCTTAAGGGGTTGAACAGGCTAGATGCAGGAAGATTGTTCCCGATGTTTGGGATGTCCAGAACAAGGGGTCACAGTTTAAGGATAAGGGGGAAATCGTTTAGGACCGGGATGAGGAAAACATTTTTCACACAGAGAGTGGTGAATCTCTGGAATTCTCCGCCACAGAAGGTCGTTAAGGCCGGTTCATTGGCTATATTTAAGAGGGAGTTAGATGTGGCCCTTGTAGCTAAAGGGATCAGGTGGTATGGAGAGAAGGCAGGTACAGGATACTGAGTTGGATGATCAGCCATGATCATATTGAATGGCGGTGCAGGTTCGAAGGGGCGAATGGCCTACTCCTGCACCTATTGTCTATGTTTCTATGTTTCTAATATAGGATTACAATCAATCCATGTACAGTGCATAGATAACTATAAGGGAATAATGTTTAGTGCAAGTTAAAGCCAGCAAAGTCTGATCAAGGGAAGTCCGAGCATCAACAAAGAGGTAGATTGTAGTTCAGCACGGCTGTCTAGTTGTGGTTGGACGATTCAGTTGCCTGATAACAGCTTGGAGGAAACTGTCCCTGAACCTGGTGGTGTTGGTTTTCACAAATTTTGCTTGATGGGAGAGAGGAGAAGATGGAGTGGCCAGGGTGCAATTCAGATTATGTTGTTGGCTTTGCCGAGGTAGGGTGAGGTATAAATGGAGTCAATAGGGAGTCAGGAATGCCTTGT
Organism: Amblyraja radiata; assembly: GCF_010909765.2. Lineage (NCBI taxonomy): Eukaryota > Metazoa > Chordata > Chondrichthyes > Rajiformes > Rajidae > Amblyraja > Amblyraja radiata. The sequence continues at coordinate 35,160 of NW_022630151.1, read as the reverse complement.
GTGATAGTCTGGGCTGCGTCCACTATTTTTTTGCGATTTCTTGTGGTTTTGGACGGAGCTGTTCCCAAACCAAGCTATGATGCATCGTGATAAAATGCTTTTCGCCAAGTGACTCTGAGCACCAGTTTCAACATTGTTAGTGATCCCACCCTCCACAGTGCTCACATCTACAGACTAGTTGTTGCAGTTAGAGCCGAGACTGTCTCTGCAGATGTGAATGTATAGTTTGTGCAGTAGGGGACTGGGTACACTTCCTTGTGGGGCACCAGGGATAAGAATTATTGGGGAGGAGGTGTACTGTCACCGATTCTGCTCTGTGGGTCAGAAAGTCGAGTATCCAATGGCAGAGTGGGCATACTAACTCCTAGGTCCAGGAGCTTGGAGATGTTTTGATAGAATGCTGGTTTTTAAGATGGAGCTATTGTCAATGAATAGGAGTCTAAATCTAGGTGTGCTGGAGATGAGTTTTGAACCAGGGTATCTGACATCTACTGTGGACCTGATACAACAGAACCACTGGATTCTGCTCACTGGGGACTGAATGAAAGAATCTGCCTGGACTGTATAGTGGGAAAGGAACAGTGGGAGTGGGTGACCTAAATTTGGAGAATTCAATGGTCACACCATTAAGTTGTAGGCTGCCAGCGGTATGAAGTGGTTGGGCCTTTAGTTAGTGTTTCACCTGATCACAGCCATGACGAAGGCTGAGGGGGGACAGGTTGGTACAAGAGTGATCATGGACATTAAAATAAAATGACGCAGAATCTCCAGATGTCCGTTGTAGACAGAGCATAAGTGTTCTGTCCAATGGCCACCAGGTCTACACTTGGTCCCACTGATGCAGAGGAGGTCACTCACGGTTTCGAAGGCAATGGACGAGGTTGGTGCATCTGAACCACTGCCTCACCTGGAAAGGCTGCTCAGGGCCTTCAATGGTGGTGAGGGGGGAAGTGAAGGGGCCTATTGTACTTCTACCGTTGCAGGGAATGTGTCAGTGTGAGGGAAGAGTGTGAAGAAATCAATGGATCACTGATTTATAGAGAGAGTGGTCCTGGCAGAAAGGTGAAAGTGGAGAAGGATGGGAGCGGGGCAGGGGGGAGGATGTGACTGGTGGACTGTTGGAGCTAGAAGAAATAATGATTGATGATTTCTTTGGAGTTTCACTGTACCTTAATTGGTACATGTGACAATAAACTGACATTTGAACCCATTGAATTGATGATATGATGAATGCAGTGGCTGGTGGGGTTAGAGCACTATGATTGGTCATTTGTAACCACCTCTAACCATTAAACAAAATCTTACCATCCACCCATTTTGTGCCTCTACTTTACGTTTCAATACTCTCACCCCTATACGTCAATGGATACAGATCCAACTTCTGTAGCCTCTCTTAATATGACAATATCTTCACCACAGGAAGCAGTCATGGAGTTATACAGCAGAGAAATTGGCCCCTGCGAACCATCAAGTGCCCAACCACACTAATCCTACTCATCACACCTTCTATGCCGTGGTGATTTAAGTGATCAACTAAATGCTTCTTAAATATCCTGTCAGAACCTACCTTCACAACCCACTCAGGCAGTTTATTGCAGATACCAACACTCTCTGGATGAGGAATGTCTTCCTCAGATTACCTCCAATCCTTTAGTCCCTCATCCTCAACCTATGTCTTTTCGTTTTAGCCAATTTAGCTATTGTGAAGTTCCTCAATGTCCACGCAGTCCATCTAGTATCTTACCATAAATGAAAGTTTCAATCCAGACAATGTATTTTGTATTTCCTCTGCACCCTCTCCATTGCAATTCCATCATTTCTGCAATGTGGTGATTAGAAGTGTACACACTACTCGAGTTGTGGTCGAATCAAAGTTTAAAAAATTGTACACTATCTTCCCTGTTTGTATATGCTACATTCCTGCTATTGAAGGCATATCCCCTCTGCAGTTTTCACCACATAATCTACCTTTGCTGCTGTCTTCATGGATCCTTCGATGTGCAATGAGACCCCTCTGTTTCTTAATACTCACAAGACCCCTACCATTTATTTTATATATATTCTACCTGCTATGGTCATCTCAGAGTGCATGACCTTGCACTTGTCAGAATTGACTTCCATTTCCTACTATCTACCTATCTCATCAACTGATCAACATCATTCTGTAGCCAACAGCAATCCTCCTCACCATCAGCAATGCTACCAATTTTCATCTTCTCAAAAGATTTGATTATAGCTCTTGCATTTAATCAAAATAATTAATGTATAGACAATAACTTGTCTCAACATCATGTGGTACACCACTGGTCATGGGCATCCACTTACAGAGTTAAATCTCTACCATCAATCTATGTGTCCCACTACAACTCAGATATTGGATGCAATTTCCCAACTTCCCTTAGATTCCATGGGCTCTCATCTTTCAGACCAGTGTTCTATATGCCTCCAGTAATGCCTTACTGACTTCCATGCAAACTATATTTAGTGCCTTTGATAACTTCGCACAAAATGGTCAGACAAGTTTGTCCTCTAAAAGAACCACACTCTGTTGGTATTGTTATTTGTTTATTTTTGTTAATTGTGCAGAGATGCAGTGAAAATATGTGTGTGCTGTACAGTGAAATCATAATATCTATGAGCATAATCAAAGCGTGCACCAGAACAACAGGTAGTGATAAGATAAAAATATAAGTGTGGAATGTTGTCTTAATAGTTGATTCATTACACATTTACACCCTAACCATGAGTACATTCATTCAGTTTGAAGAAGGGTCCTGATCCGAAACATCGGCAGTCCATTCCCTCGACCAATGCTGCATCAGTTCCTCCAGCACTTTGCATTTGATTCACACAGTTCCGTTTACATCAACGGGTCAGTGGTTGAAAGGGTCAAGAGCTTCAAATTCCTGGGCGTGCACATCTCTGAAGATCTTTCCTGGTCCGAGAACACTGATGCAATTATCAAGAAAGCACATCAGCGCCTCTATTTCCTGAGAAGATTACGGAGAGTCGGTTTGTCAAGGAGGACTCTCTCTAACTTCTACAGGTGCACAGTAGAGAGCACGCTGACCGGTTGCGTCGTGGCTTGGTTCGGCAACTTGAGCGCCCTGGAGAGGACGAGACTACAAAACGTAGTAAACACTGCCCAGTCCATCATCGGCTCTGACCTTCCTTCCATCGAGGGTATTTATCGAAGTCGCTGCCTCAAAAAGGCTGGCAGTATCATCAAAGACCCACACCATCCTGGCCGCACACTCATCTCCCTGCTACCTTCAGGTAGAAGGTACAGGAGCCTGAAGACTGCAATAACCAGGTTCAGGAACAGCTACTTCCTCACAGCCATCAGGCTATTAAACCTGGCTCGGCCAAAACTCTGAACATTAATAACCCAATATTTGTTATTTGCACTTTATCAGTTTATTTATTCATGTGTTTTGTAGTAAATGCCTATTATGTTCTGTGTGCTGAAGCAAAGCAAGGATGGCATTGTCCTATCAGGGACACATGACAATAAACTTGAACTTGAACGTGAACTCCTTGTCTATCCTGTGTTCTTTAATTCTTCCCTGCAGAACCTTTGGCAAAACCTTCCTTGCCCCTGATGTTTGACATGGATCCATAATTTCCTAACTAACCCTTGCAGCCCTTCTCCAATAAAGGTATCACATTTGCTATACTGGCATCAATTCGCACTTTACCTGTACTCTGTGACCATTTAAGAAATAAATTACCACATAAAATACCACTGGTGAATAAGATTAAGGAAAGTTGCAAAGTATTTTAGTGGTAAGGGCAAGAAGGAATTGTGACACCGATGTGACCATGTTATTCATTAAATAAGGTGATCAAAATAGTGCAACATTTTAACAATTATTTCTAAATGGTAGACACAAAATGCTGGAGTAACTCAGCGGGACACGCAGCCTCTGGAGTGAAGGAATTGGTGATTTTTGGGTCGAGACCCTACTTCAGACTGATGTCAGGGGTGAGGGAGATACATATATAAGGAAGTGTAACGTGTGAAACAGGACAAATGGAATCTGATTAAAGAAAATGTAGAATATATCATTGTTAGCTGGAAGAAGGCAAACAGATAAAATGTAATTGGAGACAGTCAGACTGGTTGGAGTACTGGAAAGGGGGAGGGATTGAGTGGGAGGGAAAGCAAGTTAGAGAAATCTGAACCAGCAGTATGAACATTCTAAATGGTTCCTACTTACCCTTTTCAATGAAGGTCGATAAGACAATGGAGAAGGACTGCAAATGAGAAAAATGCAGATTGTCCAGTTATTCTTATGCTTGAATCACAAATAATTGGCAGGTAGGCGCAGCATGTGTTAGGTGGACCAATTTGTTAGTTGGCCTTTATTTCAAGATTGGCTCGTCGAAATAATGAAGCATTGTTACAATTCCACAGTATTGTTAATGCCACACCTGGATTTCCATGTGATTTTCATCTCCAATTTAAGAAAGTATATATTGGCTTTGGAGAGAGTGCATAAGAGAAAGCTCTGGGATGTGTGTGTTGTCCTATCACAAAGGGCTATAGAAATTTATGAAAATAAGGGGTGCATTTATTAAAACATAATAAGGATGTGTGCACAATACATGTATGACCAGTACAGTGGATCAGTTGGCAGAGCTGTTCCCTCAGAGCATCAGAGACCCGGGTTCAATCATAACCTCGGCTGCTGACTGTGTGGTGTTTGCATGTTATTCATGTGGCTGCATGGGTTTCCTCCAGATGCTCTGGCTTTTTCCGACATCTGTGTTGATCCGTAGGTTAATTAATTTAATTTAGTTTAGTTTAGAGATACGGTGCTGAAACATGCCCTTCAGCCCGTCTAGTCCACACCCACCACCAATCATGCACATTAACACAAGCCTACAGGTAATTGGGACAATTTACACTTATATCAAGTAATCAAACCCAAGCCAATTAACCGACAAACCTGTACATCTTTGGAGTGTGGGAGGAAACCGAAGATCTCAGAGAAACCCCACATGGTCATGGGGAGACGTATATACTCCATACAGACAGCACTCGTTGAACCTGGGTCTCTGGCGCTGCAAGCGCTGTAAGGCAGAAACTCTACTGCTGCATCATTGTGCTACCAGCCTCTGAAAACTGCCCCAAGAATGTAGGTGGTGGATGAGAATGTGAGATAAGTTGGACTGGTGAGAGTGGGTGATCAATGGTCAGTGTGGACTTGGTGGGTTGAAGTCTCTGTTTCCATGCTGCATCTCTAAATCCCAAGATATCGATATGCAGGGTCATCATTTCAAACTGAGATTGAGGTTTAGGTTTAAGAAGGAGGGGGGGGGGGGGCAGTGACCAGATAGCCATGGGAGTTGGTGGGTTTATAGTAGATGTTTATAGTCGTTTATAGTAGATGAGGTTTAGGTGTATTATTGTCACATGTACCGTGGTACCATTGCAAGCATGGTTTGCATGTTATCCAATCAAATCAGATAATACAATACAATGAAGTGAAACATTGTACATAGAGCAGCAGGGGAAGACACAGAGTGCAGAAGCGAGCTCTCAGCATTGTAGTGCATCAGCTCCTTCAACAACGTCCAATGACTGCAATGGGGTAGAGGTGAATCAGACAATCCCCGAGGTTTTCAGGAACCGCTCACAGATATTGAGGAAACACAACCCAGGGGGAGTTATGGAGGTGAGATTATTATGGGAATCTAAAGATGAAGTAGATGGAACAAGTTAGGGCTTTATTCTTTGGAGCGCAGAAGGTTAAGGGGGGACTTGATAGAGGTTTTTAAAATGATGAGAGGGATAGACAGAGTTGACGTGGAAAAGCTTTTCCCACTGAGAGTAGGGAAGATTCCAACAAGGGGACATGACTTGAGAATTAAGGGACTGAAGTTTAGGGGTAACATGAGGGGGAACTTCTTTACTCAGAGAGTGGTAGCTGTGTGGAATGAGCTTCCAGTGAAGGTGGTGGAGGCAGGTTCGTTTTTATCATTTAAAAATAAATTGGATAGTTATATGGATGGGAAAGGAATGGAGGGTTATGGTCTGAGCGCAGGTATATGGGACTAGGGGAGGTTATGTGTTCGGCACGGACTAGAAGGGTCGAGATGGCCTGTTTCCGTGCTGTAATTGTTATATGGTTATATGCACTATTGAAAGACTGAGAAATGTGGACTTGAGAGAGAAGAGATGCCTGGTGCACGTCAGACATAATCACATTGAATGGCAGAACAGGCTCGAAGTGCCGAGTGGATTATTCTTGCTTCTACTATTGTTGTGTTTTTATAACTGCCTGCTTAATTACTTATTAACCTTAGGTAGACACAAAATGCTGGAGTAACTCAGCAGGACACGCAGCATCTCCGGAGAGGAGGAATGGGTGACGAATCGGATCAAGACCCATTCCTTCTCTTGAGAGATGCTGCCTGTCCCGCTGAGTTACTCCAGTATTTTGAGCCTACCTTCAATTTAAACCAATATCTGCAGTTGTTCCCTGCACATATTTACTAACCATTCTACCAACTTTTCAGATACATTCACAGGAGCTGCTTCTGTCTGTACTTCACTTATTGCAATCTCTCTTCTTTTAAATGAGTCATTTTGATTCCTCCAACATGCATGACCTCTCACTTTCCGTCATTAAACTTCATTTACCATGTTGTTGGGCAGTCACTCAACCTATCTATATCTTATGGCAGGATCATGATATCCTCATTAAGTTCATAACGATCATGTCGTGCTTGGGACATCTGCTGGGATCGCCGTGAGTTCAGCAACGCGTGTTGAGTATAGATGGAAATAGGCTGGTGTGGGGTATGTTGGCAACAGCACCTACCATGGCATGTAAGGCTGGAAGGATCTGAATACATGGAGGGTAGCCGTGGGCAACGGCGTCTAATTTAGAGGAATAGTATCGTACCGGTCGTCGGAGATCCCGTGGTACTGTGTCAGCATTGCCCGAGCACAGCCATCTCTTACATGGAGTTGAAATGGTTGGTCATAAAGAGGTCTTCCTAGCGCTGGGGCTTCATCTTCTTCTTCTTCTTTGGAGTTTTACGGCAGCCGGCCTCCACAATGTTGCATTGCTGCCACCATCTGACTTCACTCCACAGTCCCCATGTCTTTACATTATATACTTTTTATAAGGCCAGAGGCCCTCAAGAAATTAAACAACACCTTTACTCCTTTTCCTTCCCCTCCATAGTCTAGAATGTTCTTTTCTGATATATCTGTCATTCCAATTTTCTTCATTTCACTGATCAAAACTCTTCTTTCTGTTTCATATCTTCTACATGCAACTAGAGCATGCTGAACTGTTTCCGGCTGATGGCATTCCTCACACATCCCAGTAGGGTGTTTTCCCAACATTTTTAATGTGCTGTTCAGGTGAGTGTGTCCTATCCTCAATCTTGCTAATACTACCTGTTATCTCCTGTTCCCCCCTCTTCTTGCTGTAATGCCAACTCTGTTTTGTAGCGAATAGAGGTGTCTCCCCTGTGTCTCCTGTTCCCAGTATTGTTGCCATTCCTGATTTATGTCCTTCCACACAATGTGTCTTCCTTCAGATTTGGATAATTGTAGGTTTACCTCTATGTTCTCTTTTTTAACGGCCTCTTTTGCTAATTTGCCCACTTTTTCATTTCCTAGCACACCAATGTGTGCTGGGACCCACAACAAAGTCACGTCACTGCCCTTCCTTGTTACTTGGCTTAATAGTAGTAGAATTCCATACACTAGGTCAGGCCGCCTATGGGATGCACCAGACCCAATACTCTGGATTGCAGACAATGAGTCGCTACATATTAATACGTTGCATGGTTGCACCTGTTCTATCCACCGAACTGCCATCAAAATAGCGTACAGTTCCACTGTATATACTGCCAAATAGTTATTTGTTCTTTTGCAAATCTCAACATTCATCCCTTGCACTACCACAGCTGCCCCTGTTGTTTCAGCTACTGGGTCCTTTGATCCATCTGTGAAAATTAAGAGGTGTTCCCTGTATCTATTATATATATGGTTATGGTATTCTGTTTTTAGGTCCGAATTTTTTTCCCTCCTTTTTGCCTCCCATATCTCCAGATCAACTTTTGGGATGTTTAGTAACCATATTGGGACAGATGGCCACAATACTGCAGGGCAGAACTCTTTGTCCTCTACTTCCATGTCCCTTGCAACAACTCCTCCAACCCAGCCGAAGCTTCCAGACTGAGCCACCCCTCTCTCCCAGCACTCCTGTACTACCTGTTTTGTTGAGTGGTTCTCTCCATGACCCTTAAGGCTTAGCCAGTAGTTAGCCATTAGTTGTCTGCGGCGCAGTCTCAACGGCATCTCCCCAATTTCCACCTGTAGTGCACATACAAGTGACGTCCGCACACCTCCTATAAAGACACTTAGAGCTTCCGCTTGGTCTTTGTCCAACTCGGACAACACTGACTTAGATGCTGATCCATAAGCTATACTGCCATACTCTAGTCTGGATCTGATCAGTGATACATAGATATGTTTAAGAGATAATATATCTGCTCCCCAATCTAAACCTGCTAAGCATCTCATTACATTGATGTTTTTTTTGCATTTTCCAATTATTTTTCTAATGTGGACCCTCCGTGTTAATCTGGAGTCAAAATGGACTCCCAGGAAACGGAAATATTTTACTCTTTCCAAATTGTTGCCGTATAGTTTTAACTGGACATCCTCTTTAATTTTCTTCCTTGTGAAACCATTGTCTTTGTCTTCTCTATAGAGAATTTAAAACCCCATTTCATTCCCCACTCTTCCACCTGGGCTATCCCTTGCTGCATTTTTTCCACGATAAAATCTATATTCTTCCCCTTTCTCCATCATCTGCAAAGAGCGATCGCCCCATCTCTGGTTGAATGTTTGCAAATATATCATTGATCATAATTGAGAATAGGATCGGGCTTATCGCACTTCCCTGGGGAGTTCCATTCTCGACTACACATTTACTAGAGATGTCTGACCCTATTTTAACTTGGATACTTCTACCGTTAAGAAAATCCATTATCCAGTTAAACATATTTCCTCCTACTCCCATTAAATGCAGCTTTATTAGAAGACCATCTCTCCACAACATATCATAAGCCTTCTCTACATCAAAAAATACGTTAACAACAGATTATTTTTTAACTTGTGCTTTCCTTATATCATCTTCCAAGCACAGAACTGGATCATTAGTACCTCTCCCTTTTCTAAAGCCACTCTGATAATTAGCCACTATACCGTTTTCTTCCATTAGATGCCTTAATCTTTCATTTACCATTCTTTCCATCAGTTTACACATGTGTGCTGTTAAAGCTATAGGTCTATAATTTACTGGATTACTTGTATCTTTCCGTGGTTTCCTAATAGGCACAATGATTGCTTCCTTCCACCTCTCCGGTATTCGCCCTTCTTCCCACACCTTGTTATATAGTGCAAGTATCTTTTGGAGTCCCTCCTCACTTAGATGCTTTATCATTATGTAATAAATATCATCCTTCCCTGGGGCTGAGTTCTTACACTTGGCCAGAGCTCTCTTTAGCTCCCCCACATTAAATGGAATATTGTACTTGTCCTCTGTGATACCTTTCCTTTGTAAGGCCTCAACATTTTCCTCTCTTGTACTTTCCCTACCTCTTCTTCCTTCATCTGATAAGTTGTGGGAGCTATGAACCCTACTAAAAGTGTTAACCATTAGTTCTGCTTTGTCTTTATTTGAGACTACAGTTTGATCTCTATTTGTTAAGATAGGATAACTCCACTCCCTTTTATCACCTTCCATTTTTTTAATCATCCCCCATATCTCTGCTACCTGTGTTGTGTTTCCAATTGAATCACAATACTTCCTCCAATATGCTCTTTTTGTTTGTCTTATAGTCCGCCTTACAATTGCCTGAGCCTGTTTTGTAATTAATCATGTGTTGGTAGTTATGAGTTCTTTTTAATAATCTGAATGCTCTGTTTCTATTCACCACCGCCTCTTTACATTTATTGTCCCACCATGGCACAGCTTTCCTTTTTGGTCTTCCTTTACTTTTAGGTATGGAAACTAATGCTGCTCTTTTGATACCTTCTGACAATTTATTCTCAAAGTTTTCTAGACCTGTCTCTTCTTGTGTCGATTTTACATATCTATCACTTTCCTCCTTAAATTTCTCCCAATTAGCCTTTCCAACACCCGTCGTCCACTTATGTTTTCTTTACTCATAGTTAAAGTAATATTTATTTTGCATAGCACAGGATGATGATCACTTCCTACGGTACCCTTTTCATATACTTCCCAGTTACATTTAGCAGCAATCCTATTAAAAACAAGTGTAAGGTCCAACACAGACTCATTCCCTGTCCTAACATCTACCCTGGTCTTCTTTCCATCATTTAGACATATTAGATTACGATCATTTAATAATTCCGCAATTACCTGTCCATTATTGTCTGACTTTCCACTGCCCCATAATGTATTATGTGCGTTAAAGTCCCCACACCAAATAACATTAGATTTGCTCTGGCCTTCTACTTCCTGTAACTTATTGACCTCTAATCGCTTCCATGGATTATAGTAATGTATTACCACTATTTTCCTCCTCTCAGACCACACTTCTATTACCACATATTCCTGTTCCTGCCCAATTCCTAATACCTTGTATGGTATCCCTTTTTTAATGAAAGTGGCACAACCCCCTCCTCCCCCATTTCCCCTATCACATTTCACGGCAACATAATCATATAGAACAAAATCTAAACTTGGTTTCAACCAGGTTTCCTGGATCCATACGACATCTGGTTTTTCCATCCTACTGTCCATGAATTGCTTAAAGTATTGCCCATTGGCTAACAAGCTTCTTGCATTCCATTGTAGGATTAACATTAATAGTATTAACCCACACATGTTGACTCTTGGCTTGCCTGGATACTGAGACCATCATGTATTTCCTCCCACTTCAATCCTACCATGCCCAAGTGGTGGACTGCAGCCTTTACAATGATTTGGATCCTTTCTGTTTTGGATTTTACTTCTGCTGTCGCATTTGTTACTCCTGCTATAAATATAACCAGGTTTTTCTTTTCTTTCCATATACTTTTTTCTTTTTGTTTTATTGTTTCCATTATGCCCATATCTTGCTCCCTCCTGATCCTTCTTTCATTCATCTGTTTTGTAGGGTCAGCCCTTTTTGCTGCCTCTGCATAGGAGACCTTTTCCTTCACTCTTATGTTTTGTACTTCAGCTTCACGTTTCATCACCTCACAGCCCCAGTAAGCCACACTATGCTCCCCTCCACAATTACAGCACGTTGGTTTGACCCCCTCTCCACACTGACCATATTCATGGTCCCCACTACACCTTGCGCATTTCCTCGCCCCCTTGCACATTTTAGCTATATGCCCAAATTTCTGACATTTGAAGCACCTCATTGGTTTGGGTATGTACTCTCTTACACTATATCGCATGAATCCAAAATGGACCACTTTTGTAAGGGGTTCTGTCTTGAATTCAAGCAGGACTGACTCAGTTTCCTCTTTCTTTGCTCCTTTGGTCATTCTTTTGGCATTCATAATTAATTCACATCTCTTTCTGAGTTCCTGAACCAGTTCACTCATATTGAATTTGAGAGGGATTCCATAGATAGCCCCTTTACACCCTGCCCTCCTCCGTTCTCCCACTCTCACTACTTTGATTATTTTGATTTTGTCAATCTTGTTCATTTTCATCGTCTTTTCAACTTGAGCCTCACTGTTGCATCCTATACAATACAATACAATACAATTCAATTCAATTTATTGTCATTTGGACCCCTTGAGGTCCAAACGAAATGCCGTTTCTGCAGCCATACATTACAAACAAATAGACCCAAGACACAACATAATTTACATAAACATCCATCACATTGCTGTGATGGAAGGCCAAAAAAACGTATCTCTCCCCTGCACTCCCCCCCCGCCCCCCCCCCCCCGATGTCAGAGTCAAAGTCAAAGCCCCCGGCGGGCGATGGCGATTGTCCCGTGGCCATTAAAGCCACGCCGGGTGATGCAAGGTCGCACACCGGGTTCTTGATGTTAGAGCCCCCGGCGGGCGCTCGCACTCCCGCAGCCATTCCAAGCCGCGCGGGGCGATGGTGTAAGGCCCCGCTCCAGGAGCTCTTCAACCGCGCAACTCGGGCGGGAGAAATCGCCGTTGCGGAAGCCCCGAAAAGCGGTCTCCCTCCAGGGACCCGCGGGCTCCCGGTGTCAATGTCCGCCAGACCCGCAGTTGCAGCCACCGAATCTCCGGAGGTCGGGCCGCAGCAGCGTCCACCACAGCTCCACCCGCTCTGGACTCGGCCAGCTCCGCGACGGTGAGGTGAGTAGTCGGCAGCACAGCGCCCGGTCTTTCTGTTGGAGGCCGCTCCTCGTTGCAGCCCCAACGACAACGGAGACCCGACAAAGAAAAGGTCGGGTCTCCCGTGAAGGGAGAGATTTAAAAGTTACCCCCCCCCCCACACCACCCCCACCCCCCCACACACATACCCCAACAAAAAATAACAAAAACTACATAAAAACATAGACATAAAATAATAAAAACGCAGACGGACTGCAGAGGCCGCTGCTGACGAGAGCCGCGCCGCCCACCTACATGCCATTAGCATGTTTCCATCTTCCAGCACTCTTGCATACTTTACTTCCCCAACCTGGGCTCTGATTATTTTTGTCAGCTGCATTGGCTCTATCTTCTTTACTCCTCCTTCTCCTTCAAACCTCACCACTACATTTAACGACATTTCCTTTTCTCGTTCCTTTTCTGGTTCCTTGTCTTCACTCTCCGATCCACCAATATTGCTTTTCCTTCTTTTACGGCTGCTCTTCCTGGGAGTACCCCGTGTTCCCACGGTTTCCCATTCCTTCTCAACATTTCCTTCATTATCCTCTCCTCCACTGGCCTCCATACCACTAGACCCATTCTCGCCTGTCATTTTGTGACAGCAGGGAATATTCTGCTCCGGCCTGCGAGTTGCGTGCGTACCGCCGCACCTCCCAGGGTCCACCTAGCGCTGGGGCTGCAGCCAGGGCATACTTTAATTCAGCAAATGCCTGCAGTTGTTCCACTGTCATAGTGAATTTCTCTGGTGCTTTAACGGAAGATAAAGGCGAGAGGTGTTGAGAAAACAAAGCTACATTTGGAATCCATTGTCGGCAAAAGTTCACCAGTCCCAGGAGAGTTCTTATGCCTTTAGGTGTAGTAGGAGGCTCAAATTTCAGAATTGATGTCAGGCGAGCCTGAGTGAGCGATCTCTCCGTAGCACCGATAGTGACACCTAGATAAAGGACTGAAGACTGATTAAATTTCACTTTCCGCTTACGTATCACATAACCTAAAAAAATGCACGGTAAGCAACAGCGTCTGTGTGTCCTGTTCGTTGGCCTCCCCTGATGGGCTGGCCAGTAGCAGATCGTCGATATACTGTATTAGGGCTGAACCTCCAGTCAGTTGAATGTCCTGTAGCTGAGTTTTTTAAACTTGCGAAAAGATGGTGGGTGAGAGGACAAACCCCTGTGGAAGCCGTGTCCACGTATATTGTTTACCCTCATAGGTGAACGCGAATAAGTACTGAGAGTCCGGATGCAACGGGATGGAGAAAAAGGTGTGTTGTAAGTCTACAATTGTGAATACTGAAGCATTTGCAGGTATGTGGCTGAGGATGGTGGCTGGATTGGGAACTACAGCATGCCGTGGCTGGACAATGTCATTAATCGCCCTTATAACAATATAACAATTACAGCACGGAAACAGGCCAACTCGGCCCTTGTATGGAGATTGACATGGGATTAGAATTCATTGTGCTCCCAACCCATCAATCAATTGTCTCACACCTTCCGTTGCCTCTGGCTTCAATGGGTATTGCTGTATAGCTGGCAGTGGTAGGTCTGGCTTTATCTCGATAGAAACTGGGTCACAGTTAATGGACCGCACTTCTCGAGAACTAGTGGGCCACAAAAGCTGTTCAACCTCCGGGGACCTGATGCTCTGCGGTGGGCAATCTGTCCTGTTGAGGTATTCTTAACGGACCAGAACATAATATAGCCTTCAGGGAAAATTTGCTCTACATCGAGACACGTCGGATCTGCCTTGTTGTATAAGGTGTAGGCTAAACTTCCCACTTCTTTAGCAGTATGTCCCTCATTTAAAGCAATACTCACATGTGGGATGATAAATAGTTTATGTCGCCATAAGGAAGGTAACATTTCGGCCAGAGGGGCCGTCCCACAGGGTCCATCTACGTGGCCAAAAATAGTGACTGAGGTCAATTCATCCAAAAGGTCGGCGTAATATTCTTCATCTTCAGTATTTACATCAGTGGGGTCACAGCATAGAGTGACGTGAGGGTTTGGGCATCTTTTGAAATAATGCGATTGTCTGCAAGTAAATTGCCCACCATTGTGGTAACATTGTGGTAAGACGCAGAACTGCTGTAGATTTGGGAGCAACAGCAGCAGGAGATTAGCAAGGGATACGACTGATTGTCTCTAGCCCAAGTGGGAGGGGAGAAGTGAGTCAGTGCCGGGAAAACAGTTGAAAAGTAGAGGCCAAGGACAGGCAGACTTTACTCAGAACTGCTGTAGGTTTAGGAGTAACAGCAGCAGGAGATTAGCAAGAGATACGACTGATTGGCTCTAGCCCAAGTGGGAGGAGAGAAGTGAGTCAGTGCCGGGAAAACAGTTGAAAAGTAGAGGCCAAGGACAGGCAGACTTTACTCAGAACTGCTGTAGATTTGGGAGCAACAGCAGCAGGAGGTTAGCAAGAGATACGACTGATTGGCTCTAGCCCAAGTGGGAGGAGAGAAGTGAGTCAGTGCCGGGAAAACAGTTGAAAAGTAGGGGCCAAGGACAGGCAGACTTTACTCAGAACTGCTGTAGTTTTGGGAGCAACAGCAGCAGGAGGTTAGCAAGAGATACGACTGATTGGCTCTAGCCCAAGTGGGAGGAGAGAAGTGAGTCAGTGCCGGGAAAACAGTTGAAAAGTAGGGGCCAAGGACAGGCAGACTTTACTCAGAACTGCTGTAGTATTTTGGGAGCAACAGCAGCAGGAGATTAGCAAGAGATACGACGGATTGGCTCTAGCCCAAGTGGGAGGAGAGAAGTGAGTCAGTGCCGGGAAAATAGTTGAAAAGTAGAGGCCAAGGAAAGGCAGACTTTACTCAGAACTGCTGTAGTTTTTGGGAGCAACAGCAGCAGGAGTTTAGCAAGAGATACGACTGATTGGCTCTAGCCCAAGTAGGAGGAGAGAAGTGAGTCAGTGCCGGGAAAACAGTTGAAAAATAGAGGCCATGGACAGGCAGACTTTACTCAGAACTGCTGTAGTTTTGGGAGCAACAGCAGCAGGAGTTAGCAAGGGTTGCGACTTATTGGCTCTAGCCCAAGTGGGAGGAGAGAAGTGAGTCAGTGCCGGGAAAACAGTATAAAAGTAGTGGCCAAGGACAGGCAGACTTTACTCAGATTTGCTGTAGTTTTGGGAGCAACAGCAGCAGGAGATTAGCAAGAGGTACGACTGATTGGTTCTAGCCCAAGTGGGAGGAGATAAGTGAGTCAGTGCCGGGAAAACAGTTGAAAAGTGGAGGCCAAGGACAGGCAGACTTTACTCAGAACTGCTGTAGTTTTGGGAGCAACAGCAGCAGGAGCTAGCAAGAGAAACGACTGATTGGCTCTAGCCCAAGTGGGAGGAGAGAAGTGAGTCAGTGCCGGGAAAACAGTTCAAAAGTGGTAGCCAAGGACAGGCAGACTTTACTCAGAACTGCTGTAGTTTTGGGAGCAACAGCAGCAGGAGATAACAAGAGGTACGACTGATTGGCTCTAGCCCAAGTGGCAGGAGAGAAGTGAGTCAGTGCCGGGAAAACAGTTGAAAAGTAGAGGCCAAGGACAGGCAGACTTTACTCAGAACTGCTGTAGTTTTGGGAGAAACAGCAGCAGGAGCTAGCAAGAGAAACGACTGATTGGCTCTAGCCCAAGTGGGAGGAGAGATGTGAGTCAGTGCCGGGAAAACAGTTGAAAAGTAGTGGCCAAGGACAGGCAGACTTTACTCAGAACTGCTTTAGTTTTTGGGAGCAACAGCAGCAGGAGATTAGCAAGAGATACGATTGATTGGCTCTAGCCTAAGTGGGAGTAGAGAAGTGAGTCAGTGCCGGTAAAACAGTTGAAAAGTAGTGGCCAAGGACAGGCAGACTTTAGTCAGAACTGCTGTAGATTTGGGAGCAAAAGCAGCAGGAGCTAAGCAAGAGATACGACTGATTGGCTCTAGCCCAAGTGGGAGGAGAGAAGTGAGTCAGTGCCGAGAAAACAGTTGAAAAGTAGAGGCCAAGGACAGGCAGACTTTACTCAGAACTGCTGTAGTTTTGGGAGCAACAGCAGCAGGAGGTTAGCAAGAGATACGACTGATTGGCTCTAGCCCAAGTGGGAGGAGAGAAGTGAATCAGTGCCGGGAAAACAGTTGAAAAGTAGTGGCCAAGGACAGGCAGACTTTACTCAGAACTGCTGTAGTTTTGGGAGCAACAGCAGCAGGAGTTTAGCAAGAGATACGACTGATTGGCTCTAGCCCAAGTGTGAGGAGAGAAGTGAGTCAGTGCCGGGAAAACAGTTGAAAAGTAGAGGCCAAGGACAGGCAGACTTTACTCAGAACTGCTGTAGTTTTGGGAGCAACAGCAGCTGGAGTTTAGCAAGAGATACGACTGATTGGCTCTAGCCCAAGTCGGAGGAGAGAAGTGAGTCAGTGCCGGGAAAACAGTTGAAAAGTAGAAGCCAAGGACAGGCAGACTTTACTCAGAACTGCTGTAGTTTTGGGATCAACAGCAGCAGGAGCTAGCAAGAGAAACGACTGATTGGATCTAGCCCAAGTGGGAGGAGAGAAGTGAGTCAGTGCCGGGAAAACAGTTCAAAAGTGGTAGCCAAGGACAGGCAGACTTTACTCAGAACTGCTGTAGGTTTGGGTTCAACAGCAGCAGGAGTTTAGCAAGAGATACGACTGATTGGCTCTAGCCCAAGTGGGAGGAGAGAAGTGAGTCAGTGCCGGGAAAACAGTTGAAAAGTAGTGGCCAGGGACAGGCAGACTTTAGTCAGAACTGCTTTAGTTTTTGGGAGCAACAGCAGCAGGAGATTAGCAAGAGATACGATTGATTGGCTCTAGCCCAAGTGGGAGTAGAGAAGTGAGTCAGTGCCGGGAAAACAGTTGAAAAGTAGGGGCCAAGGACAGGCAGACTTTAGTCAGAACTGCTGTAGATTTGGGAGCAACAGCAGCAGGAGCTAAGCAAGAGATACGACTGATTGGCTCTAGCCCAAGTGTGAGGAGAGAAGTGAGTCAGTGCCGAGAAAACAGTTGAAAAGTAGAGGCCAAGGACAGGCAGACTTTACTCAGAACTGCTGTAGTTTTGGGAGCAACCGCAGCAGGAGGTTAGCAAGAGATACGACTGATTGGCTCTAGCCCAAGTGGGAGGAGAGAAGTGAGTCAGTGCCGGGAAAACAGTTGAAAAGTAGAGGCCAAGGACAGGCAGACTTTACTCAGAACTGCTGTAGTTTTGGGAGCAACAGCAGCAGGAGCTAGCAAGAGAAACGACTGATTGGCTCTAGCCCAAGTGGGAGGAGAGAAGTGAGTCAGTGCCGGGAAAACAGTTCAAAAGTGGTAGCCAAGGACAGGCAGACTTTACTCAGAACTGCTGTAGTTTTGGGAGCAACAGCAGCAGGAGATAACAAGAGGTACGACTGATTGGCTCTAGCCCAAGTGGCAGGAGAGAAGTGAGTCAGTGCCGGGAAAACAGTTGAAAAGTAGAGGCCAAGGACAGGCAGACTTTACTCAGAACTGCTGTAGTTTTGGGAGAAACAGCAGCAGGAGCTAGCAAGTGAAACGACTGATTGGCTCTAGCCCAAGTGGGAGGAGAGATGTGAGTCAGTGCCGGGAAAACAGTTGAAAAGTAGTGGCCAAGGACAGGCAGACTTTACTCAGAACTGCTTTAGTTTTTGGGAGCAACAGCAGCAGGAGATTAGCAAGAGATACGATTGATTGGCTCTAGCCTAAGTGGGAGTAGAGAAGTGAGTCAGTGCCGGTAAAACAGTTGAAAAGTAGTGGCCAAGGACAGGCAGACTTTAGTCAGAACTGCTGTAGATTTGGGAGCAAAAGCAGCAGGAGCTAAGCAAGAGATACGACTGATTGGCTCTAGCCCAAGTGGGAGGAGAGAAGTGAGTCAGTGCCGAGAAAACAGTTGAATATTAGAGGCCAAGGACAGGCAGACTTTACTCAGAACTGCTGTAGTTTTGGGAGCAACAGCAGCAGGAGGTTAGCAAGAGATACGACTGATTGGCTCTTGCCCAAGTGGGAGGAGAGAAGTGAATCAGTGCCGGGAAAACAGTTGAAAAGTAGTGGCCAAGGACAGGCAGACTTTACTCAGAACTGCTGTAGTTTTGGGAGCAACAGCAGCAGGAGTTTAGCAAGAGATACGACTGATTGGCTCTAGCCCAAGTGTGAGGAGAGAAGTGAGTCAGTGCCGGGAAAACAGTTGAAAAGTAGAGGCCAAGGACAGGCAGACTTTACTCAGAACTGCTGTAGTTTTGGGAGCAACAGCAGCTGGAGTTTAGCAAGAGATACGACTGATTGGCTCTAGCCCAAGTCGGAGGAGAGAAGTGAGTCAGTGCCGGGAAAACAGTTGAAAAGTAGAGGCCAAGGACAGGCAGACTTTACTCAGAACTGCTGTAGTTTTGGGAGCAACCGCAGCAGGAGGTTAGCAAGAGATACGACTGATTGGCTCTAGCCCAAGTGGGAGGAGAGAAGTGAGTCAGTGCCGGGAAAACAGTTGAAAAGTAGTGGCCAAGGACAGGCAGACTTTACTCAGAACTGCTGTAGTTTTGGGGAGCAACAGCAGCAGGAGATTAGCAAGAGATACGACTGATTGGCTGTAGCCCAAGTGGGAGGAGAGAAGTGAGTCAGTGCCGGGAAAACAGTTGAAATGTAGTGGCCAAGGACAGACAGACTTTAGTAAGAACTGCTGTAGGTTTGGGAGCAACAGCAGAAGGAGTTTAGCAAGAGATACGACTGATTGGCTCTAGCCCAAGTGGGAGGAGAGAAGTGAGTCAGTGCCGGGAAAACAGTTGAAAAGTAGTAGCCAAGGACAGGCAGATGTTACTCAGAACTGCTGTAGTTTTGGGAGAAACAGCAGCAGGAGTTTAGCAAGAGACACGACTGATTGGCTCCAGCCCAAGTAGGAGGAGAGAAGTGAGTCAGTGCCGGGAAAACAGTTGAAAAGTAGAGGCCATGGACAGGCAGACTTTAATCAGAACTGCTGTAGTTTTGGGAGCAACAGCAGCAGGAGTTAGCAAGAGTTGCGACTTATTGGCTCTAGCCCAAGTGGGAGGAGATAAGTGAGTCAGTGCCGGGAAAACAGTATAAAAGTAGTGGCCAAGGACAGGCAGACTTTACTCAGAACTGCTGTAGTTTTGGGAGCAACAGCAGCAGGAGCTAACAAGAGGTACGACTGATTGGCTCTAGCCCAAGTGGGAGGAGAGAAGTGAGTCAGTGCCGGGAAAACAGTTGAAAAGTAGAGGCCAAGGACAGGCAGACTTTACTCAGAACTGCTGTAGTTTTGGGAGCAACAGCAGCAGGAGCTAGCAAGAGAAACGACTGATTGGCTCTAGCCCAAGTGGGAGGAGAGAAGTGAGTCAGTGCCGGGAAAACAGTTGAAAAGTAGTGGCCAAGGACAGGCAGACTTTACTCAGAACTGCTTTAGTTTTTGGGAGCAACAGCAGCAGGAGATTAGCAAGAGATACGATTGATTGGCTCTAGCCTAAGTGGGAGTAGAGAAGTGTGTCAGTGCCGGGAAAACAGTTGAAAAGTAGTGGCCAAGGACAGGCAGACTTTAGTCAGAACTGCTGTAGATTTGGGAGCAACAGCAGCAGGAGCTAAGCAAGAGATACGACTGATTGGCTCTAGCCCAAGTCGGAGGAGAGAAGTGAGTCAGTGCCGAGAAAACAGTTGAAAAGTAGAGGCCAAGGACAGGCAGACTTTACTCAGAACTGCTGTAGTTTTGGGAGCAACAGCAGCAGGAGGTTAGCAAGAGATACGACTGATTGGCTCTAGCCCAAGTGGGAGGAGAGAAGTGAATCAGTGCCGGGAAAACAGTTGAAAAGTAGTGGCCAAGGACAGGCAGACTTTACTCAGAACTGCTGTAGTTTTGGGAGCAACAGCAGCAGGACTTTAGCAAGAGATACGACTGATTGGCTCTAGCCCAAGTGTGAGGAGAGAAGTGAGTCAGTGCCGGGAAAACAGTTGAAAAGTAGAGGCCAAGGACAGGCAGGCTTTACTCAGAACTGCTGTAGTTTTGGGAGCAACAGCAGCAGGAGTTTAGCAAGAGATACGACTGATTGGCTCTAGCCCAAGTCGGAGGAGAGAAGTGAGTCAGTGCCGGGAAAACATTTGAAAAGTAGTAGCCAAGGACAGGCAGACTTTACTCAGAACTGCTGTAGTTTTGGGATCAACAGCAGCAGGAGCTAGCAAGAGAAACGACTGATTGGCTCTAGCCCAAGTGGGAGGAGAGAAGTGAGTCAGTGCCGGGAAAACAGTTGAAATGTAGTGGCCAAGGACAGACAGACTTTAGTAAGAACTGCTGTAGGTTTGGGAGCAACAGCAGAAGGAGTTTAGCAAGAGATACGACTGATTGGCTCTAGCCCAAGTGGGAGGAGAGAAGTGAGTCAGTGCCGGGAAAACAGTTGAAAAGTAGTAGCCAAGGACAGGCAGATGTTACTCAGAACTGCTGTAGTTTTGGGAGAAACAGCAGCAGGAGTTTAGCAAGAGATACGACTGATTGGCTCTAGCCCAAGTGGGAGGAGAGAAGTGAGTCAGTGCCGGGAAAACAGTTGAAAAGTAGTAGCCAAGGACAGGCAGATGTTACTCAGAACTGCTGCAGTTTTGGGAGAAACAGCAGCAGGAGCTTAGCAAGAGATACGACTGATTGGCTCTAGCCCAAGTGGGAGGAGAGAAGTGAGTCAGTGCCGGGAAAACAGTTGAAAAGTGGTGGCCAAGGACAGGCAGACTTTACTCAGAACTGCTGTAGATTTTGGGAGCAAGAGCAGCAGGAGCTAAGCAAGAGATACGACTGATTGGCTCTAGCCCAAGTGGGAGGAGAGAAGTGAGTCAGTGCCGGGAAAACAGTTGAAAAGTAGAGGCCAAGGACAGGCAGACTTTACTCAGAACTGCTGTAGTTTTGGGAGCAACAGCAGCAGGAGTTTAGCAAGAGATACGACTGATTGGCTCTAGCCCAAGTGGGAGGAGAGAAGTGAGTCAGTGCCGGGAAAACCGTTGAAAAGTGGTGGCCAAGGACAGGCAGACTTTACTCAGAACTGCTGTAGATTTTGGGAGCAAGAGCAGCAGGAGATAAGCAAGAGATACGACTGATTGGCTCTAGCCCAAGTGGGAGGAGAGAAGTGAGTCAGTGCCGGGAAAACAGTTGAAAAGTAGAGGCCAAGGACAGGCATACTTTACTCAGAACTGCTGTAGTTTTCGGAGCAACAGCAGCAGGAGTTTAGCAAGAGATACGACTGATTGGCTCTAGCCCAAGTGGGAGGAGAGAAGTGAGTCAGTGCCGGCAAAACAGTTGAAAAGTGGTGGCCAAGGACAGGCAGACTTTATTCAGAACTGCTGTAGATTTTGGGAGCAACAGCAGCATGAGTTAAGCAAGAGATACGACTGATTGGCTCTAGCCCAAGTGGGAGGAGAGAAGTGAGTCAGTGCCGGGAAAACTGTTGAAAAGTAGAGGCCAAGGACAGGCAGACTTTACTCAGAACTGCTGTAGTTTTGGGAGCAACAGCAGCAGGAGCTAGCAAGAGAAACGACTGATTGGCTCTAGCCCAAGTGGGAGGAGAGAAGTGAGTCAGTGCCGGGAAAACAGTTGAAAAGTAGTGGCCAAGGACAGGCAGACTTTACTCAGAACTGCTTTAGTTTTTGGGAGCAACAGCAGCAGCAGATTAGCAAGAGATACGATTGATTGGCTCTAGCCTAGTGGGAGTAGTGAAGTGAGTCAGTGCCGGGAAAACAGTTGAAAAGTAGTGGCCAAGGACAGGCAGACTTTAGTCATAACTGCTGTAGATTTGGGAGCAACAGCAGCAGAAGCTAAGCAAGAGATACGACTGATTGGCTCTAGCCCAAGTGGGAGGAGAAAAGTGAGTCAGTGCCGAGAAAACAGTTGAAAAGTAGAGGCCAAGGACAGGCAGACTTTACTCAGAACTGCTGTAGTTTTGGGAGCAACAGCAGCAGGAGGTTAGCAAGAGATACGACTGATTGGCTCTAGCCCAAGTGGGAGTAAGAAAGTGAGTCAGTGCCGGGAAAACAGTTGAAAAGTAGAGGCCAAGGACAGGCAGACTTTAGTCAGAACTGCAGTAGTTTTGGAAGCAACAGCAACAGGAGCTAAGCAAGAGATACGACTGATTGGCTCTTGCCCAAGTGGGAGGAGAGAAGTGAGTCAGTGCCGAGAAAACAGTTGAAAAGTAGAGGCCAAGGACAGGCAGACTTTACTCAGAACTGCTGTAGTTTTGGGAGCAACAGCAGCAGGAGGTTAGCAAGAGATACGACTGATTGGCTCTAGCCCAAGTGGGAGGAGAGAAGTGAGTCAGTGCCGGGAAAACAGTTGACATGTAGTGGCCAAGGACAGGCAGACTTTACTCAGAACTGCTGTAGTTTTGGGGAGCAACAGCAGCAGGAGATAAGCAAGAGATACGACTGATTGGCTCTAGCCCAAGTGGGAGGAGAGAAGTGAGTCAGTGCCGGGAAAACAGTTGAAATGTAGTGGCCAAGGACAGACAGACTTTAGTAAGAACTGCTGTAGGTTTGGGAGCAACAGCAGAAGGAGTTTAGCAAGAGATACGACTGATTGGCTCTAGCCCAAGTGGGAGGAGAGAAGTGAGTCAGTCCCGGGAAAACAGTTGAAAAGTAGTAGCCAAGGGAGGCAGATGTTACTCAGAACTGCTGTAGTTTTGGGAGAAACAGCAGCAGGAGTTTAGCAAGAGATACGACTGATTGGCTCTAGCCCAAGTGGGAGGAGAGAAGGGAGTCAGTGCCGGGAAAACAGTTGAAAAGTAGTAGCCAAGGACAGGCAGATGTTACTCAGAACTGCTGTAGTTTTGGGAGAAACAGCAGCAGGAGATTAGCAAGAGATACGACTGATTGGCTCTAGCCCAAGTGGGAAGAGAGAAGTGAGTCAGTGCCGGGAAAACAGTTGAAAAGTGGTGGCCAAGGACAGGCAGACTTTACTCAGAACTGCTGTAGTTTTGGGAGCAAGAGCAGCAGGAGATAAGCAAGAGATACGACTGATTGGCTCTAGCCCAAGTGGGAGGAGAGAAGTGAGTCAGTGCCGGGAAAACAGTTGAAAAGTAGAGGCCAAGGACAGGCAGACTTTACTCAGAACTGCTGTAGTTTTGGGAGCAACAGCAGCAGGAGTTTAGCAAGAGATACGACTGATTGGCTCTAGCCCAAGTGGGAGGAGAGAAGTGAGTCAGTGCCGGCAAAACAGTTGAAAAGTGGTGGCCAAGGACAGGCAGACTTTACTCAGAACTGCTGTAGTTTTCGGAGAAACAGCAGCAGGAGTTTAGCAAGAGATACGACTGATTGGCTCTAGCCCAAGTGGGAGGAGAGAAGTGAGTCAGTGCCGGCAAAACAGTTGAAAAGTGGTGGCCAAGGACAGGCAGACTTTAGTCAGAACTGCTGTAGATTTTGGGAGCAACAGCAGCATGAGTTAAGCAAGAGATACGACTGATTGGCTCTAGCCCAAGTGGGAGGAGAGAAGTGAGTCAGTGCCGGGAAAACAGTTGAAAAGTAGTGTCCAAGGACAGGCAGACTTTACTCAGAACTGCTTTAGTTTTTGGGAGCAACAGCAGCAGGAGATTAGCAAGAGATACAATTGATTGGCTCTAGCCTAAGTGGGAGTAGTGAAGTGAGTCAGTGCCGGGAAAACAGTTGAAAAGTAGTGGCCAAGGACAGGCAGACTTTAGTCAGAACTGCTGTAGTTTTGGGAGCAACAGCAGCAGGAGCTAAGCAAGAGATACGACTGATTGGCTCTAGCCCAAGTGGGAGGAGAAAAGTGAGTCAGTGCCGAGAAAACAGTTGAAAAGTAGAGGCCAAGGACAGGCAGACTTTACTCAGAACTGCCGTAGTTTTGGGAGCAACAGCAGCAGGAGGTTAGCAAGAGATACGACTGATTGGCTCTAGCCCAAGTGGGAGTAGAGAAGTGAGTCAGTGCCGGGAAAACAGTTGAAATGTAGTGGCCAAGGACAGACAGACTTTAGTAAGAACTGCTGTAGGTTTGGGAGCAACAGCAGAAGGAGTTTAGCAAGAGATACGACTGATTGGCTCTAGCCCAAGTGGGAGGAGAGAAGTGAGTCAGTGCCGGGAAAACAGTTGAAAAGTAGTAGCCAAGGACAGGCAGATGTTACTCAAAACTGCTGTAGTTTTGGGAGAAACAGCAGCAGGAGTTTAGCAAGAGATACGACTGATTGGCTCTAGCCCAAGTGGGAGGAGAGAAGTGAGTCAGTGCCGGGAAAACAGTTGAAAAGTAGTAGCCAAGGACAGGCAGATGTTACTCAGAACTGCTGTAGTTTTGGGAGAAACAGCAGCAGGAGTTTAGCAAGAGATACGACTGATTGGCTCTAGCCCAAGTGGGAGGAGAGAAGTGAGTCAGTGCCGGGAAAACAGTTGAAAAGTGGTGGCCAAGGACAGGCAGACTTTACTCAGAACTGCTGTAGTTTTGGGAGCAAGAGCAGCAGGAGATAAGCAAGAGACACGACTGATTGGCTCTAGCCCAAGTGGGAGGAGAGAAGTGAGTCAGTGCCGGGAAAACAGTTGAAAAGTAGATGCCAAGGACAGGCAGACTTTACTCAGAACTGCTGTAGTTTTGGGAGCAACAGCAGCAGGAGTTTAGCAAGAGATACGACTGATTGGCTCTAGCCCAAGTGGGAGGAGAGAAGTGAGTCAGTGCCGGGAAAACTGTTGAAAAGTAGAGGCCAAGGACAGGTAGACTTTACTCAGAACTGCTGTAGTTTTGGGAGCAACAGCAGCAGGAGGTTAGCAAGAGATACGACTGATTGGCTCTAGCCCAATTGGGAGGAGTGAAGTGAGTCAGTGCCGGGAAAACAGTTGAAACGTAGTGGCCAAGGACAGGCAGACTTTACTCAGAACTGCTGTAGTTTTTGGGAGCACCAGCAGCAGGAGCTTAGCAAGAGATACGACTGATTGGCTCTAGCCCAAGTGGGAGGAGAGAAGTGAGTCAGTGCCGGGAAAACAGTTGAAATGTAGTGGCCAAGGACAGACAGACTTTAGTAAGAACTGCTGTAGGTTTGGGAGCAACAGCAGAAGGAGTTTAGCAAGAGATACGACTGATTGGCTCTAGCCCAAGTGGGAGGAGAGAAGTGAGTCAGTGCCGGGAAAACAGTTGAAAAGTAGTAGCCAAGGACAGGCAGATGTTACTCAGAACTGCTGTAGTTTTCGGAGAAACAGCAGCAGGAGTTTAGCAAGAGATACGACTGATTGGCTCTAGCCCAAGTGGGAGGAGAGAAGTGAGTCAGTGCCGGGAAAACAGTTGAAAAGTAATAGCCAAGGACAGGCAGATGTTACTCAGAACTGCTGTAGTTTTGGGAGAAACAGCAGCAGGAGATAAGCAAGAGATACGACTGATTGGCTCTAGCCCAAGTGGGAGGAGAGAAGTGAGTCAGTGCCGGGAAAACAGTTGAAAAGTGGTGGCCAAGGACAGGCAGACTTTACTCAGAACTGCTGTAGATTTTGGGAGCAAGAGCAGCAGGAGATAAGCAAGAGATACGACTGATTGGCTCTAGCCCAAGTGGGAGGAGAGAAGTGAGTCAATGCCGGGAAAACAGTTGAAAAGTAGAGGCCAAGGACAGGCAGACTTTACTCAGAACTGCTGTAGTTTTGGGAGCAACAGCAGCAGGAGTTTAGCAAGAGATACGACTGATTGGCTCTAGCCCAAGTGGGAGGAGAGAAGTGAGTCAGTGCCGGGAAAACAGTTGAAAAGTGGTGGCCAAGGACAGGCAGACTTTACTCAGAACTGCTGTAGATTTTGGGAGCAACAGCAGCAGGTGTTAAGCAAGAGATACGACTGATTGGCTCTAGCCCAAGTGGGAGGAGAGAAGTGAGTCAGTGCCGGGAAAACTGTTGAAAAGTAGAGGCCAAGGACAGGTAGACTTTACTCAGAACTGCTGTAGATGTGGGAGCGACAGCAGCAGGAGTTTAGCAAGAGATACGACTGATTGGTTCTAGCCCAAGTGGGAGGAGAGAAGTGAGTCAGTGCCGGGAAAACAGTTGAAAAGTAGAGGCCAAGGACAGGCAGACTTTACTCAGAACTGCTGTAGGTTTGGGAGCAACAGCAGCAGGTGTTTAGCAAGAGATACGACTGATTGGCTCTAGCCCAAGTCGGAGGAGAGAAGTGAGTCAGTGCCGGGAAAACAGTTGAAAAGTAGAGGCCAAGGACAGGCAGACTTTACTCAGAAATGCTGTAGTTTTGGGATCAACAGCAGCAGGAGCTAGCAAGAGATACGATTCATTGGCTCTACCCCAAGTGAGAGGAGAGAAGTGAGTCAGTGCCGGGAAAACAGTTGAAAAGTAGAGGCCAAGGACATGCAGACTTTACTCAGAACTGCTGTAGGTTTGGGAGCAACAGCAGCAGGAGATTAGCAAGAGATACGACTGATTGGCTCTCGCCCAAGTGGGAGGAGAGAAGTGAGTCAGTGCCGGGAAAACAGTTGAAAAGTAGAGGCCAAGGACAGGCAGACTTTACTCAGAACTGCTGTAGTTTTTGGGAGCAACAGCAGCAGGAGTTAGCAAGAGATACGACTGATTGGCTCTAGCCCAAGTTGGAGGAGAGAAGTGAGTCAGTGCCGGGAAAACAGTTGAAAAGTAGAGGCCAAGGACAGGCAGACTTTACACAGAACTGCTGTAGTTTTGGGAGCAACAGCAGCAGGAGTTAGCAAGAGATGCGACTTATTGGCTCTAGCCCAAGTGGGAGGAGAGAAGTGAGTCAGTGCCCGGAAAACAGTTGAAACGTAGAGGCCAAGTAGAGGCCAAGGACAGGCAGACTTTACTCAGAACTGCTGTAGATTTTGGGAGCAACCGCAGCAGGAGTTAGCAAGAGATATGACTGATTGTCTCTAGCCCAAGTGGGGGGAGAGAAGTGAGTCAGTGCCGGGAAAACAGTTGAAAAGTAGCGGCCAAGGACAGGCAGACTTTACTCAGAACTGCAGTAGATTTGGGAGCAACAGCAGCAGGAGACTAGCAAGAGATACGACTGATTGGCTCTAGCCCAAGTGGGAGGAGAGAAGTGAGTCAGTGCCCGGAAAACAGTTGAAAAGTAGAGGCCAAGGAAAGGCAGACTTTACTCAGAACTGCTGTAGCTTTGGGAGCAACCGCAGCAGGAGTTTAGCAAGAGATACGACTGATTGGCTCTAGCCCAAGTAGGAGGAGAGAAGTGAGTCAGTGCCGGGAAAACAGTTGAAAAGTAGAGGCCAAGGACAGGCAGACTTTACTCAGAACTGCTGTAGCATTGGGAGCAACAGCAGCAGGAGATTAGCAAGAGATATGACTGATTGGCTCTAGCCCAACTGGGAGGAGAGAAGTGAATCAGTGCCGGGAAAACAGTTGAAAAGAAGAGGCCAAGGACAGGCAGACTTTACTCAGAACTGCTGTAGCTTTGGGAGCAACAGCTGCAGGAGTTTAGCAAGAGATACGACTGATTGGCTCTAGCCCAAATGGGAGGAAGAAGTGAGTCAGTGCCGGGAAAACAGTTGAAAAGTAGTGGCCAAGGACAGGCAGACTTTACTCAGAACTGCAGTAGGTTTGGGAGCAACAGCAGAAGGAGTTTAGCAAGAGATACGACTGATTGGCTCTAGCCCAAGTGGGAGGAGAGAAGTGAGTCAGTGCCGGGAAAACAGTTGAAAAGTAGTAGCCAAGGACAGGCAGATGTTACTCAGAACTGCTGTAGTTTTCGGAGAAACAGCAGCAGGAGTTTAGCAAGAGATACGACTGATTGGCTCTAGCCCAAGTGGGAGGAGAGAAGTGAGTCAGTGCCGGGAAAACAGTTGAAAAGTAATAGCCAAGGACAGGCAGATGTTACTCAGAACTGCTGTAGTTTTGGGAGAAACAGCAGCAGGAGATAAGCAAGAGATACGACTGATTGGCTCTAGCCCAAGTGGGAGGAGAGAAGTGAGTCAGTGCCGGGAAAACAGTTGAAAAGTGGTGGCCAAGGACAGGCAGACTTTACTCAGAACTGCTGTAGATTTTGGGAGCAAGAGCAGCAGGAGATAAGCAAGAGATACGACTGATTGGCTCTAGCCCAAGTGGGAGGAGAGAAGTGAGTCAGCGCCGGGAAAACAGTTGAAAAGTAGAGGCCAAGGACAGGCAGACTTTACTCAGAACTGCTGTAGTTTTGGGGAGCAACAGCAGCAGGAGTTTAGCAAGAGATACGACTGATTGGCTCTAGCCCAAGTGGGAGGAGAGAAGTGAGTCAGTGCCGGGAAAACAGTTGAAAAGTAGAGGCCAAGGACAGGCAGACTTTACTCAGAACTGCTGTAGATTTTGGGAGCAACAGCAGCAGGTGTTAAGCAAGAGATACGACTGATTGGCTCTAGCCCAAGTGGGGAGGAGAGAAGTGAGTCAGTGCCGGGGAAAACTGTTGAAAAGTAGAGGCCAAGGACAGGTAGACTTTACTCAGAACTGCTGTAGATGTGGGAGCGACAGCAGCAGGAGTTTAGCAAGAGATACGACTGATTGGTTCTAGCCCAAGTGGGAGGAGAGAAGTGAGTCAGTGCCGGGAAAACAGTTGAAAAGTAGAGGCCAAGGACAGGCAGACTTTACTCAGAACTGCTGTAGGTTTGGGAGCAACAGCAGCAGGTGTTTAGCAAGAGATACGACTGATTGGCTCTAGCCCAAGTCGGAGGAGAGAAGTGAGTCAGTGCCGGGAAAACAGTTGAAAAGTAGAGGCCAAGGACAGGCAGACTTTACTCAGAAATGCTGTAGTTTTGGGATCAACAGCAGCAGGAGCTAGCAAGAGATACGATTCATTGGCTCTAGCCCAAGTGGGAGGAGATAAGTAAGTCAGTGCCGGGAAAACAGTATAAAAGTAGAGGCCAAGGACAAGCAGACTTTACTCAGATTTGCTGTAGTTTTGGGAGCAACAGCAGCAGGAGATTAGCAAGAGATACGACTGATTGGCTCTAGCCCAAGTGGGAGGAGAGAAGTGAGTCAGTGCCGGGAAAACAGTTGAAAAGTAGAGCCAAGGACAGGCAGACTTTACTCAGAACTGCTGTAGTTTTTGGGAGCAACAGCAGCAGGAGTTTGCAAGGAGATACGACTGATTGGCTCTAGCCCAAATGGGAGGAGAGAAGTGAGTCAGTGCCGGGAAAACAGTTGAAAAGTAGAGGCCAAGGACAGGCAGACTTTACTCAGAACTGCTGTAGTTTTGGGAGCAACAGCAGCAGGAGTTAGCAAGAGATGCGACTTATTGGCTCTAGCCCAAGTGGGAGGAGAGAAGTGAGTCAGTGCCCGGAAAACAGTTGAAACGTAGAGGCCAAGTAGAGGCCAAGGACAGGCAGACTTTACTCAGAACTGCTGTAGATTTTGGGAGCAACCGCAGCAGGAGTTAGCAAGAGATACGACTGATTGTCTCTAGCCCAAGTGGGAGGAGAGAAGTGAGTCAGTGCTGGGAAAACAGTTGAAAAGTAGCGGCCAAGGACAGGCAGACTTTACTCAGAACTGCAGTAGATTTGGGAGCAACAGCAGCAGGAGGTTAGCAAGAGATACGACTGATTGGCTCTAGGCCAAATGGGAGGAGATAAGTGAGTCAGTGCCCGGAAAACAGGTTGAAAAGTAGAGGCCAAGGAAAGGCAGACTTTACTCAGAACTGCTGTAGCTTTGGGAGCAACCGCAGCAGGAGTTTAGCAAGAGATACGACTGATTGGCTCTAGCCCAAGTAGGAGGAGAGAAGTGAGTCAGTGCCGGGAAAACAGTTGAAAAGTAGAGGCCAAGGACAGGCAGACTTTACTCAGAACTGCTGTAGCATTGGGAGCAACAGCAGCAGGAGATTAGCAAGAGATATGACTGATTGGCTCTAGCCCAACTGGGAGGAGAGAAGTGAATCAGTGCCGGGAAAACAGTTGAAAAGAAGAGGCCAAGGACAGGCAGACTTTACTCAGAACTGCTGTAGTTATGGGAGCAACAGCAGCAGGAGTTTAGCAAGAGATAAGACTGATTGGCTCTAGCCTAAGCGGGAGGAGAGAAGTGAGTCAGTGCCGGGAAAACAGTTGAAAAGTAGAGGCCAAGGACAGGCAGACTTTACACAGAACTGCTGTAGCTTTGGGAGCAACAGCTGCAGGAGTTTAGCAAGAGATACGACTGATTGGCTCTAGCCCAAATGGGAGGAAGAAGTGAGTCAGTGCCGGGAAAACAGTTGAAAAGTAGTGGCCAAGGACAGGCAGACTTTACTCAGAACTGCAGTAGCTTTGGGAGCAACAGCAGCAGGAGACTAACAAGAGATACGACTGATTGGCTCTAGCCCAAATGGGAGGAGAGAAGTGAGTCAGTGCCGGGAAAACAGTTGAAAAGTAGAGGCCAAGGACAGGCAGACTTTACTCAGAACTGCTGTAGTTTTTGGGAGCAACAGCAGCAGGAGTTAGCAAGAGATACGACTGATTGGCTCTAGCCCAAGTTGGAGGAGAGAAGTGAGTCAGTGCCGGGAAAACAGTTGAAAAGTAGAGGCCAAGGACAGGCAGACTTTACTCAGAACTGCTGTAGTTTTGGGAGCAACAGCAGCAGGAGTTAGCAAGAGATGCGACTTATTGGCTCTAGCCCAAGTGGGAGGAGAGAAGTGAGTCAGTGCCCGGAAAACAGTTGAAACGTAGAGGCCAAGTAGAGGCCAATGACAGGCAGACTTTACTCAGAGCTGCTGTAGATTTTGGAGCAACCGCAGCAGGAGTTAGCAAGAGATACGACTGATTGTCTCTAGCCCAAGTGGGGGGAGAGAAGTGAGTCAGTGCCGGGAAAACAGTTGAAAAGTAGCGGCCAAGGAACGGCAGACTTTACTCAGAACTGCAGTAGATTTTGGAGCAACAGCAGCAGGAGACTAGCAAGAGATACGACTGATTGGCTCTAGCCCAAGTGGGAGGAGAGAAGTGAGTCAGTGCCCGGAAAACAGTTGAAAAGTAGAGGCCAAGGAAAGGCAGACTTTACTCAGAACTGCTGTAGCTTTGGGAGCAACCGCAGCAGGAGTTTAGCAAGAGATACGACTGATTGGCTCTAGCCCAAGTAGGAGGAGAGAAGTGAGTCAGTGCCGGGAAAACAGTTGAAAAGTAGAGGCCAAGGACAGGCAGACTTTACTCAGAACTGCTGTAGCATTGGGAGCAACAGCAGCAGGAGATTAGCAAGAGATATGACTGATTGGCTCTAGCCCAACTGGGAGGAGAGAAGTGAATCAGTGCCGGGAAAACAGTTGAAAAGAAGAGGCCAAGGACAGGCAGACTTTACACAGAACTGCTGTAGTTTTGGGAGCAACAGCAGCAGGAGTTTAGCAAGAGATATGACTGATTGGCTCTAGCCTAAGCGGGAGGAGAGAAGTGAGTCAGTGCCGGGAAAACAGTTGAAAAGTAGAGGCCAAGGACAGGCAGACTTTACACAGAATTGCTGTAGCTTTGGGAGCAACAGCTGCAGGAGTTTAGCAAGAGATACGACTGATTGGCTCTAGCCCAAATGGGAGGAAGAAGTGAGTCAGTGCCGGGAAAACAGTTGAAAAGTAGTGTCCAAGGACAGGCAGACTTTACTCAGAACTGCAGTAGCTTTGGGAGCAACAGCAGCAGGAGACTAACAAGAGATACGACTGATTGGCTCTAGCCCAAATGGGAGGAGAGAAGTGAGTCAGTGCCGGGAAAACAGTTGAAAAGTAGAGGCCAAGGACAGGCAGACTTTACTCAGAACTGCTGTAGTTTTGGGAGCAACAGCAGCAGGAGTTAGCAAGAGATGCGACTTATTGGCTCTAGCCCAAGTGGGAGGAGAGAAGTGAGTCAGTGCCCGGAAAACAGTTGAAACGTAGAGGCCAAGTAGAGGCCAAGGACAGGCAGACTTTACTCAGAACTGCTGTAGATTTTGAGCGCAACCGCAGCAGGAGTTAGCAAGAGATACGACTGATTGTCTCTAGCCCAAGTGGGAGGAGAGAAGTGAGTCAGTGCAGGGAAAACAGTTAAAGTAGAGGCCAAGGACAGGCAGACTTTACTCAGTACTGCTGTGGATTTGGGAGCAACAGCAGCAGGAGTTAGGAAGAGATACGACTGATTGGCTCTAACCCAAGTGAGAGGAGAGAAGTGAGTCAGTGCCGGGAAAACAGTTAAAGTAGTGGCTAAGGACAGGCAGACTTTATTCAGAACTGTTGTGGATTTGGGAGCAACAGCAGCAGGAGATTAGCAAGAGATACGACTGATTGGCTCTAGCCCAAGTGGGAGGAGAGAAGTGAGTCAGTGCCGGGAAAACAGTTGAAAAGTAGAGGCCAAGGACAGGCAGACTTTACTCAGAACTGCTGTAGATTTTGGGAGCAACAGCAGCAGGAGATAAGCAAGAGATACGACTGATTGGCTCTAGCCCAAGTGGGAGGAGAGAAGTGAGTCAGTGCCGGGAAAACAGTTGAAAAGTAGAGGCCAAGGACAGGCAGACTTTAGTCAGAACTGCTGTAGATTTGGGAGTAACAGCAGAAGGAGTTGGCAAGAGATACGACTGATTGGCTCTAGCCCAAGTGGGAGGAGAGAAGTGAGTCAGTGCCGGGAAAACAGTTGAAAAGTAGAGGCCAAGGAGAGGCAGACTTTACACAGAACTGCTGTAGCTTTGGGAGCAACAGCAGCAGGAGTTTAGCAAGAGATACGACTGATTGGCTCTAGCCCAAATGGGAGGAAGAAGTGAGTCAGTGCCGGGAAAACAGTTGAAAAGTAGTGGCCAAGGGCAGGCAGACTTTACTCAGAACTGCAGTAGCTTTGGGAGCAACAGCAGCAGGAGACTAGCAAGAGATACGACTGATTGGCTCTAGCCCAAATGGGAGGAGAGAAGTGAGTCAGTGCCGGGAAAACAGTTGAAAAGTGGAGGCCAAGGACAGGCAGACTTTACTCAGAACTGCTGTAGTTTTGGGAGCAACAGCAGCAGGAGTTTGCAAGAGATGCGACTTATTGGCTCTAGCTCAAGTGGGAGGAGAGAAGTGAGTCAGTGCCCGGAAAACAGTTGAAACGTAGAGGCCAAGGACAGGCAGACTTTACTCAGAACTGCTGTAGTTTTGGGAGCAACAGCAGCAGGAGATAGCAAGAGATACGACTGATTGGCTCTAGCCCAAGTGGGAGGAGAGAAGTGAGTCAGTGCCGGGAAAACAGTGAAAAGTAGGGCCAAGGACAGGCAGACTTTACTCAGAACTGCTGTAGATTTGGGAGCAACAGCAGCAGGAGTTAGCAAGAGATACGACTGATTGGCTCTAGCCCAAGTGGGAGGAGAGAAGTGAGTCAGTGCGGGAAAACAGTTGAAAAGTAGAGGCCAAGGACAGGCAGACTTTACTCAGAACTGCTGTAGATTTGGGAGCAACAGCAGCAGGAGATTAGCAAGAGATACGACTGATTGGCTCTAGCCCAAGTGGGAGGAGAGAAGTGAGTCAGTGCCGGGAAAACAGTTGAAAAGTAGAGGCCAAGGACAGGCAGACTTTACTCAGAACTGCTGTAGATTTGGGAGCAACAGCAGCAGGAGATTAGCAAGAGATACGACTGATTGGCTCTAGCCCAAGTGGAGGAGAGAAGTGAGTCAGTGCCGGGAAAACAGTTGAAATGTAGAGGCCAAGGACAGGCAGACTTTACTCAGAACTGCTGTGGATTTGGGAGCAACAGCAGCAGCAGATTAGCAAGAGATACGACTGATTGGCTCTATCCCCAGTGGAAGGAGAGAAGTGAGTCAGTGCCGGGAAAACAGTTGAAAAGTAGTGGCCAAGGACAGGCAGACTTTATTCAGAACTGCTGTAGTTTTTGGGAGCAACAGCAGCAGGAGATAAGCAATAGATACGACTGATTGGCTCTAGCCCAAGTGGGAGGAGATAAGTGAGTCAGTGCCGGAACAACAGTTGAAAAGCAGTGGCCAAGGACAGGCAGACTTTACTCAGAACTGCTGTAATTTTTGGGAGCAACAGCAGCAGGTGTATAGCAAGAGATACGACTGATTGGCTCTAGCCCAAGTGGGTGGAGAGAAGTGAGTCAGTGTCGGGAAAACAGTTGAAAAGTAGAGGCCAAGGACACGCAGACTTTACTCAGAACTGCTGTAACTTTGGGAGCAACAGCAGCAGGAGTTTAGCAAGAGATACGACTGATTGGCTCTAGCCCAAGTGGGAGGAGAGAAGTGAGTCAGTGCCGGGAAAACAGTTGAAAAGTAGAGGCCAAGGACAGGCAGACTTTACTCAGAACTGCTGTAGATTTGGGAGCAACAGCAGCAGGAGTTTAGCAAGAGATACGACTGATTGGCTGTAGCCCAAGTGGGAGGAGAGAAGTGAGTCAGTGCCGGGAAAACAGTTGAAAAGTAGTGGCCAAGGACAGGCAGACTTTACTCAGAACTGCTGTAGTTTTGGGAGCAACAGCAGCAGGAGATTAGCAAGAGATACGACTGATTGGCTGTAGCCCAAGTGGGAGGAGAGAAGTGAGTCAGTGCCGGGAAAACAGTTGAAAAGTAGAGGCCAAGGACATGCAGACTTTACTCTGAACTGCTGTAGTTTTGGGAGCAACAGCAGCAGGAGTTTATCCAGAGGTACGACTGATGGGCTCTAGCCCAAGTGGGAGGAGATAAGTAAGTCAGTGCCGGGAAAACAGTATAAAAGTAGAGGCCAAGGACAAGCAGACTTTACTCAGAACTGCTGTAGTTTTGGGAGCAACAGCAGCAGGAATTTAGCAAGAGATACGACTGATTGTCTCTAGCCCAAGTGGGAGGAGAGAAGTGAGTCAGTGCCGGGAAAACAGTTGAAAAGTAGAGGACAAGGACAGGCAGACTTTACTCAGAACTGCTGTAGTTTTGGGAGCAACAGCAGCAGGAGTTTGCAAGAAATGCGACTTATTGGCTCTAGCTCAAGTGGGAGGAGAGAAGTGAGTCAGTGCCGGGAAAACAGTTGAAA